>NC_135332.1:174791385-175101410 GCF_023851605.1 Tamandua tetradactyla
GGACCATAGCAGAACCCAGAATATATATTCATATAACTGAAAAATTCTAGGTGCTTCATAATTGAACTTTTGATACAAAATGACATATTAAGTTTGCATTTTGTGGTTCTTGGTATTGAAGACCACGGGACAAGGTAGGAAGTCTTCAAACCTAGAGCTGTAATCTGTGAGGGGTTATTTGGCCTTTGAATCAGGTTTTCCTTCTCTAAGAGGTAGCCGCAGCAAAGTGCCCACCTCTGGGCAGCTTCTGTCTTGGCATGATGAGCCTGTAGAACCACCACAGTTTCAAACATGTTTTATTCAGTGCAGCACTTTCCAACTTTATTTGACCACTGAAACTGTCCTGGCTGTTAAAATCTACTGATCATTTCTTGAGGTACTCTTGGGGAGGTGCAGTGGGGAAAGCATGGCCCAGGAAACAGGAAACTTAAGTTCCAGTCCTGGCTCTACCAGACTTACTCTGCATGCCTCAGGGAAATCCTTTCCCCTTCCTGGGCCTTGGGTCTCCATTCACAAAACGAACAGCTTGGCTTAGCTGGCCTTCGAAGATGCCAGTGGGACCAACAATCTATAATCCCAGCAGCCAACCATTTCTCATAGAAGAAAGGGTGCTAGAGTCTGCAACAGGATGGCTAACTACTGGCCAGGGAAATAGCACGTGGAACTAGGGAGAATATCCCATCAACTCTTTATTTTAGGGTCAAACATTATGGCCCCACCACATTCAGAATAAAAGAGAAAGGTGGCAATTCAGTAGTGGCAGCTCTAGTTTATTCAACTTGCCCGTGGATATGGAGCCTTGGATCCACAGTCCTGTTTCTATCCCCCTCATATAGTAATGAGCATCTCCTTTGGCCCCTTTTCTTTATACCTTTGTTCTTTGTCCTCATTCTCCACAAATACTCAGTTCTTTTAAACATTCTGTATTGCCCATCAAATCCTTCCTCCTCTGCGTCTAGCCTCTGGGCTACCGTTCTGGTTTGCTAACTGCCAGAATGCAATATACCAGAAATAGAATGGCTTTTTTAAAAAAGGGAATTCAATAAGTTGTTAGTTTACAGTTCTAAGTCTGAGAAAATGTCCCAATTAAACAAGTCTATAGAAATGTCCAATCTAAGGCATCCAGGGAAAGATACCTTGGTTCAAGAAGGCCAATGAAGCTCAGGGTTTCTCTCTCAAGTGAGAAGGCACATGGCGAGCACAGTCAGGGTTTCTCTCTCAGCTGGAAGGGCACATGGCGAACACGGCATCATCTGCTAGCTTTCTCTCCTGGTTTCCTGTTTCATGAAGCTCCCTGGGAGGCACTTGCTTTCTTCATCTCCAAAGGTTGCTGGTTGGTGGACTCTCTGCTTCTCATGGCTACGTCGTTCTGCTCTGCTCTCTCTGAATCTCTCTCATTCTCCAAAATGTTTCCTCTTTTATAGGATTCCAGTAAACTAATCAAGACATGTCTCCACTTAATCCAGTTTAACAACCACTCTTGATTGAATTACATCTCCAGGGAGATGACCTAATTATAGTTTCAAACATACAGTACTGAACAGGGCTTAGAAGAAACAGCTGCCTTTACAAAGTGGGATTACGATTAAAACATGGCTTTTCTAGGGTATGCATCCTTTCAGACCAGCAAAGATAGGTTGTTGGTAATTCTCTATGGCATTCAGCTCACTGCTGGAGGGGCAGGAAGGGCAGGAGTGGCTGCTCTGGGTTCTGTATTAGTCAGGATGCTTTTGGTGGCAGACCTTAACCCTGACTCAAGCTGGTTTAAACAACAGGGGATTTATTATCTCACACATCAGAGTCCCAGGGTGCAGGGTGGGTCCCGGGCTGGTTGGATCAGCCAATCAATAATGGTCTGAGGACCAGGTTCTCTCCAGGTCTCTGCTCTGCCATTTTCGTCAGCCTCTGTCTCAGGATGGGGGCAAGATGCTACAGCGTCATATCCAGACGTGACAAGATCTACAGGAAGAAGGAGATCCATCTCTTTCTGTGGTTCTTCCTAGAGGCAAAGGCATTTTTACCGGAAGCTCCCAAGTCACCACCCACCTGGAAGAAGCCTTCTCCTTCTGCTTCATTGGCCAGACGTGGGGTCATCACTATTCCCAAAACAATCACTGGCAGAGAGAATACAGTTACCCTGAGACCAATCAGGCACATCCCTGGAGCTAGTGGTGAGTTCAGCTTCATGTAGTCAGATGCTAGAGAGATGGATACCTGAATAAAATCTGAGTTTTTTAGGGAGAGAAGAAGGGAAAAACGAATGCTGGGTCAGCAACCAGCAGTAAGATCTTAAGAGAGGAAAGCAGAAGAGAAGAGGGCCTTGTGCTGATCAGAATTCAATGAAACCTTTCCAATTGCCATTATTGTCCTAATGCTCACTTTTCTTTTGTACCATGTTGTGCTAAAAGAATGTCAGTCTCCTTCCTGGCGTTGAGTTGCATGAAAAAGACCTTCTCTTCCCTTAGTACCTGTAGGATCCTTTTTCCAGGCTCCAGCAAAGGCATGGGAGAAGATGAAGCCCTATCTGCCCAACTTTAATAATTCTGTAAATATCTGGGTTCTATGTTTGAACCGGCTCTCCTGCTCATCTCCTATCTGGAATAGCCAGTCCCTCTTGGGCGTGATGGCCTTTAACTGCCTGTGGGAGTGAGGGCAGTGTGCTCTTTAAACCAAACTGTAGGAGATGATGCAAGTGGCCGCTCAGGACGGGATTCACATCTCCAGTTTAACAGACGGGCTGATGAAAGTTAGAATCTCATCTCTACCTCTTCCTAGAAATGGAAGCCCGGGCAAGTTATTTAAGCTCCTTCTTCCTCCGGTTGCTCTTCTCCAACAGAGTGAGAGGAGTAATTCCCACCTCAGAGACTTATTGCGCGATTGAAGAAGGGAGAGCACATCAATCGTTCAGCAGAGGGCCCCACCGGAGAGAGAAAGGACCTAACGGTTATAGATTGTTAGTTCCATGATGGCAGGTGTACAGCTTCCATTATGATGTCATCTAGAAAAATCCCAGAGACAGAGCTGCTCTGCGCTTCCGGCCCACGGAGAGCAGGCGCGTCTGCTGCCGCGGCACCGAGTCGTCACACTGCATCCTGGTGACACAGCACCACGCGGTGGAAGGAACGAGGCCAGGGACTCGACGGATGCTTGCTTTGTCAGAGCACCTCAGGCTGCCAAGTAGGCTTTTGGAAAATTTCTTGCTCCCCACTCCCGGAGCATATTTTGGACGCCTACTTGTCATATTGCAAAGTGTATGTGACAAAACAATCTGGAATCTCACTGACAATTATTCCCTGCATGCTGCAGCTCTGAATCTATTGGCTCTGGGTGTGCTGCCATCCTCAGCAGCTCAGCATGCAGGCCACCTGGAGGATGGAGCTTCACCCTGCAGCAGGGGCAGGGCAGGGCAGGGCAGGGCAGGGCGGGGGCAGGGTGGGGCGGGGGCAGGGGCAGGCGCCAATGTGAAGCCAGACCAGCCCGGAACCTCGGAGGCTGCCCTAGAAGGGGGAGGTTGTCCAACTCTGGTGGGGCAAAGAAAAGCAGCAAATAATGGTAATAGCGTATGTTTAATAAGGCTCTTCTGCATGGCAGGCAGCACTATCTCAAGCATGTGTGAACGAACCATATAATATTCCTATGAGTTTGGGCTGTTTTATTCCCATTTTCCAGGTAAGGAAACTGAGCTGTGCTAAGCACTGCTCATGATTACCCCTTTTATTCCTCACACAGTCCCGTGCAATAGAACCTATTCTTCATGGTCATTTAGAGATGAACACACTGAGGCTGAGAAAGGTAATGGAAGTTGCCCAAGCCTGCACTGCTGGTGGGAGGCAGCCCCAGTCTTCAGGCTCGGCTCTGTCTCACGCTCATCGGAGAGCTCGTCTCCATTTTGCCATGCTTACTCAAAAATATACTTACTGTATAAACACACAACACCTCAAAAATAAGTCAGGGTGTTTTCATCTCCCATGAAATTCAGGAACTTCCCCTTTCCTTTTGCTCCCTGGTAAGAAATTCTAATACCCAAACCTAAACTCTCAAGAGGGCCAGCTGGTCTGCAGCCCATACCGCGCACTTTCCTTCTGGAATCACAAAAGTGTGCAAGCGAGGGTTGCTGGAGGAGCTTCCCTTAGCAGGGCAGTGAATTTGCCTCAGGCCAGAACGACCAGCTCAGGATGGTTTGTGAAGAAAGCTCATCCCTGTGGCAAATCCAGCAAGTCCTGGTTTTAGCGGGGGTCACAGGGCCACTGGAATCAAAGAAGAGGGTTATGACCTCTCCATCACCCACTGCATATTGCACCCCATGGTGGCTACTTTGACATAAATGATCCCGTTCAGTCCTCAAGTACTGCGCCCTTTGCTCAGGTCCGCCTCTGAGGTTTGCATGGCTGGCAGCAAGACAACAGAGCCATGTGCTTAAATATGCGAAAGCTGAAAATCAGGTTAGTAAACAGGACACCCAGCCCACACGTGTCCAGGCAGAGTCCACACCCAAGCTGCTGACAGCTGCCGCTGGGCTATCCCTTGGGCCTTGAGGAGGTGCACCCCAATGAAATGCACCATTCCAGGAGGAAGAGGAGCCCTTGCTTCAGGCCCTGGAGTCTGGAGTCTTGGGTCCCAGAGCACAAGGTGGACATGTGCCCTTGACCTCTTGGTCTCCTTGTCCAGTGCTGAGGGTTCTCTGTTTTCATTTTTATTTATCCACAAAGGAGCTAAGCAACAGTTAGTGTATTGGTTATCTATTGCTGTGTAACAAATTGTTCCCAAGCTTAGTGGCTTACAACCACCAACCATCATTATCTCACAGTTTCTGCTGGTGGAATCTGGGAGTGACTTAGCTGGGTCTTCTGGCTCAGGGTGTCCCACAGGCTGCATCTCATAAGTTTCTCTTGAATGATGGTGGGTCTGCTTCCAAGCTCATTCATGGGGCTCTTGACAAGGTTCAATTCCTCCAAGGTTGTTGGACTGAGAGCCCCGGTTTCTTGCTAGCTGTTGTCCAGAGGTCTTTGTCAGTCGCCTCTCCATAGGGCAGCTCACAGTAGGGCAGTTGGCTATATCAGCATGAGCAGGAAAGAGGGAAGGAAGGATAGGTGTAAGCAAGATGGAAGCCACAGTCTTTTGTATCTTAGAAATGACATCCCATCATTTTTTGCCATTTTCTATTGATAAGAAGCAAGCCACTAGGTCCAGCTCACATTTGAGGGGAGGGAATTATACGTGGGTAAGAATGCCAGGAAGTGGAGAGCACTGGGAGATATTTTAGAAGCTGTCGACCACAGTTAGGTCAAGTGAACTAATTCTCCATGATCATGCCAACAATATATGGTCAAGTCAAGTTTCCAGTCTAACATCAGTATTCTTTTACCAACAAAACACACGAAACCAAGATCCTATTTATCTTACTTCTGAACTTGGTAAGCCTCTGTCAAAAGAAAAAGAAAGAAAGAAAGTGACAAATAAAAAGAGGAGAAGAGAGGGAGAAGGAGAGTGGAAGGAAAGAGTAGGAGGGAGAAAAGGAAGGACAGAGGAAGAAGCTCAAATGTCCATTGTGGGGTCGGCTGGTGAGATGACCTGCTGCAACTTTGCCAGAGACCTTTATTAGCCCAGGACCTGGCTCAGAAGAGAGATTTGATGCATATCACCTCTTTCATCTTTCACTTCTCCAGAGGGATGAGAGTTAAAAAGGTTTCCACAGAAGAGACATGAGGCTGTCATCTTTGAGCCTCTGATATGTCAGCATTGAAATGCGTGGGCCCAGAGACCTCTTTGTAAATGACATCAGAAACATCTTACATATTCTTAAGTGAAAATGGCATGCTGCAAATCAGCATGTAGAGTTGATCCTGTTTATGTAAATAAAAGGAAATGATGCACATATATACGCTGATACAACCATATATTTTTCAAGAAGGATGTACAAGAAACTGTCCATAGAGGTTACCTAGGGGAAAAGGACTTGGTAGGAGATCTTTGCTTTTAAGTTCTCAGCTGCCTGTGTGGTGAGTATTTTACCATGTTCATGTTTTATGATTCTTTTAATTAAGAAATGCGTAAGAGAGAAAGGGGATGGGGAAAGCAAGCCCCTCAGACCTATGGGAAAGTCTCTTCTCCATGAGAAGAAACTTGAATGTGCAAAGTGCTGGGCTGAATGCCCTACTCCAGGACTGCTCCAGGACTGGATGGTGCCTAAGGGCATTGAGTTTGAGCCTCATCTGATATCAAAACCCCCAGTGCAAGATCTCACTCCTCCCCCAAGGAAAATCTAGCCTTATCTCGGATCCTTCCAGAAAAAGACCCTCACTACCTTTAAATTAGCTCATTCCCCCTTTGGATCTAGAAAGCATTTATCTTGGGCTGAAATCTATCTCCTATGACTTTCTCTCCTTGAGCCTTCCTCTATTTATGACACCAAAGAGACCACATGTCTCTCTTCAATCCATTCTTCCCCAACCAACAATGTCATCTTTAAAGATGTAAATCGGATATCTCTCTCCTGCTGAAAAAAAGCGAGGAACAATCCCCAGCTCTTTGGGGTGATCTTCAAGGCCCTTTGTGATGTGAACCCTGCGTGCCTGAAGGGTCCTCCACCTCCCTTCCTTCCACCCTCCTAAGTCACAGGCATCCCGACCTTTTATTTTGTTGCATGAATATGTCAGGCTCATTCCCACCTCAGGGCCTTTGCACTTTCTGTTCCATCTACCTGAAGTGCCCTTTGCCCAGAGTGAAGATCAATTAGCTAGCAATTTGTCCTCCTGTGGGTCTCAGGTCAAATGTCTTCTCTTTGGAAGCTCTTCCCAGACCTTCGACTAAAGTAGTTAATTAATCAACATGGGAAATAGGGTAAGAAAATGATCAGGTTTGATAATCTATAAAGAGAATTGAAATAATGTGATCCAGAAAGTAGTGAGTGTGTAGCTCTTTACTCCATTGGTGGTGGTGGGGGTCCCTCCCCAGAGTTATGGGAATGGTTGGACGTGCGACACTTAACACGGGACCAAAGGAACTGACCGCAGCCTGTGGGTCACATACACTCACAGCCTGGGGAAGGGCACTGCTCACCATGCAGGGCCACAGGAGCTGCCCCTGGGAGCAGAGTGAATGAGTGGGGGCTGCGGGAGACAGCTTCGTAGGAAGGTGAGGAGACCCCTGCTTCCCGCAGGAGGTGTGATTGGCTTGCTTGAATACTTCCATGGACTGCAGGGACCCGAGGCCCACTACTCGGGCATAAGCAGGTACTCTGTCTGGTCCCTGTGACAGGAGGGTTGTAGGGCTAGAGACCTTGTCCTCAGGAGCAGAGGGGAGAGGGACATGCGGGCAGGCACGTGAGGCCCTCCTGATTTCACGGATGTCAAGGCAGCACTTAGTTCCAGGCCTTAATTGTACTACAGTGACCTGGGAAGGCAACGTTGAAGAGGTGACATTGTCACCTCTGAGTTTTGAACAACCAGAGGGAGTCAGCAATGAGAAAATCCAGGGAAGAGGAACTAGTCAGGGCAAAGGTCTTCACGTGGGAATAAACTTGACCATATTAAAAGAAGAGAAGAAAGGCTAGAGACACTAGTGAAGGGAGGGGCTGCAGGAGATGAGGTTAGAGAGGGGGCCACAGTCTAGAGTCTGGACTTGATTCTCAGGGTAATAGGCAGCCACTGGCAGACCCCGAGTGACGAGCTCAGATCAGAGGTGATGGGGGAAGAGACACCGTCTACATGTAGTGTTTGGATATGTGGCAGCCATTTTGGGCCATGAGGTTCAAGATTGATCAGCAGAGGGTGACAAAAAAGAAAGATGGCAAGACCCTGGGTTCCTGACGATATCGCTGAGAAATGGAATTAACAACCTTAGAAGCTGTCTTATTTCCAGGCATTTTGGTATGTGAGAAAATAATTCTCTTTATTGTATAAGACATTTTTTAATTGGCTGTTACCTGCAGCCAAAAGCCTCCTCACTGGTTTACTGAACAATTATGAAGTGCAAACGATATGATGCATGTGGAATGTGTTGTGCCTTGTCCAAGATAAATGGTATTAATATGAAGATAAGTTTCCAAGAGTCAGAATCTTCGTGTTTATGCTGTGACATTTTCTCTACCCGGCATAGAATAATGAAATTTTAGATTGTGGGGAAGACAGTGAGTGAATAAAGGGCCAAAGATTTTAATTTTTAATGGGAAATACAGCTGATTTCATTATTTGCAGTTTCCAAATTTGTGAATCTTCCTATTTGCTAAATATGTTTGTGGGCACTTTTTTGCAGGCTTCCCCAGACATGCCTATGGGCCTGGAAAAATCCCCTGCAAGGCTGATTTGGTGTTTCCCAATGCAGTGTTGAGGTACTGGGACTTTTTAGAATATAATTAGTGTGAGGAAAGAGAATGCGGTGGAAGGTTATTATTGTCGCTTGGGACCTGGTCAGAAAGCTCTAATCAAGCACAGAACCTTCCCCTTGGCCTGGAAGCTGCCTCAAGGCAGTAACTGGAGCCATTGCACTCACCTTGCTTGTTTCCCATCTTTTAGGGATCACGGTCTTTGTTTCGTGAATGTCTAGTGTTTCATATATTTTGTCAATTTAAAATTTATTATTATTAAATTATATCATTTATTATACATTATAAATGACATATTATATAACACTATATATCAATTGTTATACTACCATTATATATAATTATATTACATGTAAATTATATGCCATAGTATAATTATATACTATGTATACACATTATGTACCTATATCCCTAATTTTATAATGTATATAATAATGATTAATAATAATTAAAGTTCTGTTGGTTTGTATTTAAAACATGTTTCACTACGAAAGGAATGGTTTGATTTCTCATTCAAGGAATATATACTATATATAAATACATAATTTTTACAATGATTATTATAATAATAATTAAAGTCATAGGGTTTACATTTAAAACAGATCTCTCATGTGAAAAGAATGGCTTGGTTTCCCAATAAAGGAGTTTCTGGCACCAGCAAGCAGGGTTTGGGTCCCAGGGTGCTGGCCTTGCCTTCTCCCTGCTTCCAGAAATCACATCTCATAGATGGGAAGTTTTAGTGAACAAAGCAGAGCCCATTGGAAGATTGCGTGAGCTCCTGGCACAAATCCAGACTCTTAGTGTTGTCTCAGAGACTCAGAGCAACCCTTCTGCCAGAACCAGGGTAGGTGAAAATGGACTCGTGACAGTGTCTGTTCTAATTAAAACTCATTTATGAATAATGCAGTAAAGTTTAGGAATGAATGGAATTGTGGCTTCTGCTCACTGAAAATATGGAGATAAACATGTTCCTCTGTGTCCATTACATAATTATGGGTTTTTGTACCCAAAGCAGAAAGCCTTAGACAGTGGTTGACTTTATTAGCTTCCTAGTCAGGTAAGTTGGCCAAGTGAGTAAACTTTCTAGAAACTTGTCTTCCTTATCTAAAAATTGAGGGTGGGATCCCTTGCCCAAGCTGCCCAAAGTGCCAGTCATGCAAAAAATATGCCAAAAGGGAGCCATTTTTAATCTTTCAACATCTCCAAGATGCTATATAAATTGTTGTTGAAAAATAATCTTCATGTTCCAAATAGACAATAATAAGTATCTGCACTCAGCCGACCAGTTCATTCTCCTACCTGTGGTCAATTGCAAAAATGGCTATGTATGGTGGTGTGAAGGTGGCTCAGTGGCAGAATTCTTGCCTGCCATGCTGGTGATCCGGGTTCAATTCCCAGAGCCTGCCCATGCCAAAAAAAAAAAAAGGCTACATTCCTCCTTCCTTCTTTTCCTGGATTCACATCCTGTGCAATGTGGCTTTGCATTGCTTCTGTCTAAGAGGTAGAGCCATTCCCTCACTCTTTGGATCTGGGCTGTTCTTGTGACATAGCCTGGCTAATGGAATGCAGTGGGCAGGGTGGTTGTCCCTTCTGACCTTAGGCCCAAAGAGACCTTGCAGCTTTCACTCTATTTCTTTGAACCATGCAAGATGCCATGAAAGAAAGCTTGGGCTCACCTGCTGCAGGGTGAGACTAGCTGACCTAGTGGCTGTTTGCAGACATATGCATGTGCTCTATCAAGACAAAAAGGACTGCCCAACTGAGCCCAGGCTAAAAATGATCAACTTGTAGAATCATGAGCTAAATAAACGGTTGCTTGAAGTCGCTAAATTCTGGAGTATTTGTTACACAGCAGTACAGACTGATAGAAACATTTTGCCGAACATTCACTGCTTGTGCTATCAATCAAGGTGTCTTAAATACATAGCTTTTGCCAGCTGTGCAGACAAGTTAAAAAGAAAGATACGGAACTAGAAGTCAGAAATGTGGGTTTTGACAGCATTTATACAATTTGAAACAGCCTAGGAGTTTCTGAAAAGATCATGACTGGCATATATTTAGGAATTTATCTTTTAACCCTGTGCTGGTTTGAAAAAGTTATATACCCCAGAAAAAAACATGCTCTTTTAATCCTAATCTACTGGAAGAAGACCTATTGTAGGGTGGAATCTTTTGCTTGGGTTGTGTATTAGTTTGTTAAGCTGCCAGAATTCAATTTACCAGAAATGGACCAGCTTTTACAAAGGGGATTTATTCAGTTGCAAGTTTGCAGTTCTAAGAAATATCCAAACAGGAGGTTACCTTCACTCAAAATAGGCTGATGCTGTCTAGGACACCTCCGTCAGCTGGGAAGGCATGTGGCTAGCATCTGCTGGTCCCTTGCTCTCGGGCTCTGTTGCCTCTGTTTCCTGTGGGTTTCCTCACTTGACATCTGTGGGCCTTCACTTAGCTTCTCCGATACACACTCTGGGTTCTGGCTTGCTTAGCATCTCACGGGAAGACACATGGTGATGTCTGCTAGGCCCTGCACCTCCAAATATCTGGGTCTCGTGTTGTCTCTGTTCATTCTGTTCTTCAAGCATCTGCATCAGCTCTGAGCTTTCTCCAAAATGTTTTTCCTTTTAAAGGACTCTAATAAACTATCAAGATCCACCCTAATCAAAAGGCCACACCCACAATCAGGCGTGCTCATATTTATGAAGATAAGCTCATCAGAAAATCATGCCTACAAATAGGAGTGTTACATCTCCCTAGAGATCATCTAATCAAAAGGGTTTCCACCCTACAATATTGAATGGGGATTAAGAGAACACGGCTTTTCTGGGGTACATAATATTTTCAAACTGGCACAGGTTTTTTCCACGGAGATGTGACCCACACTGATGGATGTGAGTGTGACCTTTTGTAAGTTATTCCCATGGAATTGTGGCCATGCCCATTCAAGATGCATCTTAATTACTTTACTGGAGTCCTTAAAAATGCTCATGGAGATAGAAAGAGCTCACAACTGGAACGGAGAGCAGAGAAATGAAACCAAGTCACAGACATTTGGAGATGCTAAACCAAGAGGTGAAATCCAGGGTTTGCCCCAGAGAAGCTAAATGACGGTCCCAGATGCTTAGAGGGAAAGACACTGGAGTCAGAAGCTGAAAGCAACAAACCTGGACTAGGGACGAGCTGACACCTGCACATGGCTTCCCAGTTGGTAGAGGTGTTCCAGGTATTGGCTGCCTTTCCTCAGAGAAGGTATTTTCTTGTTGGTACCTTAATAAGGACATTTCCATGACCTGAGAATTGTAACTTGTAACTTAATAAATCCCCTTTATAAAAGCCAATCCTTTTCTGGTATATTGTACACTGGCAGCTTTAACAAACCAAAACAAGCCCCTACCCTTCACACACGCAATCTGAGTATATTCAGTTGGAATGAGGATGTAGTGAAACAGGCATTAACATGCTGATGGAAATGTGAAATGGCATGATCATTTTTATTCATTAAATAAATATTTATTAAAATACACCTGATGCATCAGGCACTGTAATATAGGATGGAGTTAAAGGATGAAAACATGTAGCTTCTATCCTCAAACAGCCCATGAGTGACAAAAACTGGATTGTGAAATCAGCTCATACATAAAAGAGAAATATTGGAAAGGAATTTGGCAAAATGTACCAAAGGTTTTAAAACTAATTTTATTCTTTGTTTTAATAGCTTGTCTTCTGGATATATAATTTTAAAGGACTGATCCAAAATGAAAAAAAGGGCCTTATGCACAAAATGTTCTTCTCTATATCTAAATATAGGTGAAATCTATCAATTCCTAACAACAGATATGTTATGATAATTCACTCCCTAAAGCATTATACAGCCACGAAAGTTACGTTTATGAAGAATTTGTTGTAACAAAATGGTTACGACGTGCTAAATAAAATGCAGAATACAAAATAACATTTGCAATTGTATTCAACCTTTGAAATAAAAATTAGGATAAAATACTCTTAATGTTTGCAGTCATTTGGCTTTTGAAAAATTTAATCCTTACAATACTTCTTCAAGGTAGTTGCTAGCATTACCATTTTACAGATGAGGAAGCTGCTCTTGTTTGCTAGCTAATGGAATGCAATATACCAGAAACAGAATGGCTTTTAAAAAAGGGGAATTTAGTAAGTTGCAAGTGAACAGTCTTTAGGCTGTGGAAATGTCCCAATTAAAGTCTATAGAAATGTCTAATCTAAGGCATCTAGGGAAAGATACCTTGATTCAAGAAGGCCGATGAAGTTCAAGGTTTCTCTCTCAAGTTGAAATGCACTTAGCCAACACAGTCAGAGTTTCTTTCTCAGCTGGAAGGGCACATGGTGAACATAGCGTCATCTGCTAGCTTTCTTTCCAGCTCCCCAGGAGGTGATTTCCTTCTTCATCTCCAAAGGTTGCTGACTGGTGGACTCTCTGCTTCGTGGTTCGGCAGCGTACTTTGCTGTGGCTTTCTCGTGGCTCTGTTGTACTTCCCTGCTCTCTCTGAATCTCCTGGCTTTCTTTTTTGTTGTTCTCTGCTTCTGAAACTTTCTCCAAATACTTCTTTTATAGAATTCCAGTAAATTAATTAAGACCCGCTGGAATGGGTGGAGACACATCTCCGCCTAATCAGGCTGAATACCCACACTGATTGAGTCACATCTCCATGGAGATAATCTAATTAAAGTTTCCAACATACAGTACCGAATAGGGATTACAAGAAATGGCTGTCTTTACAAAATGGGATTAGGATTAAAACATGGCATTCTAAGGTACATATATCCTTTCAAACCAGCACAGAAGCTAAGGCTTAGAGAAGTTTTCCTACTTAGAGCTGGATTTGAACTGAGAAATATTTGACTCCAAAGAATATTCTGTTTCCTTTATAGCTGTCAGACTTCTATTAGAGGGATTATAGCTGGTTTTTATTTCCTTTTATCCTCTTATTGGCACTTTCTAACTTGCCTTAAATAAATTTTAAAACTTAAAAATTTCAGTATAATTGAAAACATAAACACATGGTTCACACTCTGTCCCTCTCTCTGACTCACAGGCAGAGCTTGCAACTGTCTCCTTGGGAAATTTCAGGAGCTTTGGGAGGGCACCTCTACTCTCCCGAAACTTCTCTTCTTCTAGCAGGAGGATTCCTGAAATGCTTTAACAATTGGAAAGGGAAACTTAGCATTCATGAAGTCTGGTTCCATTCTTAAGATTCCAAATCTTTGCCATTACATTTACACAGACTTATGTCCATGTGGAGAGCCGCCTCCCGGGTCTGGCCTAGTGGACACGCCGCAGCCTGCTCTAGAGTTCCCCCCGCCCATCGAGTGAGCCAAGATGGCGCCCGCATCCTGCCTCCGCGTATGACGTACGCGCCCGCCAACCCTGTCTACCAATCACCCTTGTATACGTGGCGTTAGCCCATTGGGTTTGGATTTTGTATATAAAGGCGTTACCCGGACGGGGAAAGCGAGACGACCCGCAGGGAGCCGTACCTGACGGCCGCATAGAGGTTGCTCCCCCGTGGGGTATTTTAGCCCGCGTGGAACCTGTTACAAAGAATGCAAGCTTAGCTCCAGTAAAGGTCTGTGCTCACAACCGCCGCGTGTTACGGATTCGTGTCTGCCATTCAAGTCGGTTTGTCTGCGTCTGTCTCTCTCTCCTCTGTCCCCTTCGCCGGCCGGGGGCTTGACGCTGAGCGAGAAGTCCCGGACAAGTGGTGGCCCGTACGGGGAACCTTCTTCTGCTGCCTCTCCCCGAGCTGGTGAGGACGTGCTTCTCGGGTTCACGGCGGAACCTCCGCGCCTGATCAACGTGAGAGGGTAAGTGCTTTCTGCTACGTGAGAGTTAAGGGTTGTGGGCGTTCAGGTAGCCCCAGTGAGTCGGGAGAGCTCCCCGATTGGTTAAGGTCCAGTGCCGACTGCAAGCATGGGGCAGTCAGGAAGTTCACCTTTGTTAGCTCCCTTAAAGACCCTTTTAGCGGACGGCTCCTGTGAAAGTGAGCCGCCCACTTGTAAGCCGCCAGAGTCAAGCACTAGTTCAGACACCTCTGACTCAGAGTCAGATGGTGATGAGACCAAGGGTGCAGACGCGCCTCCGCTGATCGATTGGGGGAGGCCCCCTGTCTCACCCACGCAGCCTTCCGCCCCGCCAGCGCCTGCTGCAGGGGCGCGGCGGTTTCCGGTGAATGGTTTTGGTGATCTCGCCAAAAACCCTCACCACGGGCTCCCTCTGGTGGCCGAATCAGGTAATTACAGTGGCCCTCCTTTGCGAGACCCGGAACCCCCTACAGGCTGGTCTAGGGAGGAGCAGTTACAGCTGTGCCCCCCGCCTGCGTACGCAGGCCCTCAGGGTCCCACGTCATCAAACAATAGAGGGAGGCATTTCTGGAATTGGATTCCTTTTTCAACCTTTAGACCTTTCGGTGTGCTGGGCGGTTACCAACCGCTTAAGCCAGAACCAGCTTCAGAAATGTACCCGGTTATTATCAATCCCCAAGGTAATAATCAGTATGAGTCATATGATTACAAAGTCTTAAAGGAGTTGAGGCAGGCCGTCCATCAGTATGGCCCCAATGCCCCTTTTACATTGAATATGGTTGAAAACCTTTCCGCCCTGAATCACACACCCGCAGATATATATCAGTTGGCCCGTGCTTCTTTGCCACCAGGCCGATACATAGATTGGAAAGCATGGTTTGAGGAATTGGCTGAGGAACAAGCCGCAAAAAACGCAGCGGGGAGACGTGGCGGGTGGAATGCAGATATGCTATTGGGGAAAGGTGCCCATTCCCAGAATCAAACAGGGTTCCCTCAAGAAGTCTATGGACAGATTTTCCGCTGTTTCATAGGCGCCTGGAAAAAGTTGGCAGGCCAGGGAGAGGCTCAAGCTTCACTCAGTAGCATACACCAGGGCCCCACTGAACCATTCGTGGATTTTGTAGCCAGAATGCAAACTGCGGCTGAGAGAATTTTCTCAGACCCAGGAGTAGCAGAGACCGTAGTCAAACAAATGATATTTGAACAATGCAATAAAGAGTGTAAAGCTATCCTGGTACAAAACAAGGGAAAGAGCATGACGGAGTGGGTTCGTCTCTGTAGAGACGCTGGCAGCCCGTTAACTGCTGCAGGTCTAGCTGCCATGCTAGCCAGCTCCTTACAAGTAAATACAAAGAAAACCAAAGACTTAGGAATAAGACCTAAGGGATGTTATCACTGTGGCCGGTCGGGACACATTAAGAGAAACTGTCCCAATAAAGACCAACCACCCACCACTCAACAATATGATAGGCCGCATGCGATGACCAGACTATGTGGCCGTTGCCGCAAGGGACCCCATCGCGCAGAAGACTGTAGATCAGCCTTCGATGCGCAGGGCAAGCGCATTTCTGGCCGTCCTGAGCAGGTTCCAAAAAACGGGCAGAGGGGGTCCGCCCTTCCGGTGGGCCCCCTTGCTTGCCATACGACGACACAACACCCGTCCACGTTCGTGCATCCCCCGGATCAGCAGGACTGGACCTCTGTGCCACCTCCAGGCTTGTACTGACCCCCTCCATGGGAGTCCAATTGGTGGGGACCTCCTTTAAAGGGCCCTTACCAACAGGTACTGTGGGGCTCCTATTAGGGAGAGCATCCACAGCCTTGAAAGGATTAACAGTTATACCAGGTATTGTAGACTCAGATTTCACAGGTTATGTCCAGATTATGGTACAATCTCAGCAAGGTACTCTGGTCATTGCAGAGGGTGATAAGCTGGCACAGCTCCTGCTCTTGCCCAGCTTACATCCGCTCTTTCCGAGTAAAGCCAGACAAAGAGGAGATAAGGGATTTGGGTCTACTGGAGAAGTTTTTGAGGGCCTCCATATGTCTCTGGAGTCTCGACCCATGTTGACTATTAAGGTACAAGGCAGACCCTTCCTGGGCCTGCTAGATACCAGGGCCGATCGGTCGATTATAAGACAACAAGAATGGCCCTCCGCCTGGCCGACGTGCAAGGCGGAGGACACCATTAGAGGAATAGGCCAGGTCTCAGCACCCATGCTGAGTGCAACTGCCCTTCATTGGGCAGATGAAGAAGGACATCAAGGTAGCTTTCAGCCTTATGTGTTAGCCCTGCCCGTGTCCTTATGGGGAAGAGACATTCTAGCCCAGATGGACGTTACTTTGACCAGTAACTGTTCTCCAACTTCTAAGCATCTGTTAAAAGGAATGGGATATGTCCCTGGCAAAGGCTTAGGAGCCTCATTGCAGGGGCGCACAACACCTATACAGGCTGTCTCCAATTCTGATAAACGAGGCCTGGGTTTTTCCTAGGGGCCACTGAGGGGAGATTCCCATCCACACCTATAAGACTAAGGTGGAAAACCGAAACCCCGGTTTGGGTGCCTCAGTGGCCCTTACCAAAGGAAAAACTCTCAGCGTTACACACTCTTGTGTCAGCACAACTAAAAAAGGGCCACATCATTCCTTCCACATCACCTTGGAACACCCCCGTATTTGTCATAAAAAAGAAATCAGGTAAATGGAGACTGTTACATGACTTAAGGGCTATTAATAACTGCATGGAGCCCTTAGGACCTGTTCAGATTGGGCTGCCCCTCCTCTCAGCTCTACCAAAACATTGGCCTATTGTCATCTTGGATCTCAAGGACTGCTTCTTTTCCATTCCACTTCACCCTGAAGATACCCCAAAATTTGCTTTTACTGTGCCCTCTCTTAACCAAGAGAAGCCCTGTCACCGCTTCGAGTGGACAGTCCTGCCCCAGGGCATGACTAACAGCCCTACCATGTGCCAGTTGTATGTTGCTGCAAAACTGGCCGATACCCGGCAGCACTTCCCCCAAGTAAAAATCCTTCATTATATGGATGACATTTTGCTGACTCATAAAGACACAGATCTCCTTAAGACAGCTCTGTCACATTTAGTCCTTACACTTAGAAAAGCCAACCTAGAAGTAGCCCCTGAAAAAGTCCAGATAGCAGAGATTACCACCTTCCTGGGGGCAAAAATTACACCTACTCATGTATCCCCCCAAAAGGTGTCTCTTAGGCTAGACAACATACATACCCTCAATGACTTGCAAAAACTCATGGGAGATATCAATTGGATTCGCCCGTACCTGAAATTACCTAATGCCAAATTAGCGCCTTTATTTGACTTGCTAAAAGGGGATTCGAACATAACTTCGCCCCGGCACCTCACTCCCGAAGCGAGGCAAGCACTATATCAAGTAGAACAGGCACTCAGTAGCGCTGCTTTAAAAAGAATAAACCCCCATGAGCCCTTTGAGGCCTGCTTACTGCCAACAGAGCTACAGCCCACGGCGGTGCTGTGGCAACAGGGACCATTACTCTGGGTCCACCCCGGAGTTTCTCCTAAGAAGAGTTTAGAGCATTATCCTACGGCGATTGCAGAGTTGGCCTTAGAAGCCATAAAAAGGGCCGTACAACATTTTGGCCAACAACCTAAAAACCTCAGAGTACCTTACTCTTCCCAGCAACTTGAGACACTTACTGGATGTATAGATCAATGGGCCATTCTCCGGTGTACCTTTTTAGGAAGTATTGACAACCAATACCCAAAAGATCCCCTCTTGCAATTCGTTACCCGACACCCAGTAATCTTTCCTAGAGTGACTTCACCCAAGCCACTAGTGAACGCCCTCACCGTGTACACGGACGGTTCCAGCTCCGGTTCAGGAGCATACTGTGTGGAAGGGAGTACTCCCAAAACAGTGTTCTTCCAACCACAGAGACCTCAATGGGTAGAATTACAGGTCATTATTACAGTCCTGAAGGAAATTACCGATCCCCTAAATATTATATCTGATTCGATTTATGTCGTAAATTCTGTAAATATTTTAGAGACGGTGGGCATTATAAAATATTCCTCCTCAGTAAGACCATTCTTTATCAAACTTCAAGAGACAATATGTGCCAGACAACATCCTTTCTACATAACTCACATTAGAGCGCATACAGGCCTGCCTGGCCCCATGGCACAAGGAAATCACATAGTAGATGTAGCCACTCGACAGCCACACATCTTCCCTGCGCTGACACCATATCAGCAAGCCCGAGAATTCCATGACAGATTTCACATTAATGCAGGTACCCTAGCTAGGCGGTTTAATATACCACGTGCGACAGCTAGAGATATAGTCCGAGCGTGCGGAAATTGTGTAGAACAAAGAGCAGTCCCTTCAGTTGGGGTTAACCCTAAAGGTCTCATCCCGGGAGACATTTGGCAAATGGATGTCACCCATCACTCAGAGTATGGTAAAGTTAAATACCTGCATGTGTCAGTGGATACTTGTTCTCAAGTTTTATTTGCCTCTGCCGAATCAGGAGAAAGAGTCCACCAAGTAATTGCACACTGCCTTGCCGCTTGGGCAGCTTGGGGTAAGCCGAAAATATTAAAAACAGACAACGGACCCGCTTACACCAGCAAAGCCTTCCAAAGATTTTGTGCAAATATGGAAGTGCAATTAAAACATGGTATCCCCTACAACCCTCAAGGGCAAGGAATCATTGAAAGAGCACACAGGTCTCTTAAAGACTTGCTCAAAAAACAGAAAGGGGGAATAGGCCACGGCCTGTCCCCGAAGGCTCAACTGTCTGTAGCCTTATTTACATATAATTTTTTAAATGAAAATTCACTAGGAATGACACCTGCTCTTCAGCACACTACTCCGAGTCCTCCACATAGAGGTCTAGTCCGTTGGAAGGATGTCCTGTCAGGACAATGGCAAGGCCCTGACCCAGTGCTCAGCTGGGCCAGAGGCTCTGTTTGTGTTTTTCCCCAGGAACCGGGACGTCAACCTGTGTGGGTTCCGGAAAGACTGGTGAGAACCGTGACGTCGCCCGAGGACGCCAAGGAACTGTTGCCCAGAAAATTGATAAGCCTCCAACCAGAGCCACCAGATCCGGTCTCCAACTCTGCTGATGATGGCGACGAACGACAAGATGACAACAGGAGCGCTAGTCACCCTTCTATCGTATAGAAAGGGGACCAGCTTTAAAACCTCCCTACCTTTACTAACCTCTCCCAACAGGTGGATTCAGACCTTCGAGTGCTTGGGAATATCAAGTTGACCCCCGTTGATTTCGACCTTTCCAAACTGGGCGAGACTGTACAAAGTCTGTGGAACCGAGTCACCTCATGGTTCTCTTGGCCCAATTTGACTACTTGGATCCTCGTGGCAGTGGGACTATTAGTGGGTTTAGTCACTGTTAAATGTTTGTTAGAACGCTTGCTCCAGACACAGCAGCAATTACGTGTCACTACCATGTTGGCTATGTCACTCGCCCCTGATGCTCCTGGCAACGACCGTCCCGCTACCCAGTCCTTCCCCTCACTGTATGACCCGTCCCGGCCACTCAGGGCGGGGCGCTCGAAAACAGGATCTGCTGCAAAGCCCATGGCCGTGTCCCGGGTGTAAAAGGCGGCACCAGAAGTCATAATTTTTGTCTAAAGGATGATCTCTACGGCGGAGTCACGGTCCTGGCCAGACTAGACTCCGGCCATTGCACAGAGACACCTAATGACGCTCTCGGCTCTGGTTGCCGCTCTCCTGCCCCCCTACATAACCCAGTTGCGAGGCGAAGCACTGCAGGGAGAGTCACGTTGTTTCCAGTTCACGGGCTCTCCGGTCTCTATATGAGGAGGCATTCTGGTTGGTGCCTAGCAAGCCTAGTCCAGACTCCCCAAAGCACCAAAACATGTAGTGGGCCTGAGTGGCCCACGGGAGCTCACTCATCAATGGAGACACTGGGTCAAAATGAATAAAAAAGGGGGAGATGTGGAGAGCCGCCTCCCGGGTCGGGCCTAGTGGACACGCCGCAGCCTGCTCTAGAGTTCCCCCCGCCCATCGAGTGAGCCAAGATGGCGCCCGCATCCTGCCTCCGCGTATGACGTACGCGCCCGCCAACCCTGTCTACCAATCACCCTTGTATACGTGGCGTTAGCCCATTGGGTTTGGATTTTGTATATAAAGGCGTTACCCGGACGGGGAAAGCGAGACGACCCGCAGGGAGCCGTACCTGACGGCCGCATAGAGGTTGCTCCCCCGTGGGGTATTTTAGCCCGCGCGGAACCTGTTACAAAGAATGCAAGCTTAGCTCCAGTAAAGGTCTGCTCACAACCGCCGCGTGTTACGGATTCGTGTCTGCCATTCAAGTCGGTTTGTCTGCGTCTGTCTCTCTCTCCTCTGTCCCCTTCGCCGGCCGGGGGCTTGACGCTGAGCGAGAAGTCCCGGACATGTCCAGGCTTCCCTTGGACCCTCCAATAAAGGGGAATTCTCTCTGCTACATAAGGCATCCCATTCTGTGGTTCAGCAAACACTGGAAATGGAGACATTCTTCCCTGGATTTAAGTGAAACTTGACTCCCTGTGGTTTCAGCCAATACTCTTAATGCTACTTACCCTCCTTCCTGCCCCATAGCAGTCACTCATTTATTTTCCTAGGGACAGCCCTAGTAAATATGTAGAGATAGATACTATGTTCCTAGCAGCAATGTCTCCTGGTTGCTTACTGGATATTGATTCTCTCCATCCCCTACCCCATCCTTTTTTTTTTTTTTTTGGAAACGGAACCCAAGTTTTATTTATGGCTGCTGTGTTTCCAGTTAAATACTGCATTTCCCAACCTCCCGTCCAGCTAGGTGTGGACAAAGATATCTAAACAAGGGTTGTTGGGTAGAAATTACTAGAAAATTCCTTTAAAGGAGTTTATAGCTGAATTTTTATCCTTCCTCTACCTGTCCTGGCTTCCTCCACTTTCTAACTAGGATGACGATATTATGGCCAGAGCTCAAGCAGCCATTTTGGAATCTTAGGCAACCATGAGGATGGAAGCCAGTGTTAAGACTAGTAGAGGAGAAAGATGGATGGAACATGCCATCTTAATGTTTATAGAACTGCCATGCTTGCCTTCAGGCTTCTTTCAATGAGATTTAAAAAGCAATAGAAAAAAATCCCAATATTATATCTTTTTTTTTTTATGAACAAGAAAATGAAATTGTTAATTGGCTCTCATTATTCTCTGCCTTAGGCTCAACATCCCTAGTTCTCCCAAGCATCCACAGGATTCAGATCCTCGCCTCACTTGGACATCTACTTGGCACTGTTCTGATTGTCCTTGGCTCTCTCTAAAATAGTGCCCTAAATGAAACACAATGTGACTTAAAATGCAAATAACCCAGGAAGTAGAACACACATGATACATCCAAGGTTGGGCTGTCTGTCCCTTGTCTGTGCTCTGCGGCATCCTTTTTTCCCCTTTACCTGGGCCCTACGTACATTTTCTCATTTAACTTTGACTATTACCTTCATGCTTGGCACAAGGCTGGTGTATGCTAAATATTTTGTGAACAGAACTGAATTCATCTCAAGGTGGACTTGGGATAAGACAGCCCTTCATTCAAACCCAGCTCTACTCATCACTAGCTCAGTCCCTGGAGACACCTAACCTCTTTGAGTCTCTTTCCCATGTAAAGAGGTGATAATGGATCTAACCTGCAGAGTTGTTATGCTGATTAGAAAAATTTACGGGTAAAATAGTGACCATATCATCTGTAGAGAGCAGGTTTTGGGTATGGACTAGAAGTGAAATTACAAGGGTATTTGTCCTATAAAGAGAGAGGGAGACCCAGTGAGTGTGTTTTGGTTTCTCACTTGTCTATTGGGCAGCTAGCTCATCATTGGCACATTACTGGTGCTTAATAAATAGTTGAATGCATGGTGGAATGGCCCAATCTATTCACTGGGATCAATGTGTGAATTCAATTCAATGTTACTGAACATGAAGAGTTAATATGATTATGAGTAAAATACAGTTCTTCCTCAGATATCAAGGAAGAAGGGCAAAGAACTAATACTTATTGTAGGCTTACTACATGCCAGGAATTTTCTAAGTGTTTTATTGATTATTTCATTTATATACCAATATGGTGGGGTTGGTACCATTATTTCATTTTTACAGATGGGGAAACAGAAGCTATGAGACATTGAACAAGTTGGCCAAGTTCAAATAGAGCAGATTGTCTGATTCCAATGTCCATATCCATATGATAGGTGCTTGCTTCAACTATCCTGAACTTGTAAACTCCCTCCCTCCAACCATTTCTGTGCAGACTCAACTTTGTTCTTCTTTCCATCTGTCCACATTTTAGAGGTCCCACAGACCTTGAACCTGAAGGTGTCCAAGTATTAACAAAACATTAACTCCCAACTTACTGATTAATTATAATTTTGTTAATATTTGTATAATCCTGATAGTGATAATTAATTTCTAATGCATGAGATCTTTACACATTAGCATCTTGAATCCTTCATAAAAGCTTGGAGGGGAGTGTTATCTTTACTACTTGTTCTAGTTTGCTAGCTGCCGGAATGCAATATATCAGAAACGGAATGACTTTTAAAAAGGGAAATTTAGTAAGTTGCTAGTTTACATTCCAAGGCCGAGAAAATGTCCCAATTACAACAAGTCTATAGAAATGTCCAATCAAAGGCATCCAGGGAAAGATGCCTTGGTTCAAGAAGGCTAATGAAGCTCAGGGTTTCTCTCTCAAGTGACAAGGCACATGGCGAACACAGTCAGAGTTTCTGTCTCATCTGGAAAGGCACATGGTGAACATGGTCAGGGTTCCTCTCTCATCTAGAAGGGTACATGGTGAACACAGCATCATCTGCTAGCTTCTTCTCCTGGCTTCCTGTTTCATGAAGCTCCCTGAGAGGTGTTTTCCTTCTTCATCTCCAAAGGTTGCTGGCTGGTGGACTCTGCTTCTCGTGGCTATGTCATTCTGCTCTGCTATCTCTGAATCTCTTTCTTTCTCCAAAATGTTTCATCTTTTATAGGACTCCAGAAACTTATCAAGACCCACCCAAATGGGTGGAGACATATCATCACCTAATCCAGTTTAACAACCACTCTTGATTAAATCCAAGCGATGAGTGTTCCTTCTGAACTCTGTTTTGTACAAATTCTTGAGCAAATTAATGTTTTTGTATTAGACTACAACGTTTTGGGGTGGTTGTTCTGCAGCCATAGTATCTGGAAGGAGGGGATCAGTCAATGGTTAAACCATGCAGTGCTTAGTACCAGGATTGGGTTAGGTTAACCTGAGGTTAGGTTAGGTTAGGTTAAGTAAGGTTAACCTGAGGTCACCTCAGGATGTCAGAATGGGAACAGCCTGACTCCATGAGTCAGGCTTCTGAGTTTTAGAAATCAGAATCTAAGTTTTTCAAGTTACTCAATTCCTCAGCAAATAGGTTTTAGCCAATTTCAAGAGCTACAAGCCCACAAGAATGCAAAATGCAGTTCAAAACACACTATAAACTGACTAATTTCATGCAACTATTAAAAGTTGAACATATACTGAATTTTCTTAGAGAATCAAAAAAAAAAATAGGAAAATCTTTCAAATCGAGCCACATATGTGCAGGAGATCTGTCTAGAATCCAAATCCTTCCCTAATTTCATTAGCCTAGGGAAAATTCTTTGGTTTCATTGCTCCTGGAGGCAAAGAAAATTGCTGGGTTAGAAAAACAACCTCTGGTCACGAGCTTCAAAAAGTAATGTCAGGCAGAGACTATCGCGTACACTAGGGAAGTTATTTCCCCTCAATAACATGCCTGTCTTCCCTTGTAGGTCTTGATTGTATAAAATGTTGACTTGACTCCTCATTTGTTGAATTCTGTGTGACATGGGGAGATGAGACATTGTAAGCAAAGAAGCTTCTAAACATTCAGTTGTGCTCAGATTAGAAAAGAATTGTTAAAATTGGAAGAAATTTTAGGGATCCTATCATTAGATCCCTTTGCTTCTGTTGGTGAGAAATTGGAAGCCAAGTGAACAAATGCTTTTTAATAGGACTGGCTCTTGGAAGGAACTGAGTCCCCTATCACTCAGTGTGTTCTTAAAGAACCTGGATACCTGCTTGTTGACAAAGGGAGACTAGATATGACTTATGGAGATTAGAGCAGATAATTCTTGACCTCTAGAATCATATCTTTCTTTCATTGCATTCTACTCCTACCTTATTCAAATTTTTGCCTTTCAGAGAGGATGTTTCATGCATCCACCCATCCATCCACCCATCCATCCACCCATCCACCCACCCACCCACCCATCCATCCACCCATCCAACCACCCATCCATCCATCCATCCATCCATCCATCCATCCATCCATCTATCCATACATCCATTCATTCATCCATACATCCATCCACTTTTTCAACCACGTTTTTGATCACCTGTGATGCGCCAGGTACTGTTAGGTGCCCCAAAACTGCATGGTCAATCCTCACGTAACACAATTTTAATATGTAGGACATGATGTGGGGCCATGGAAGAGAGTATGTTAAGAACTGACACACCCTGATTTAGATATTGGTCTTCTTACTTTAACTAGACCCTCAGGGACTAGGAGGAGCATCTTACCTAATTGTGTTTCCAATCCTCTTCTGTAGTTGCCATAGTGATATCATGACTTCCTTTGCTCTCTATTTATGTCCCTCACTGATTGTGGTAGGCTCAGGTCCCATTCTGGCCACATATTTTTATCAGAAATAAACCCTAATTGTGGAGTTCTTAATTTCTCTGTCTGAAGTTGCTCAAATTGCAGAGTACAAGAAAGTCTTAGTTTGCCAGGTCTGCTGTGACAAATACCACACAATGGATTGTCTTAACAAGAGGAATTTATTGGCTTACGCTTTGGGAAGATAAAAATCCAGCATGAAGGCATGCTTCCTCCCGGGTCAGCAGTGTTCTGATGATGGTAATCCTCTGGCTCTCCAGTGTCTTTCTCTGACTTCTGGCATCTCTTTATAAACCTCCAGTAATTTGGAGTAAGGCCCACCCTAATTGGGTTAGGCCACATTTAGAGAGGCTCTTAGAAGAGCCTATTCAGAAATGAGTCCACACTTTTACCACTAATCAAAGGATTCTCTTTACAAATGGTTCCATATTCACAGGAAGGTGGGTTAAGATGATTGGGACACATCATTCAAACTACCACAAGGACAATTCTGCTTAAATCTTCAGTCTTTGCAAATCATGTTTCTATAGCTCAGGTAAGATGATCTGTCAACAGATGTGGGCAAATACTGGAAACCCTTTATCCAACTTGTCTCTAAAACTTCTGCCATTTACTCATTTGTGTGACCTTGAGCAACTCACCCATTCTGAGCCTCAGTTTCCTCACATATATAAAAAAGATACTGCTGCCTAAGTTTTGGGGGATGAATAAGGATGGGGTATTAAAGAAGCAAAGCAAGTAAAGCACCTAGCACAGAGTTGGGGTTTGAAGTTATTAGGTGGAGGTGGAGCACAGAGCCGAGGGAGGGGCCTGGTTATGGAGGAAGGTCAACTCCCCAGGTGCCAAGGAGTCTGGGCTTCAGCCTGGATGGTTCAGCAATGAACTTCATCAGGACATCCATTCTCATGGAGGATAGCGCTTCCCACTGACTGGAATGCTTGAATCCCTTGCTGAAGATACCTCTTGCCTGATATTGAAGTACCTGAGAACCTGATTTGGCCACCAGAGGTTAACTAGGCAAAGGGTGTGGTGGGAAAACCCTGGAAAGGGGTCGGGGTTAGACACACTGAGCTTCTGGGCTGGGCTGTGCTACCTCCTGGCTGAGTAACGCATGCACAGGCACTCACTTCTTCAGACTTGCAACTTTTTCTTCTGTAAATAAAATGGGGCAAAACAGCAACACTTGCAGGGAGGTGGCAGGGGGCTAAATGGACTAGTATACATGGGCCAACCCAGCATATAATAAGCGCTCAGCAAACAATCGCGTGGGCTTAGAGCAAAAGGAGTTGGGTAGATAGTATGGTGCCTACAAGGGCCAGACAGGGACTTGAGGAAGTGAAGCTGGGTGAATCAGGGACTGGGGCCGGGTGGGAACACCCATCCTATCCAAAGAGGGCAGCGTTCTTCGACTTCCGCACATGTTGTCATGAGAGTCCTGCGTTAACAAATCTCTTTTTTAAGATGAGATATCCCAATTTTTAAATATTGGCAACTACTACTGCAATTAGTAATAACGCACCATGTGGGTCAAATAAAACGTGTGTGGCTTAGTGGTGGCTCTTGACCCTCTGCTGTGTGGCCTCTGGCTTGAAGGAGGTTTCCTGTTTCACCGAGAGCATGATGAGGTCCGTGGCCCCGCAGCAGCCTGGAAGTGGGGTGCAGGGCTTGGGCTGAAGCTCCGGGCAGCGCGGGCGTCCCATCAGGTTTGCCTCTGGGGACCTCTGCTTTCTCGGTCGCAGGGTTAGTCTGCTCCACTTTGATGATAGTCCCTGGGTGTGCAAAATGCCCAGGTTGGGGGCAGGTAGCTGCTTCCACGATCTGGGGAGGGGAGACTCTGGTTGGTTGCACTATGGGATGATTTACACCTGAAGACTGTGCGATTTTCCTTTACAGACGTATAGTCAGTGACCAGTGAGTGTGAGTGTGGAAGGGGTATGTGCAGGGCGGGTAGGACGTCTCTTTGTCACCTTCCTCCCTGGACGTGCGCTTTACTATAATAGGCCCAGTTCTGAATACTAATCCAGTGTGTCCTTGATTCAGAGACCTCTGTTTGTAGGACACGCCATCGTTGTATTAACAGCCATACGTGATCCCACTACAGAGATACTTTAATTCTAAAACTCCTCTGGATACCAGAGCTTTAAAATGTGGGACCCAGCATGACTGAGAACCGAGGAAAGTTTCTGAAGACATTGTTTTCTGTGGTGTGCCTGGACCTGCGCTGAGCCCCCGTCTTGCCTCAGACCCCCGGAGCTCTGCAGCCCTCCTGTGCAACAGCAGCAGGTGCAGACACGTGCTTGTGTGTGGTGTACTCCGCATTTGTATTCTCTCATGTGCCTTTCATTCAGTCAACGAATGTTTCTTCAGTGTCAACTATATTTAACCTTGTACTAGGTGCTGAGGATATGATGAAACAGACAATTTCTGCCCTTTTTTTTTTTAAAAAAAACATTTTTTGTTGTAAAATACAACATATACAAAGAAAAGAAAGAAAAAGCAGTAATTTGCAAAGTACACTTTGAAAGTAGCTGAGAACAGATTTCAGAGTTTGCTATGGGCTAACATTCCACTATTTCAGGTTTTTCCCTCTAGCTGCTCCAAAACACTGGAGGGTAAAATAGAGTGATTCAGCAGTCACACTCATTTGTTAAATCCTTTCTTCTCTGTTATAACTCCTCCTTTGCCTTGGCTCCTTCTCCCCATCTATACGGATCTTTCATTGCTGTTCTTTTGAGTTTTCAACAGACACAATGACAGGCAGTGCTGTCCGGTCTTATTTTGTACATTTAAGAACTGCGAAAATGACTAAAGCAGGGTAAAGGGAGAGTGAGTGGTGGGGGGGGGTGTATTTAAAGTAGAATGGCCAAGGGGTCTCTCTCTGGGGAGGTGACATTGCCCAGAGACCGAAGTGAAGGGAGGGAGCTGCCGTGAAAAGCTCTGGGGGAAAAGCCCTTCGGGCAGAAGGAACAGCCCCCCTGAAGGCCTTGAGTTGTGTCTGGGGGAGGCTGTGGTGTAGCCGAGAGGGCAACGTGGCGGCGCAGGGGACGAGGCTGGAGAGACACAGCGTGGGGTCCCGCACCGCGGTGCAGACCTGCGGAGGGGGTCTGGGACTTACTCTCGGCAGGTTTTACTCTGGGGAGCTGGAAAACAGGGAGTTCTTTCCGGATTTAATCTATTTTGTCTCCCTCATCCCACCCCCAAGTTTGGCACTTATTCCCCAAAGCAAGACCCAGCCCTGGAACCTACGAGAGCAGAAGCTGGGAAGAAAGGAGGGGAAGGACCATGGGACTGTGTCAAGCTTCTTTCCTCTCCATATTCCACTTTATCAGTTCCTGAGCTCATTTCTTTCTCACTTCACTCCCATGACTAAGCAGTGAAGAAGCCATCCCCTCTATTTTAAGACAGGAAGTGGAAGCCAAGAGAGGCCGTCTCTCTTGCCCAAGGTCACTTCTCTGGTTATGGCAGAGCCTGGATGGGAGCCCCAGGTGACTGGACTCCCTGTCCAGTGCTCCTGTGACCCTCGAGGTTCCTCCTCAGGACAGGCGATGTCATTCTCCCTCACCCTGAAAACTGCTGGGCACAGGAGCCCGCAGGCGTCTGCTCAGATTTTCCACCAGCATCGTCGCTGCAAAGCATTTCTGAGGAAGCAGAAACGAACTCTCAGGGACCTGGCAGACTAAATAAAGAGTGTTACCAACAGGGTATCACCCACAGCGAAACCATCTGCTTTCACAGAGCAGCCGAGAACGTTTCCCGTGGCGCACACAGGCACCCATCCCTTCCTCAGACGCAGAGACGCCGAGCAGCATGTCTGCCTCTGGGTTCGAGACCTCAGGTGTGCAAGAAATGCAACTTCCTTTGTCTTAATACAATGGAATCCAGTTTTCGTTCTAAACCTCTGTTGGGTTTAAGGAAACACAATTTCAGTTTGGGCCTCTCGGCCTGGGGCTGGGCGGTTTGCTGACCTCCAAGGCACTGGGCGGAGAAGGCAGCCCCAGCCCAGCTGCCCCGGCGCCATGCTAACACGCCTGTCCAGTAACCTATCGCTGTGTCCTCTCTCGTTTTGACCACGAACCCCCTTGAGCCCTCTGGCTCTCAGCGAAGGGAGAACATTCTGTGGGTCCCTGCCCTGCTCTGGTGTGGGGGCAATGCCACGTCCAGCCCATTCTGAGGTCCTGAAGACACCCCGAGGCTTGGGGGTCCTGACTTTCCCATGCTGTGCACGGGTCCCAGCTTGGCCGTGGGGACAGTCTCGCTGCTCCCCGGACCTACCTGCTCTTGGGTTCTCCAAACCTCTCTGAGAGGCCGAACCATCTCCCACCTGTCCCTGAACAGGGCTGGGGTGAGCCAAGGACCAAGGTCCTTCACTTCTGGCTGTCCTCACCCCAGCTCAGGGGATCTTCCCTGCAGCCTCTGGGAGCCCAAAGCATAATCCTTCTTCACTTCACATTCTTCCCTTTTGCTCGATGCTAGGGTTGAAACTTAAAACTGAAAGCCCCAAATTGCATCCTTTGTTCTCTTTGCATTCCCCTGAGTCATCTCGCCCCGAGGCAATAACCACTCAATGTTCTACTTGCTGCCAAAATGTAGAGGAAGGATCCCAGGGTTCAAGGAAATATGGGGATCATAAAACCAAACCAAACAAAGGAAAATCTCGTTAATATTTCGACATATTAACTCTCCACTCTGTAATATGTCTGGTGTTAGAAGCATCCGCTCTGAAGCTGGACAGACCTGGTTTGAATGCTAATGGCAAGGCACTTAGTTTATCAGTTGGGACACATGTATGAACCGTGGTATTTCATGTGTAACATGGAAGAGATAATTCCTAACCTGATGGGTCATTGTGAGGCTTAGAAAAGATAATCCCTGCTAAGCTGTCAGCACCGAGCTCGGGCACTATGGCTGCTGCCACTCCAGGGGGTTTCTGACGAGCCTGGTGTGGGGTGTCTCCACCCAGAAAGTTTGAAGTTCCCCAAGAAGGCCTTCAGGTCCAGTGAATCACTAGAAGGACTCACAGACTGCAGAAAGGTGGTTAGACTCATGGTTATATATATATATTTTTTCCACAAAGGGATACATCAAAATCAGCAAAGGCAAGAGGCACATAGGGCAGGGTCCTAGAGACTCCCAGCAAGAGATTCGCCTTGTTCCCTTTCCGCGGAGTTGCCCAGAGCTTACTTCGCCCAGCACTGATGTTTGGCGGCATGCGGGAGTATTGTCAACCTGGGAAGCTCACTGCGCCTTGGTATCCCAGAGCTGTTTTGGTGGTTGGTCATTTAGGCAGAGCTGACCTTCCCTTCAGCCTCAGCCCCTCCAGGTGTCCCGCAGATACCACGTGGCCCAGCGTGCCCACCTAGGTCACATCGTCAGCAGAGACTACCCAGTATGACCCATGGCCACAGGTAAGCAGAGACACGCTGGCCAGGCAAGACCTTCCAGGGGCTTGTAGTTTACTTCACAGGAGCTGGAGGCAAGGGCCAAAACTTTCTTTGTGGGAGGTCATTCCTTCACTGCACAGCCTGTATCTTTATCCTGGTAAAATCCAGAACGTTCCTCCCTCTCACTTAGTAGAGATTGGGCAGGTTTCTATGTTCTTAATGACTTGGTGTGCTTTCCTTCCTCTTTCTTTCTCTCTTCCTTCTGTTTCTTCCCAAGTTAGAAAACCAACTCACCCTGTTGCATTCCTACGTCCACTCAGGCCATCTTCAGGCCTCCTGAGTATCTCCTGACTCTGACATCGTTTTATCCCCACTGCACTGCCACTGTTTAGGACACATGGTCTCTCACCTGGGCCAGGGCAAAACCCTCTTAACCAGCCTCACCAACCTGAGTCTCTCTCTTGACTCTACTCAGTCCTGGACACTGCCAACTGAGTGACCTCTAGGGACAGTGTCCTCTGCTCTTTGGTGGCTTCTATGAACCACTGGAACATATTCAAGCTCTCTTGGTAAACACAGCGTTGCCTAGTTGTCTGGCCCCTTTCCCTGTCGCTTCCTTTCTTGTCTTCTGAACAAGGACTTTGTTTTCCAAAATTCACACTTCTAGGTATTTGCTTTCCCCATCTGGGTGATTTGGTTGCCTCTCTCTGCACATTTCCAGGGGGCCCCTTCCTGTACCCCATGCCCGTCCATTCACCAGACCTGGTCAACAATTTCTGGACTCATCTAAAATGTGAGCGGCCTGGAGAAGCCTTGAGGATCCCCTGGGATGCCTCCACAGTATGTGCACAATCCTGTATTCACATTTTTTTCACATTGTACCATGAGAATTTGAGCCTTGGGCCTGGTGCATGGAGGCACTCTGTACATACGTTTTGACTTGATATACAATGATAAAACCTGCAATATATTTGACTCCATATATTAAAGAACTATTCTATATTGGGCTTTATTACAGGTTGATTCCCAAACCCAGCGGGATTAGATTTCTGATTCTCATTTGTTCCTTTTTATAGGCTGTGTTTTTATATTCAAGATATTTTAATTTTACAGTTTCTTCTTTTCTTTGACCATTGCTTTTCGTTTTCTATATAAATCAAATCATTTCTTCCCCTCCATTTCCAAACAGCAGCCTATCAGATATCTAGATTTACTGATCATTTGTCCCTATGTCCCCAAAGCGTTTGGGAGGGATTCTGAATTTTCCACATGGTTGGCTCTATTTATAGAAAGTCATCGAGGAGGGGATACCAGGGTAATTCCATGGTAGAATTCTCGCCTGCCATGCAAAAGACCCAGGTTCAATTCCTGGCTCATGCAGTTCCCAAAAATAAACAAAGAAAAAATAAACAAAAATTCAGAGAGCTCTACTCTGGAATTAGCAGTCTGCTCATGTAATAGCCAGCTATATAGCAATTAAAATATTTCTGGCAGGTTCTGCTTTATGAGAAAATATTTATTATGTTTGAGCTCCAGTTTGGAAGCCAGTTATCGTTTACTAGCTGTGTTTTAATATTGCGTTGTTTTTCCATTATTGAGTGAGCTGCCTGAGGGGAGCCTCTACAGCCTCAGATACTGCCACCTTGTGGCGATGCAGGGTGATGACCGGTTCCTTAGGGAGAGGAGGTTGTTACTGGAGCCCAAAGGCTCTTGCTGGGAAATCACAGACCCACAGAAGAGCCCCCCAGCTGCTATTTTTGGTTTGATTGCACCACGCCGGTAATTGTGCAAGGCATGTACTAGCCGATAGTTCCTATCCCAGCACAACTCTGCTATGGAGTCCGTCATTTTACAGATGAGAGAATGGAGATCCCAAGAAACCAACTTCCGAGAGGGCTGGGGGAGGGAGTCACACCCAGAAGCAGCTGACCCCAGAGCCCGGGTTCCTTCCACCACCCTTCGAGGGTTTTCTTTCTTTCTTTTCTTTTTTTTTGTATGCTGTATGGTGGCGGTCACATTTCATTCTTTTTCCATGTGAGTGTCCCGTTGTGGCAGTGCCATTTGCTGAATTTTTGTTTATTTTTTCTTTGTTTATTTTTGGGAACTGCATGAGCCAGGAATTGAACCTGGGTCTTTTGCATGGCAGGCGAGAATTCTACCATGGAATTACCCTGGTATCCCCTCCTCGATGACTTTCTATAAATAGAGCCAACCATGTGGAAAATTCAGAATCCCTCCCAAACGCTTTGGGGACATAGGGACAAATGATCAGTAAATCTAGATATCTGATAGGCTGCTGTTTGGAAGAGAAATTAGACTTGTTTACTAAAGGGAAGGGGACACTAGGACAAACAGGTAGAAGCTATATAGAGATGTCCTCGAGATCACATCCTTCCTAGGACTGCTCCCGGGCCTCATACACACTGCAGCCACTGGCCTGTCTGGTGTCCCTCCCGTTAGGATGGGCACTCCTTGAGGGGCCGGCTCTTTCCGGATCCCCAGTACCTGGCACAGAGGCTGTGGTATCAGCCACGACCGAATTATTTGGTGAGTGGAGGAATGAGTTAGAGCTGAAAGAGATACTCAGAATCTCCTGGGCTTCCTTGGAGAGGTGAGCACCGGTCCACAAGAGGAGGCTGCGTTGGGTCAGAGCCTTTCTGTTTGGGATGCTGTTGAGGGCCCACAGGTTGCAGAGGCAGGGCCAGGTGAGGGCATCTGGGCAAAGCTTCCTTGCTAGGGGTGGTGATGAGTTCCAAGTGTGGTGAGCATCAGTCCCTCAGCACAAGAGGCATCCAGGAGAGGCCTGGAGTGGCCAGAGCCCCTGGAGACGATGCCTTTGGCCGTAGCAGTTGCCTCTGCCCACTCCAGAGAAAGATGGAAGCACAGATGACAAGTCTTCTAGGTCTCAGAAGCTGTGGTTCCATTACGTCCAGGCTTCCAGCCTTTGCCACCTCATGGCATGGCCTGAACACACTGGTCTGGACACTCAACTAAAGGCCATCCAGGTAATGGAGGGGCCTGTAAAGTAGGGCATCTGTCTGATTCATTGAGTTAGGAAGAGATTTTGTATCTGTCACAAAATGTCTAGGGACGGTTATATAGACAGAAGGAAATGCATGGAATGCTCTTTTCCATGCTACTCCATATGGTAGACGGTATTGTGTGGCCATAAATTCCTTTTCTCCTCTCCATCTTTCTCCCACTCCTTCCCCTGGTGGGCAGAGTCCATTGACACTGGGCTTGGTGGGGTGACTGGTTTTGGCTGTGGAATGTGAGTGAACAAGATACAAGCAGGTGTTTCAAGAGGCTTTGTACAGTTTCACTTGGCTTCTTGCATTTTCCAGGAGAAAAGCAAGCCCTGGATGGTGGCTGATCCCAGAATGAGAGACGGGTGGAGCAGAGCTGAACCTGACTACAGTCCAAAGTAGCTGCTCCAGCCACCGCAGCCGACTTTGCACATCTGCAAGTGAGAAAAGTGTTTGTTCCTATAAGACACTGAGATTTTGGCATTTTAATAATGGAGTGCTATTTGCACCAATGCTAACTAATACGCTCCTGAAGAATGAACTAGGACCAATGGATGGAAGTTACAGAGAGGCAGCCTGAGTCATGCTTAGTATATTCTCCAAATTCTCTTGTCTATACATGATATATTTGTATTATCCCTGTAGGTAGCAAATGGAGCCCTTTATTCTACTGAGCCCATTGTTGGGTATGGACATGGTGCTTTGGGAGCTGAAGCTGGAGCCTGGGGGGTTGCTCTGTACAATAGAGGATGGAGGGTTTGTAATCCCCATTAGCAACTAGAAGACAGGGGAAAGGGGTATGGGGATGGAAGGGAGGAGGATATAAAAGGAAAACAAGGCAGAAAAGGATGAGTGAGATGGTGGAAGGTGGTGGATGCTATGATGTGATTCAGTGAAGTTAAATAAACTCATGAACATCTGGTATGAGTGGATATTTTATGGAAAGTGGTTAGTGGTTGAGCCTGAGTGATGCAGGCCAAAACAGTGGTAGCAACTGCAGACAGTGGTGCTGGAGCCCAAGGGGCTCATGTAGAAAGGCCTGGAAAGGAGCAGAAACCACAAAGAGGGCCCTGGCTGGAGGAAGGGGACTTGGGTTAAGTTTACATAAGTCTCTGAGCATCCGACTGTTCTCTTTGTTTCTAATAAAATGTTAAGTTACATGTATTAGTTTGTTAATACTATGGTTAAGCAATATAACAGAAATGGAATGGCTTTTAAAAAGGGAATTTAATGAGTTTGAAGTTTACAGTTCTAGTGCTTCAAAAATGTCCATACTAAGGTACCAGCAAGAGGTTACCTTCGCTCAAGAAAGGCTGATGCCATCCAGAACACCTCTGTCAGCTGGGAAGGTACCTGGCTGGCATCTTCTGGTCCCTTGCTCCTGGGCTTCCTCTTTTGGCATCTGTGGGCCTTCACTTAGCTCCTCAGGATACAACTCTGGGTTCTGGCTTATTTAGCATTTCATGGGAAGGCACATGGCGACATCGGCTGGGCCCTGCAACTCTAAATGTCTGGCTCTGTCAGCTCTGAAGCAACTCTCTTCAAGTGTCTGCATCAGCTCTCTTCAAAATGTTTCCTTTTTTAAAGGATTCCAGTAAACCTGTCTTGAATGGGTGGAGTTACATTTCCATCTAGTCAAAAGGTCACACTCAGAATTGGGCACGCCACTTCTCCATGGAGTCAATCTAATCAAAAGTTTCCACTCTGCAGTATTGGATTAAGATGAAAAAAAATGGCAGTCCCTACAAGATAGGCTTAGGATTAAAATATGGCTTTTCTGGGGTATATAATAGCTTCAAACTGGCACATTACAGATCCCCTCCAAGGATCCCTTAAGATTTCAGTCAGGATCCTAGTGACCAGATCAAGAAATTCCTAAAAGCAGCTTCCAGACAGTTGCTTTCATGTGGTTTTTTTCTGACTGGGCATGTACAGTTTATATAGTATCTCAGAGAAATGTACAGCATTTGTGTTACTATGATCAAGTGGAATCATAATAATTGATAGGAGCCAGGATAAAGGAAATCCCAGCTTGAACCTCAGCAGTGTCCACTGTGGAGAATTCTGACATGTTTGGGCAAAGGGATATCATGGAGATAGCACCAAAGTCCATTTGTGTGAGGGACTGAGGAGCCTCCTAGGCGGAATGGAAGGCCAGAGGAAGAAACTGAAGGGAACCTTGGTCTTGCAACAGATCTCTAGAGAGAGGAGGGAAGGGCTGACTGGAAACCAATATGGCACCCATCTCCAGGAGGTGATGGCTGTCCCGCCATCACAGCCTCACGTTAGAAGAATCTTGGGGGAGAGGCTAGGAGATATGCAGATCACGAGTTAAAAAATGGCAAAATTGTTTTTACTAAACCTTACAGGCATCTGAGCCCAAGGCAGCGCTGCTTTGTTTTCACCTAACAGAGAAATGGAAAGAGGAGAGATTTCTGTTGTCTGTAGCCATATAAAACGGCACTGGCAGGCTGAGGTGGTGGTATAAAGGGAAAGAATCCAGGGCAGGAAAGACTTGGCTGTGTACCCAAGCCTAGCATTTTTCACCTGCATGATCATAGGTGATTTGCATGATCATAGGTGGGAAACACAAGAGTTTCTCAGTATTATAAATATTAATGCATGGTCATGGAGCCAGGAAGATGGCATGTTAGCTCTTGGGGCACCTCTGGCACCTCGAGGGGTGCAGGACATCTGTGGTTGGCCGAGGTGAGTATAGTAAGACTTGGTGACAGAGGTGGCAAAGGAGGCCAAGTGAGCTGGTGGCTGCTGTCCTCAGGAAGCAGCTCACATTGTTGTCAGGGAGCCGGGGAGGCGCCCTGGGCACAGCTGCCTCATTCTCACCGAACCTCTGAAGCTGCAGCTGAGGGGTGGAATTGCAGCAGATGCTGAGGCTTCCTTGTCCACATTGCCCCCTTCCTCCTTGTTTGGCAGAGCTCTGGTTTGATTTTGATATTGGCAGCATGCTTAGGAGATAAGTTGTGGCTAATATAAGCCAATCGTGTTATTTCCATTCCCTTTGGTGAGCGATTGGTTAAGGGACTGATGTGTGAGCCCCATCTTGGCCAAAGAGATGAAAGGGCAGTTTGCTGGGGGCAAGGCCTTCTGGAAAGTTTTCTTCTTCTCTGAAAGAGATCAGTGGAGGAAAGCACTAGTGGGGGCTCGTTAAGTGACCTGGTGGGTGCAACACACGAGTCCTAAGAGAAAGGAGCCTGAAGGGGAGGTGAGGAGAATGGGTGTGCCCCAAGAGAGCAGAGAGGGCTGTGTTTAGGTTCATGTGAGTCCCCCTGTTTTTTATCTTCGCAATCATCCCATTTTTTAAAAGAAAAATCTGTGCAGTGTGTCTAGGAGAATAGGGTACACAGATGTATATGTTTAAAAATTCAGGATGTTAATGAAAACAGTGCCATTGTGCATAATAAAATTATTATACACATGAGATTTTGTTGTAGTTTGGATTTTATCCATTCTGTAACTCATTAATTAAAATGATTTTCCTTTGTGCACTCAGATGTAAGCCGGTGACCCTTGCAGCAGCCATTCCCCACTGTGCCACCAGTTCCCCAGCTGAGGAGACTGGGCTGCACTGAGGGCAGCTTTGCAAGGCGGGTCTCCTGCTTCAGGGAGCGTGGGTTCCAATCTCAGCTCCACCACTTACCAGTTGAGCAAACAGCAGCGCCTTACTCAGATGTTTCTTAACCATCCAACGATGATAAGATGGAGATAACAGAACATAGCTCATAGGATTGTTGTCAGAATCAAGTGAGTTCCTGTATGGAGAGTTATTAGGACCCTACTTGGCATACTAAATGTTCAACAAAAATTACCCACATTTAAACTGACTCACCTCCATGGCTTGGAGGGAGCCTGATAGGCTCACGCCACTCGACACATCCCATACCCCTGGCTTCTTTGACAGGTTAAGAGCAGATGCATGATTCAGTGAGGGGTTTTCTTTGACCTCTCAAGAAGCAGACTCTCCTCCCCGCCCCAGCCTATGAGGAGGAAGCACAGAGCTCTGGGAGCTGCTGGCAGACCTTGAGGGGTCCCAGGAGAGCCTGCCTGACAGCAGAAGCTCTGCCAAGAAAGCAGACCTGAAAAATGAGGAGAGAAAACTGCTCTGATCCCATCGTTTGCATCCTGGTTAAAGCCTCACCCGAAACCAGATCTGCTTAGCCATGAGAGTCAATCAATTTCCCTTCCATTTAAACCAGCTTGGACTGGGTTTGCTATTACTTGTAGCAAAAAATCTTAATTGAAAAGTGCAATATGCCACAGACTTAAGAGGCAGATGTGACATGGATTCTGACCTCAGGGAGTTTAGTGTAACAATTGTGGCTCATTATGTGTTAATGTTTGCCACAGAGCAAATCCTTAGCCAATTCATAAACTTTCATATGCAGACAATTTACTTTGACTTTGACTCGTTTGATGGTGAAATAACATGATCTAAGGAATTAACAAGGTCTCGCTCTACTTGTGGGGTAGTCCTAACACTGTTGGTCAAATAGTTTCCGGCACCCTGGCAGTGTGAGGCTTCCTGGCCCACTGGTGCTTAGGTGGTGCCATTGGACGTGTTCTAGACAAGGAGTGGCCAACAGAAGCCGCAGTGTCACGTGGGGCTGGAGCAATCAAATAGCAGATCTGGTACCCCATAAACTCATTTCCCTTTTGCAAAGAGACTCCCTTGCAAAGCTCCATCAGCCTCAGTCCCTGAAGCACGGCAGCCAACACAGACTCATCAACCCACAGGAGACACGTGGCATTAAACAAAAGCATAGTTTTGTGGTTCTCGGCCCTGGGAAATTTGGGGTCATTTGTTACTATCGCATAACCTGGCTTCTGGAGTGATATGATGAGGTTTCAGGAAAGTCTTCCTCACCTAAAACCTGCCTGTCCTGTATACCCCTATTTTCAAGCCTTAGCAAACAAGTAATGAGGTAACCTATATTTCAAAAACTCCTTTATTTTTCAATTTGTTCATACTCCCTTTATGAGCCCTCTTGACCTACTGTCCTGTTACATGTTATAAAAAATTTCATAGCACTTAGATGTGTAAAAAAAAAAAAAGTGATTATTTTCAGTAATTGATGAAGTATTCACAACCCCCCACCACACTGGACAGAGGATTGAGGAGGAGCACCTAAGGGGCAGAAGGACAATTTTAGTTGCCAGTAAATGATATCCAAGTTTATTCTGCTTTAGACAATCTCATTCCTTTCAAGCAGCCCATTTTGAGTAAATGATGTCATTCTGTGTTCGTCTTCATTTTTTAATCCCTGAAATGGCATCTGGTGGACAAGGGAGACCTATGTGCATTTGTGGCTATGGGAAAGGGGCTTGGATCTGCAGGTAAAGGACCTTGTGTGATTCTCCCGGAGTTTGCTGAGCTCTGGGTGGTTTGCACTGGCCAACTGCGCTGATCACCTTGAAGTGCAGTGGCTAAATTTGGGTTGTTCTCTCTGTCTCTGTTTCTCTGTCTGTCTCATGCTGAGACTTAGCCATGCCCCCTCTCCTCCCCCCTGCTGACTGCCCAGCCCATGGTCTACCATGGCCAATGAAGGCCTTCTCTCTGCTTCACTGTGCTCAGCCACCACACATATCTCTGTGGCTGGCCCCTGCTGGGGAGTGGTGGGGGCACCAGGGATGGTGGGCAAAAGTCCTCACACTATCTAATCCTCCATTTTGTGATTATGGAGGGAGAAGCCAGGTCACTATGTTTAATTGCTTGATCCCCTGCCTTATTCTCCTTTCTCTGCTGAATCAGATAGGTTACCAATTTCCCTGTCTTCAGGGGGACTTCCACCTTGTCGCATCCTGAGCACTCCCTGCGCCTTGCTTAGAAAAAACTCATGATAGGTTCATTGGTGTTTAAGGAATATAGACTATATGGCTTGATAAAGGATGACTTTATTTTCAAGATATTGTCTTGAAAATTCTATTTTAGTAGTCAAAAGTTGAAACCCAAATGTATTTTCTTTCTCTTCACATTTCTGCTGTAAGAGTCTTAACCACACACATGTCCTGACTTCCTTGCCAAGGCAGATGAATGCCTTTGGTTGATGAGAGAGAGGGTTATATACATAGAAATGCAAAGACAAAAACATGTTAACATTAAAATATCTTTGCCATTATTATAATATCTTTGAGCAAAGAGTCATATTTCCCTTTTCTCTGCACTTCCTCATGGTGCATAACACATGGTAGGTGCACACGGAGGGAGACCAACTTATCCTGGCTAGCCTGGGATGATCCTAGTTTTAGCACTGAGTCTTGTGTCCCAGGATCCCTCATTCTTGGGCCGACTGGGATGGTTGGTCACCCTATGTACACAATCCATATTTATTATTGAAGATTAGATGGTGGCTTGTTTGTTTTGCAATGATCATCTTGGCGATAATCATTAGTTCTTAGAGTAAATAATAATATATTTGAATTTCCCCACATGTTTCAAGTGTAACTTCTGAATTTCAGAACAGCAGCTTTGCTCAGCCAACATGTAATTGGCTCAGAAGGTCTCACTTCAACTAACACATGATTATCCCTCACAAAAGAAGGATAAACAGAACCCAGATTCATGCGTTTGGCAATTGTTTGTTCTGGCCCTCTGCTCTGTGGCCATAACAACTGCCAGACTTCAAAGGATTAGAAAAGTGTTTGGCTGTGGTACTAAAAATATAATAAAGAAGGATCTGCTCTTTAGTAAGACTCTCTTAAAGTCTTGTCTTGATATTCTCAAACTGTAAGCCATGATGTCTTCTAAGAAATGCCAGGAAAAAGGAAGAGAAGGGCTTTCAGGAACAGAAGGAGAGTCTTGTGACGGTGCTTGACTCAGGTGGTGGAGAGCAAAGCAATGGGTTCAAGAGACCAGAAATCTCGCCCAGGTTGTGCCACTAACTGTGAGCCTATGACCAACATCTCTCATCTGTTAAAGGGTAAAACAATAGATACTCTTACAAGGAGTGCTAAAGTGCTCAGAAATTATCATGGTCTTAAATTCCCTTTATGCAGTTGACCTGTTAGATAGCTGCCCCTTCTTTTCCCCAACCCTATTCCATTGTCTTCATCTCCAACCCCTTTGCCAGGTGACGTCTTTCATTCCTTCCTGACTTTTGGCACAGGCTTGCCCAGTCACCAGGCACCTGATTCCTCCCTTAGTTGCATCCTTCCCTGCCCATAGAAGAATGTAGCACATATCTGTATCTTCTGTGAATATAGAACAGTCATTTAGCTGATAACAAATTCTTCTTTGTCTTGCTTGTCCTTTTACTTCCCTTCCCCTTAGGGACTTCACAGGAATGAGTGAAAGGTGGGATTTGAGGCTTACTGGATATTTCCCTATGGATCCCTGCTTAATAATACCTTAAACCCAGTGCCCCTTATCCACAGCAACTGTCTTAAATTTAAACTTTATTGCTTGCTAGGGAGGAAATTATATGCCTTTGTTATATCTATCTGACTCAGTGATATCTATAAATTGGGTTATAAGTGAAAGGTTCAAATGAGTTCATTATACGAATATTAAGACTGTATTTAAATTCTGTCCAGAATTACATTAGGTCATGTGGGAGATATAGAAGTGTAAGACTTGGTCTTTGCCAAGGTTGGTACATGTTTTTCCTCTTGCTCCCTCTTACCATCTCACACAGATATCCATGTGCTGAAAGCCTCACAATTTTTCTTAATACCCTTCTCAAGGTTAGTACTTGTCACATTTTTATGGGTAGTCTAATTACCAGAGGGCCATATTTAAATATAGATTCCAATTCAGCACACCTGGGGTGGAGCCCTAGCTTTGGCATTTCTAATAAGCTCTCAGCAGTGTCAATGCGCCTGGGCCTGGGACCCTCTGAGCGGCGAGGCTCTCTCCTCCAATCAACAAGGATGGCTTTCTAGAGAAAAAATCATGTGACATATATGCTCTTTCCAACAATTAAGGGTTCAGGAAAACAAATGTCAGGATGAACGTTCCAGAACAGTGATGGATTTCTGTCACCCAGCTAGGGGGAGGGTTGGGGGGAGAGTCCAGGAAAGCTGTTATTAGTACAAAACCATGTGGCACCAATTCACGGCCTTGGAGGACGTAGCCCCCATGTCTCATGTCTCCTGTGACGTGGTCTCGGAGCAATTTATCTCCCTATCCCTCATGGGGCCGTGGTGGAGCCCGGTGTGATGATGCATGTAAAATCATTTCATAGACTTTGAAGGGATGCAAATTTGTTGCTGTTTTTAGACTGTCAATTTTTAGGGATTGTTCTTTCCCCATATATGAGTTAAGGATTCCTTGGTTTCTCAAGAGATACACATATTTCAACAAATCATTATGATCTTTAAACTCTTCCCTGTTAACTCGAGGGTGGACCAACTGTGCCGGTAATAAGGTAGTTCTACTTTTATTAAATTTAAAAATTGAAGGAAAGTTCTTCACTATATACCCCCTTTTCTTCTTTTGAAAAGCACTATGTAGACATTTCCTCTTACCGTTTTATAATTACTTTGAACTTTTCTTACTTGTTTTCTCATATCTCCTCCTTGAGTTAGAATGAAAGTTGGCAGAAAAGGCATTTTTAAGCCTGGATTCTTCACCTGTCTTTCATAACAAGCATATCTGATTTCTGCCAGGATTTTTGTGATTATTAGCTTGCGAAGTCCCGGGAGAGTCCATCAGTACTTCCCTTATGCAAACCTCTCAGAGACATTTATAACTCCATCTGGTTCATGTGTCTTGTTCCTAAATGTAGCAAATGAATTCCTGGCCAAAAGAAAAACTTTCCAGAAGGGAAGAAGGATTTTTATAATATCTAGTCTACTTATAGGAACCCACCTGCAATGACTCTTGCCTTTGTATTGGAAAGTGCTCAGCAAGCATCCCTCTGGGGTGGAGGGGATGGAGCATCTTGCCCTGGGCCTTGGCTTCCTCCCTTCTGTGATGAGCATATCAAAGATGGGAAGCCGACATGCAAGACATTCACTGAACAGGACGGGGCTCCTGGGGCCTCACCAGGTTCTTCTCCGAGGTTGACAGCGAGGCCTCCTGCTCCTCTTCCTCCCTGTCATCCTTATGCTCTTCCCTCCAACAGGGAGAGGCTGGATCCCCCAAAGACTGTTCCCTGGACACTGAAGGCCGGCCCAGCGCACTCACTCTGGGGTAGCTTGCTGTGTGGCCATGGGCGATAGCCTTCAAATTCCCCTCTACCAATGTTTATTGAGTGCTTTGTATGTGCCAGGTGCCAAGCTCCATGATGAGGTTGAGAAGAAGGCTCATTCGTGAGGAAAGACACATTCCTAATAGCAGTGGTGTCATCCACTCCACGCCATGATTGGCAGCCACAGGCCCCGACCCACCAGCTCAAGTGTCCTGTTAGTCAGAGTGGTTGCTGGGCAGGACACTGAACCAGGGCCCCTTGACTGACTGCAGACCCCCTGAAAGGGCGATGAAAATGCGGTGTGATAAATGCTCCTGTGTAGAGGATGTCCATGTTTATAGCGGCACAGTGCAGGCATCTCGGACTCAAATGTAAAGGTCCTGGAATCAAATGAAATGTAATTTAAATCAGAGACTCTGCTTAGCAGAGGCTTAGGGGGTCTCAGGGGCAGTACTGCCTGGGTTTGATTACTACTTCTACTATTTCCTAGCCATATGGGCTTGGGAACATTTGTCAGTCACTCAGGGCTTTAGCTTCTTATCTATAAAATGGGTATGTTTATAAGATGGGCATAATTCTCCTTGGGTTGTGGTAAAAGTTAAATGCATCATACTTGGAAAGGATTTAGAAAAATGCCTGGCATTTTGAACATAGTAAATGTTCAATAAATGCCAACTCTCATTAACGTATTTCATTGATTCTAAAAGGCCTATTTTCATTCTTCTCTAGCATAGCATCTGTAAACTCAGATGTGCCTTAAGGTGGATGGACCTTTACAATCAGTGCTGATGAGGCAGCAGATATGACAGGGTCGTTTTCCTGTATCCGAGCAAACTTGGGTGGAGCTGTGCATGTTGTTATGCATCATCGATATGATATGTGTTTACTTTAGTTGCCATTTAAAGTATCTTAAAAAGATCATGCAATGATTTGGTATTGGATCAAAAAGTTATTGCATACGCAGGCATGGCAGCGTTGCAGCAGGAAGGAAATTTGAAATCAGTGAAGCAAAAATTCATTGGCGGGATGACAATTTTACACTTACTTTGCAAAGCAAATGCCAAGTGCTTTTATAGGCTTTAAGAAGGAAGGCACCCATGAGAAATGATGATGCTATGTTACATTTTGTTGCCATGACATTGCAGAGAGACTGTCTGCCCAACCCTAAGCATTGCAACTGAAGCCCACCCCCCAAAAAAATAATTGCCAAATTCCTCAAAATTGTTGAAAAAACTTTCAAAGCAACAAAATGCTAGTGTGACCAATTCATACATCTATGACTGTGTCACAGTTTTCTTTTCTTAGAGGTGAATAAAATAATGGTGCAATTTACAATTGATAGCAGGTTATATTAAAGGAACTATGATATTTTGCTTTAATTATCGCTATGTAGGTAATGGGGTCATTAGCATGGCGGCATTGTCAGATTTTTGTTTCAAGAAAGTGGCTTCGTCATCAGTTTCCCCTCCGTGGTAGGTTTGGTGATGTGTCCCCACAAACACGTGTTCTCCACCTTAATTTGCCTTCCTGTGGGTGTGAGCCCATGAGAAAGAGGACCTCTGGAAGATCTCATTTTTAGTTAAGGTGTGGCCTTAATTGAGGCAGGGCGGGTCTTAATCTGGATTGCCTGGGGCCTTATAAGAGACCCTGAAGAAGTGTGAAAGGAGAAGATGTGGCCATGCGACCTGAGTCAGAGGTGCAGACCAAGGAACCCCAAAGAGTGAGGCAAGCCAGCCCCAGATCTCTGCTGACCCCAGGAGGAGCAAGCCTTTCAACCCCCAAAACTGGGACAATGAATTCCTGTCATGTAAATCAACCCATTGCGTGGTATTTTGATAGCAGCTCAGGCAAGCTAAGACACGAGTTGTGACCCTGAGGGATGAGATTGACTGTCCCAAGACACCATTCTCCTTGAACGGTCTTTGTGTCCATGAGCTCTCAATGCCGGCTGCATGTGGTAGGAGCTCTGCCCTCCAGCGGGAAATGCCTGATGTCTTCCCAGGTCTGCTGACTCCCTTCTAGGATGCCATTGCCAGACATGCATTACTGCTAATAGCAAGGCAGGGTGGGTGGGGGCTGACTTAGCTATAGGAGGCCCCTCTGCAGGGCAGGGAATTTGCAGATGGAGTGACAGGCATTGATCAACCACTCTGGGAGAGCCAGCATCGACAGAGATGTGGTCCCTCGGTAGATGATGCTGGACACGTGCCTCAGTTGAAAGGGCCATTAGCAGATTAATATCATTAGTGAAAGCTGGGAAGGGGGAATAAATGGCTTTCTTTTGGGAGGAGCCTGAAGAGGTCATGTTAACCCCATCGACCCCAAGATCTCGAGGGATCTGGGGTCCATCTGGAGAGGCAGCCTTTTAGCTCTCCCGGGGTCATGGTACGGATTATATTTGGCTCAGATCTTCTCACATCCTACCTGAGTGAACTTAGCCCAGTCTCTCAACCCTTCTGAGGTTCAGTTTCCCCATTTGTTCAGTGGGATCAATAGCATCTGATTTACAAGGGCTGCTGCAACGACAAAATGAAATAACAAATGAAGTCTACTCAGCAAATTGGCTGACCTGTACGCCAAAGCCTATACGCAGTCATGCTCTCCTGTGTCTTCATTTGCTGTCAAGGCTCTTTTTTCTTGACATTCCTCCATTGAGACTTAAATAGGATGTGAAACTGAAGAACCCAGAATATGCTAAGAAATCCTACAAATCAATAATAAAGACAATCATTCCAACTGAAAATAGGCAAAAGATTTGAACAGGTAATTTATGAGAGAAGATATCCGAATGGGCAATAAATACATGAAAAAATGCTCAAAATCAATACTTACCAGGGAAATGAAAAGTTAACCACAACGAGATACCGTGATGTTCTACATATCATGAGAACAGTAAAAATGGAAAATCTGATACAATATTAATACCAAGTATTGTCAAGAAAGTGTTGACAGGAGTTGAAAATGGCACACACACCTGAAAAACTGTTCAGTAGTTTCTAACAGGGTCAAATGGACACTTACAATAGGACAGCAAACCCAGTTTTAGGTTTACAAGAGGAATGAATGCACATGTTCACAAAAGGGCTTGTAGGCAAATGATTGTTGCAACTTTATTCAGGAGAGTGAAAAATGGAATGACTCATGTCAAAGGAGAAAGTTCAAGTTGTGGTATATTCAGACAACGGAACAGTACTCCACAACAAAAAAGAACAGATCATTGATGCAAGCAAAGCATGGACGAATGTAAAAAATATTAAAGTAGGTGAAAGAAGTTGGGCATAAAAGAATACGCATCGTAGATTCCATTTTATATAGAATTGAAGAACAGGTGAAATTAATCTATGTGAAAAAAATCGAAATGATGGTTTCCTGAAGGTGGGTGTTGTATTGACCAATAAAGGGCATGAGGGAAACTTCTGGAGTGACAGAAGTCCTCTATATCTTCATTTGGTTGGTGAGTGCCCATGCATACACCACATGTGGCCAGAATTTCAGCTTCTGACAGATGGGTTTGAATTCTGCCTCTTTCAGTTCAGTACTAGCTGTGTGACTTTGAGTGAGTCACCTAACCTCTCTGAGCCTTAGTATTTTCTTCTGTTAACTGAGAACAATCATCCTTTCCTTGCCTGTTGTGAGGATGAAATGAGACAAGATATTCAAAGCTACTTGCCCAGTGCTTGGCAGGCTACTGGCTCACAGTTTTCCCTCTTCTCTCACTTCTCTGTCCATCTCTTTTTCCAGTGCATCACCTGACATTTAGAGATTGATGAGATGTGACATAAACAAACCCCCAAAACTGAGTATTGGAGCCAAGAATTGCTTCATTGAATGACAGTAAATCCAACAGTGGCTGGCAAAGAGGATGAGGGCAGAATGGCTTCTGTGCCCCATGAATTTAATTTGATTTTAATTTTCTGTAGTCATATCCACATTAAGTAAATCATAGACTTTTGTTTTAAGCAGCTTCAAAGCCTTTTAAAATAAATGAGTGCATGAATAAGTTCAATTACAAGAAAAAAATCATTAAAGGAATTCTCCAGAGGGTATTACAGAATAGTGTGCTAAGAGAGGAAAGGATTCAGCCTCAGAGGTCAACCAAGCTTTATCTAATATTCTGTGCCAGGCCTTGTGCAGCTGAGGGATGCAACTTGAAGACAAGGCATATCCTTATCTTCAGGGAACTCACAGTCTAAAGCAGGAAAGAGAAGGATGTACAGATAATTGTAACCCAGTGGGAAAACAGTACTATGTTAAAAATCAATACTCTGGGAGCACCGGGAGTAGAGGCTCAGGCAAGGCTCCCAGGGCCAGTGGAAGGGAGGCCAGTTTCCCAGCCCTGGGAACACAAGCTCATCATTTACATCTCCTTCAAGCCCTCGTGGCTTCAGTTGTAAAATGAACACATTAATAATACCCAACTTCACAGGATTGGAGTAAGAATCAAAAAATTAAGAGACTTCAAGTTTAGGATGGTGGATTGACCCTCAATATGTTTCCTGTGGGGAGGAGCAAAGAAGATGTGCTTCCTGAAGGCAGGCCAATGTTCAAAAGAGAGAAGTCACAAGGGGTTCCCATCTGTGATGGCTAAGCTCATACGTCACCTGGAATAGATTACGGTGTCCCATAGTTTGGTCAAGAAAGCACCGTGCCTGACCGTTACTATGTGGGTATTTCGTAGATGGATTTGCATCTCTAATCAGTTTGATTGCATCTACAATCAACAAGGGACTGCCCTCAGCAATGTGGGAGGTGTTCTCAACCAATCAGTTAGAAGCTTAAAAGCCAGAATTGAGGATCTGAAAATCAGAAAGGATCATTTCTGCTTCACCTTCAGCCAGCCAGATTCCCCTGAGGGATGTGGTCCTGCCAGAATTCAGCATCACCTTCCTCCTGCTTCCAGGCTGCCTTGTGGAATCAGGCCCTATGGTAGTGTGAGGCACTTCTACATCATAAATCACACACACACATGCACACACACATACTTATCCTGTTGGCTCTTTTTCTGGGGAGCCCTGACAAATGCACCATTGATAAGCCCTGCCTGCTTTTGTGAGTAATCCCTTCCTTAAACACTCTTGCTTGTCAGGATTTTGATCCACTGGCAAAGAGAAGGAACCATTATTGTCAAATACTATTAAGGAGTCAGGTAGGATGAAGACTGATAAATTCCCATTGAGTTTGGAAGCCAGAAGGCCACTTGAGACTTTAGCAAGATTTATTTTGGAGCAGTGGAGGGGGTGAGTGCAAGGGGGTGCTGACCCAGGATTGAATGGGAGATGAGGCAGTGATCATTGCCAGAGTATTATCTTTCCAAAAATCTTGTGGCAAAACTTCTAGAAGAAATACAGTAAACACAAACATATCTCCAGGTGTCTCTTAAGATTCTCTTGTCTTGGGGGAAAGTCCAACTTCCACTTTATATTACTTTGTGACAAATTCTCTATCAATTCATTTTCTTTGGATATTCCTCCAATTCAGTGCGTATACATTTCTTTAATTTGTAATAGCTGCATAACATTTCTTAGCATGGATACAAACAATATTTTTTCTACTAATTTCCTACTGATGAGTATTTAAGTTTTTTCCCAGTGTTTTGCCATTGCAAACAATGGTGCAATACATGTTGTTAAATATATTTGTCCTTATACACCAGTTCTTTAAAAAAAATGCAAATGCTAAGAGAGATTGTTTTAGTTTGCTAAAGATGCTGATATGCAATATACCAGAAAAGGGTTTGCTTTTATAAAAGGGGATTTATTAAGTTACAAGTTTACAGTTCTAAGGTCATAAAAATGTCCAAACTAAGGCATCTAGGGAAAGATAACTTAACTGTGAAGAAAGGCTGATGGCGTTTGTGGTTACTCTGTCACATGGTGATATCGGCTGTTTTTCTCTCCTGGCTTCTGGTTTCAAATGGTTTCCCTGGGAGAATTTTGTTTCCAATGTCTCTGCCTGTGCTGGCTCTAAGGTTTTTCCAAAACGGTTCCCTCTTAAAGGACTCTAGTAATGGGCAGAGACACATCTCCATGGAAACCACCTAATCAAGAGGTCACACGCACAATGTATGGGTCACATCTCCATGGAAACCATCTAATCAACAGGTCTCACTCTGAACAATAGGTCTGCCCCCACAAGATTGAACTAGGAAAAAGAACATGTCTCTTCTAGGGTACATGACAGTTTCAAACCAGCACAGAGTGCATGTGTTTTTCGAAATTTAAAAGATACTCCCTTCTGCTCTCTGCAAAGGGCATTTACACTCCCTTCAGCAATGTGTCTGTTTTCCCCCATATTCACTAATACTGGATGTTCCAGTTTTAAAAAATGTTTTCCAATCCACTGCTACTTGTGATGGGACTTACAGAGAAGCCTTCGTTCTTCTGGAGTCTTGTGGCCTAAGAACAGGAGGACGAACTCCTCCATTTTCTGACTTTACAGAAGGAAAACAAACCCAAAGTGGGTGGAACCACCGATTTACTTTGCAGCACAGTTCATGCAGCTGAGTATTGAGTCACTACAATTTTCTGAGCACTGCTTAGAACTTCCATCTAAATGAGTGCAATCCGATAATGGCAGCAGATGGACATTTGGCAGAAATGCTTAAAAATGGGCACTGAGTTTAGTGTAAGCCATGTCAGGAGAGCTGTGGTATTACATTCTCACTGATGGCTTTACTTAATAGCATTAAGAGGACAAACTTGAGAGCTGCATCCAAGCTGTAGGCTCATTGGAGGAGCAGATGGAATGGAGAGGAATTGAGTTCTGAAAATCAAAAGCGATGGAACAAAGGTTAAATTGTCCCTATAAATTTTTCTTAGGGATTTTGAAGATATCGCAGATGTTTGCTCATGCCTCAATGACCCATTATTTCTAACTTCTTCCTTTTCAAACAGATCTTGCATCTAAATCTTTCCTAAACTGAAAGTGATAAAGGTAGCAACTTGGCAATGTGTCATGTAGTTCTGGGAAAGGCTGTAGAAAGAGAAGTTCTGAAATTTTGCTCTTTTCATATTTACCTTTAGAGTTCAGCTACCTCATCTTCAGAGGCCTTGTGGGGGCATTTGGCTGATGTGACTGGGGTTGGGTTGGAATAGATTAGTTCATCATACTTCTGTTATCCAGGTACCATTATATAATTTTTGCCTTACTGCAAGACTTCATTTTAATATGTTAATATTTTACTATTTACTAATATGTTAATATTTACTAATATGTTAATATTTACTAATGATTTTTCTTTAAATCAATTTACAGCTAAATCTAAGATTTTCATAAAAATATTATATTTTGAAATTCTGGTTTTGAGAAATTTGCTTTATATATATACATGGAAGAGAGACAGAGAGAATTTTCTAACTCATATTGAAATACAAGCAACCATTAGCATGAACATCCATATATGTATATGTCAAACCATCTTGTTATCACTGTGCTCACTCGGCGCTTTGGGTGACAATGGCTTGGAGAGAAGGAAGGGAGAAAGGGAAAGAGAGCGGGAAGAAGCTGACGGCACCGACACCCGCCAGGCAGTGGTCCAAGTGCTTTCCCAGTTCTAACCTGTGAAGTGGCCGCTCTTATTGTTGCCATTTCACAGAAGGGGAAACTGAGGCGCAGTAAGATAGGTTACGTAACTTTGTAAGGGTCACAGAGCTCAACTTGAAACCGAGGCAAACCTTGCTCCAGAAGGTTTACTAACCAACGGGGGCTTTCTTGGTTCCTTGACTGTCACAGCGTCCCTGGGAAGTAGGTCTCATTGCACCACTATCCGAGGAGAAGTAAACTGAAGTTCACAATGGTTGGAGTTACTAAGAAATGGAGGAGCCGAGTGATCAACCCCAATCAGTCTGACTCTACAGTCCACAGGTCAGTGATGAAACCATGTAGAATGCTGTGTGCGTTTCATAAAGGGGATGTTTTTCAATTTGTAAGTACTGCCTTTTATCCTGAGATGGTGCTCTTTTCACATTTTTTTTTTCTTTTAAAATGAAATGATAGTAATAGAGAAATTGTACTCGTAATGGTCATGAGAGCAAGCTCAGGAATCAAGCTGTATCAGGTAGAATTAAATTCCAGCATGTGGCAAGTTATTTAAATGCTTCTAAACCTCAATTTTTTTTCATCTGTAAAATGAGGACAAAATCTCTACCCAGCTCATTACTTATATAAATAATAGAAATATACAAGTCAACATAAAAAATTCCCATTAAAAAATTTAAATAAGTATAATTCAGTGATAAATAAGTTACATATGGTTGAGTCCTGTAATTATTAAAAATAAAAGGAAAAATTCTAAGCTTTTCAAACTTAATTTAAATGATTATTTGCATTTCTTTTTATAAATCATTAATGTATTCATTGAAAAAGTAAATAAAGAATGAGATGTCTTGTTATTCTTTTTTATTTTTTATCTTGTTATTTTTAACGAATGATTACATATGTCTTTTAAACACTTCAGATTGACATGGCCTATCTCCAGAGTCTCTCTTTTGTTTTTTGACTTAATAGCAGGTATTTATTGGCTCAGGGGTTCAGAGGCCAGAAGGCCTACTTCCTCCCGCTAGCTTCCGGCCCCTGGCAAGCTTGGGGTTCCCTGGCTTTACCCTGTTATGGCTAATCGCACGGCGGCATCTTCCTTCTCTTCTGGGCGCTCCTGGCTCCCTGCTCCCCTGGCTCCTTGTGCACCAGTTTCCTTTGCTTGGAAGGGCTTCAGCCTCACTGGACTAAGGCCACCTTCAAAAGAGCTAATACATCTTCAAAGCTCCTATTTACAAGTGAGTTCACACCCCCAGGATCAGAGGTTGGGACCTGGACATGCCTTTTGTGGGGGACACGATTCAATCTCTAACAGGAAGCAGAGTAAAGAAGTGCAGGGCCCACCTCGCAGCAGCTGTCACCCTGGGCAGGGGCTGAGAGTGCCGTCTTCTTACCCACGTCCTCATGCGCCTTACTGACAGAACCCCTACGTGCGTAAGGGTGGCAGTGTGCACAGGTAAAAACTACTTTTCCAGCCTCCCTATGGATGGGGTGACAGCTGGGACGTAAGGGTGGGGATTCTAGGGAAGTTCTTTTAAGGGGGCTGACTCAGTTGGTAGCCTCCATTTTTCCAACCTTTTTCTCCTTCCTGGGATGTGAGATGATGGCTGGAGCTCTGGCAGCTAGAAGGGAAGCCAGAGAGTAGGATTTGCCAGTTCCTTAATTGTCCAGTTTTAAAGGCCAAATCTTAAAAATTATGCTTCCTGTATCAATGAAATGCTTGCCATTGCTAGGGAGCCTTATTTAAACTGGCTAGATCAATAAATGAATTTAATTGTCTCATGTAATTGAAAATTTGATACATTAGTTTTGGCTTCAGATGTGGCTTCAACCAGGAGCTCGGGTTTGAGTCCTCTCAGAAAGAATTCCACCTTTTCCTAGATGTGTGGCTTTAGCCAAGCAAGTAATTAAATGTTCTCTTTGCCTTAGATTCCTCATAGGTAAGATGGGGTTAAAATTAGTATCTACCTAATGGGAATATTGACGTGTCTGGCACATAGTAAATGCTCAATAAAAATTAGTCATCATTATTATTTGCTACTTATTGAAAAGCCACATGGGTTTTTTCTGAAACATTTTAAACTTTATTTCCATCTTACGTTTCAACATAAATTTTTTCTTTGCAGGCATCAGGAATTGAACCCAGGTCTCCAGCATGGCAGGTGAGAATTCTGCCACTGAGCCATGGTCACACCACCCCCACCATAAATTTTATATGATGATATCAGAGATGCTTTTCTCTCCAGCACATACACATGCCTCTGTGCAAACTCTTGATGCTGCCTGTTCTGCCTGTGGTGCCATCCCTCACTGAGAAAGAGTGTGACATTTGGACAGGCCACCTGGGTTTGAAGCGCAGCCTTCCTTCCTACTTTGCAGCAGCCGCGAAACTTCCACTGGGGATGCTGGGACACTTAGAGTTACAGGAACAAAGGGCCTGGCACAAAGGAGATGATCAACAATTGGCACAGTTGCCATCGCTCCTCCCGAGCTGGGTTCGGCAGGAGCAGACACGGGCAACCTGGGGTGTGGGCGCTTCACCCCCTCACACGCTGCTGAGAAAAGTCTCCTTCGGGAAGCAATGAGGTTTGGCAACAGCCTGAAGATGGCAAGTAGACCTGTCAAGTAATTTCTGAGGAAAAAGAAGTCCCATCCACAAGAGAGAGGTTTAAGAACACAAACTGGGTCGACCTCCTCAAACTATATGCCTTCATCATCATCATACCTGCCCTCAGATGTTAAACAACAAAGACAAAGCAATTGCAACTGAGACTAATGGTATGCGACTAGAGATGAGAAGAGCTAATTTCCTGGATCCATTTCCCTCTCATTCTGGGGATCTGCAAGCACATTTTCCTAGTCACAGATTTACATAAGCCAGAAGCCTCTTCATATTCTGGTGTGTGGGATTCCTAGGGTGGAGCAGGGGAGGAGCCAAATCATGGAAACTTCTAGAGCTATGACTTCCTTGCCTGCAGGAGAGGGAAAGTGAAACACCCCTGAAAGCTTCTTGCTGGTCCTTCAGTTTGAAAATGCTGAGCTACATAAATAAAAATAAATCCACCCTTAGCTATGTGAACCTGTAGAGCATCAAAGATTAGGAGAAAAGCAGAAAAGCTATTAGAGAGGAAAGATAAATTACGTAGAAATTATGACAATCAGATTCCAGCAGATTTTGCATCAGTAACACAAGATAACAGAAAAGATGGAGTAGAATTTTCCAAGTGCAGAGTGAAAGCATCTATCATCCTAGAATTATATAGAAAACCAAGCAACTGTTCAAGAGGGAAAGTAAGGTAATGATATTTTCAGATACACAAACAGTAAAGGAAGTCACAGCTCAAACATAATTGCCTAAAGAGATACAAATTAATAAAATTCATCATGAAGGGAACATGGATGGAAGACATAAGATGCAAGTAAGGAGAAACTTACATATACAGCCAATTGATTTTCTACCAAGACACCAAGCCAATTCAGTGAAAAAAGGAATTGGTGCTGGATCAACTGTAAATCTGTGAAAATAAACACTTAATCTCAATCCCTATCTAACACTATTCACAAAAATGAATTTGAGACTGATCATTGACTTAAATATGAAAACTAGAACCATAAAGTTTCTAGAAGAGTAGATATAAGAAATCTCCAGGATTTTGGAGTAGGTGAAGTTTTTTGAACTAGGTTCAAAAAGCACAACTCATAAAAGGGAAAAGATTGATGTCTGACTTCACCAAAATTAAATTGTCTTCCTATCAAAAGACATTATTAAGAAAACCAATAGGCAAATCACAGACTAGATTATATACCCAGAGCACTAAAAAGTATTGGGCATGCAATAAATACTCAATTAAATATTTGTTGAACAAATTTATAGACGAACTGGATGTTTTCTACCATAACACACTACTACTCCAACAGGCACAGCCAGCAGGGATGTAAAAAAAAAAAAAAAAAAGATGCAAGAAGAAACTGGGAACAAAGAAAAGGGTGAAATATGTAGGTAAATCTAATTAACTATTGAGAGCAAAACCTACGCACACATGTACATACAGACATACGCATACCTTTTTCTATTTAATAAAAAGGTGGAACTAAAACTCTGCAGAACAATTTATCAATTGAAGATGGGAATGGGGAGTTCTAATGGTTTAGAACATGCTGTTTCTTGACTTATTTGGAAGTAGGATAGAAATATTCAATAAATTTAGACTTTTTACCCCAACATAAAGTTCTATCCAACAAGTAGGCCAGTATTTATAAATGTGCTAAAATTTTAAGGTAAATAACTAAAAAATAGAAATAGAATTTTTAACTTTGCAATCAGCAAAGCACAAATTAATCACTATTCAAAACTGGCACACTGTCATTTTCAGAACATTCTCTTTGCCAGAGAAAGTCATAAACTGGCGCAGATTCGGGGATAAGTAAAGAAACTTGAATGGAGCAGCTGCAGGGTCACTTACCAAGGGAGGGGCAAAGAATTGAGCACAGTTTTGAAGTCAATCTATCACATGTAATGTCTTCTCTTACTTCTAATGCTTTTCACTTTTAATTTTATTTTGTCTGATAGTGACATAATATGCTTTATTTTTATTATTTGACTCCTATTGCTTTATCTGGTTTCATTTAAAATGCATTGCAAGTAAGGTGCATATAGCTGGATTTTAAAATCCAATTTGATAGTCTTTATCATTTATCTGGTGAGTTTGATTTATATGCATTTCCCCTGGCCACATATTAGGCCATAAAGAGGGTTTTAACAAATTCCAAAGAAATCACAGAGACAAAATTTCTGTCTAAAATCAACTTACTTTGAAATTTAAAAAATACACATACGTTTGGATAATTAAAAAACACATCTCAAAATTTATGCCATAAAATAATCATGATGAAATTAAAAAGTATTTAGAATTAACTCTTAAGGTTTTCCTACATACAAAAACACATGAGACAAAGTTAAACAGTACTTGGGAATGAATCTGTACTTTAAATACATTTATTTAAAAAGCCAGAACCATGTGAATTATGTCAATTTAAAAAGCCAGAGAGACAATAAATTGTAAAACTCGCAAGGAATAAATAAAGACACCATGAGAGGTAGCAGATAATCAGAAAGCAGATTCAGACATTCGAAGACTGCGAAATCCCCTTTATAAAGATGAAGTGGGTTACTAATAAAAAAAAGCTTATCTTAGAAAAATATAACAATGCCAGGTTTGCGTGTACCTAATTAGTATAGCTTCAAATGATATGAAGCAAATAGTTGAGGAAGTGTAAGAGGCGATCAATCAATGCACTATCATTGACTAACTTTTCTTTGGAGGTCAATCTAATGTAAGAAAAAGAAGAGGGTGTTTAAAATGGTGACAAAGAGACCCAATTATTATTGTTTGAAATGATATGATCATCTACATAGAAAATTCAACAAAATCTTCTGACAAATTATAAAAATGAAATAGGATTTTGTATGGTACTAGAAAGAAGCCACATAAATAAGAATTACACTCAAAGTCAATAACACACACCAGCATGACCAATTAGAAACTTATTAGGAAATAGAATATGTAGCAGGAAATAGAAAGAAAAGTTTGGATTTATAATTATTATAAGAAGGTATTTGAATTAAATTAATGCAAAGCATGAAAGTCCTTTATGGAAAAAGTTACAAAATATTGTTCAAGGACAAAAAAGAAATCTTATGCTGATCTGTTCCCCAAAAGCAACTTTGATAAATGTCTCCCAAATAATTTTATTTTGGGAAAGTAACGAATACAATCCAGCTCCTTAAGGAAGACAAATATAAAATCAGAAATTTGAATTGCCCTTTATAAAGAAAATCAGTTTTAATTAATGTAAAACGATAAAAATAGTCTTGTCATGAAAGTGTTTGGTTTATTCCATCTCTGGCCTTTACCATGTCCTAGTCTCTGCTGCTATAGAAATCCGAAAGGAATAAGCACGCAGTTTTCTTTAAGCGGCCTACTCGGTTTGAAACAAAGCTCTTAATAAGATTCACTGGACCCTGCTCTCCATAAGTTATAGATTTCTCTGAAAAATATAACAAAGATATTATAGAGTGTCCAAAAGTGTGGAAACACTGGGAAAAACTGCATTTGTTTTATATTCTCAGATTGATAATTTGATTCATCGCTTTACATTGAGAGATACTTCACAAGATTAAGTGTTTGAAGGTTGATAAAAATATATTGGGTATATTATTTTAAAAATATAATGATTATATTATTTAAGAACAAATTTATTTTATGTTTCCCAACTGTTCAGATACCTGTAAATGACATAACAGGATGAGGAGTCTATAATTAAATCTCAACATAAAGTTGGGACCTTGATATATGATGGAAGTGAAAACAGAGCGAGAACTACTTAATAAATATTTAATATGTAGGGTTGACACAATTAGCTTGTCAGAGGGAAAAAAATATAATCCTTCCTCACACTATTTATGGAAAATAAATTCTAGAAGTCTTAAAGCTTTTAATGTAAAATGCAAGACTTTACAACCTTTAAAATAAAATTGTAAGGTGCATAGATGGTTCAGTGGTAGAATGCTCACCTTCCATGCGGGAGACTCGGGTTTGTTTTCTGGACTATGCACGCCCCCCAAAAGAAATTATAGGAGAGTAAATTTTGAATTCATTGGGGTGAGCTATTCGGTAAAGGTGAAGTTCTGCTCTGGTGACAAATGAAACATCAGATGTCACAGGCCTAATGCAATGCAATATGTGTGTGTCACTCATGCCGCCATCCCTTGGGGCATTGATGATGTAGGCTTCCATGGGGTGACTTGGGGATTCAGGCTCTTTTCATATAGTTGCTCCCTTATCTTGCAGGGCCTTGGGTTCTTCTTTCTGGATTCTTTGTATTTACCTTACTAATGAGGGAAGAAAGGTCCTGGGGAATCATGTAGGAGGTTTTTGAGGTGAGGCCTGGGGTGGCAAACGTCACTTCCGCCCACACTCCTTAGCCAGCTGCAGAGTGGGGTGCTGGGAATTGTGGTCTAGAAGCATGCCAAGGAAGAGAGAGCATCAATTCTGTTAAACATTTAGCCAGACTCTACCCCAGGTAGAGAATGTTTTCTTAAGTAAGATGCAAAAATCTGAAATTATAAATAAATACTGTGGTAAATTTGACTATAGAAAAGTTAAGCTTATTAATGAGAAAAGCCACATAAGCGAAACTGAAATATAAACTAACAATGGCAACATGTGTAATAGACCAGAGGTGTAGTACACAGGAGACTCACACACACACGCATTCTGAGTCAATAAGAAACTGGCAGCACAATGGAAAGATTCACATAGTTTATGCACACGCATTCACAAAAGAAAATTGAATGTTATAAGTATAAGATGAGATGTTCAACATAACTAGTAATCATAGAGAAGCAAATTAAATAACAAAATAAGATTCTAGTTTACACCCAAAAGCTTGGCAAAATTTAAAAGATCTGAGACTATCAAGCGTTGGCAAAAGTGTGAGGAAGCAAAAACTTTCACATACTCTGAAGAGATTTTAAATTGCTACAACCACTTTGGAAAACAGTTTGGCAACATCTAGAAAAACTGGAATTGTACTTACCATAAGAAAATCCTTGCATTTTCACTTACAGACTTATCCCTTCATGAAACACGCACACCTGTTTACATAGAGAGTCATGTAAGTGGAGTGACTGAGGTAAAGATTTTAATAATGTTTACTAAGAAACGATCTCTCTTCATCAATAGGGGAATGGAAAAATGTATAGTCTTATTCATAGCAGCTAAAATGAATAAAATAGATCTGTATGCATCAGCATGGATAGATTTTAAAAATTTAATGTGGAGTAAAATAAGAAAGTCACAGGATTCGTAGAAGTATCATTGATGTAAATTATAAAAGCAAGCTATTCATATAGATGCTTGGAGTCATTTTTATAACAAAACGTGTGTATATATAGAGAGACCGGAGGGTTGCACATGAAATTCACGACATTTCATGAATGTGGCTGATTTTGGACATCAAGCACTGGAATAGGGAGGATGACATGGAGATTTCAGCTTTACCTATACATTTTTGGATCTTTCATTTCCTATAAAAGTAACTGAAGCTGGAAGCAAATATGATATCATCTGTTAATTCTGGGCGTTTATTGTATTTTATTATTCATTTTACTTTTATGCATTTGCAACTTGCAAAAAGAAATCCTCGCCTCACCCCCAACTACCATATGCTTCACCATGAGTTTTATTTGGTCTCTTGTTAGCGCTGAAATTATTTGATCCCTTTGAGAAAAACATGAACTGGGTGTGTTCACAACATATTAATAAACCGTTGCACACTCATGTCTTGAAAATTCCTCTGTTGGTAAACATTGTCCAAAGATCTTATCTTGAGCAAAGAAGAAAAAAGTAGAGAGTTAAATAAATGTGAAACATATGGACAAAAGAAAACTCCAAATTAGAATGACAGGAATATTCATTAGTTAGGCTTAAAGAAGAATAAAGAAGTAGTTGAAGTTTTCTTGCTCTTCTTGGAAGAAATGGCTCTCTTGGCATTGGAACTGAAACAGTCAGGTAAGGAGCTCTGAATTCTGCTTCTCCAAGTACCAGGTAAACTTGGGATTTTTTTTGGAATATGGAAACTCATATGTAGTCAAGGTTCAATTATAGCCCAAAAAGACTTTGGTGATTTAGATAAGAAAAGAATTGGATGCAGAAAATTACTGCTCAAGGAATTGATACAGCTGGGAGAACCAGCTCTAGTTTGGGTCTCCGAGAATGACTCCCAAAAAAGAACTGCAGGGAACTGTTATGCCTGCTTTAATCTAGAAGCTGGGTATCTTAATTTGGTTTCCCAAATGCAAAACTTGAGACAAGGACTTAGGTGCTGGTAGAAATTTGGGAAGTTATTCCAGAAAGCAAGAGTGAGACTGGGGAGAGGGCAAATCCATAAAACGTACATTAGGGAGCAGGGGACCACATGGGCAACTGGAGCTCAGTTCTTCTGGAGGTCCACTGAGAAACCAAATAGAATGCACATCAGAATTATTCCTCCAATAATGAGAGTTTATGGCATTTATCCACTGACACCTGGTCCCTGGAGGTTGAAGACTGGCTGCAGAAGTGTTAACATCCTTGTACTATGAGGTTTCATCTGTATGGGTTGAGTTGCCATCAATGACTTTGGTGAAAGTCCCGAAGCAGAGAAACAAAGAGACACCATAGCGGGTTCTTGATATGAGATGTGGTTAGCATGCACAGAACTCTCCACCAGAGCTGTCCCTAAAACTGGGTGGGCTGAGGGGATGTAACATAGGACACAGAAAGTATATGCTATTTTGCATAAGCAAATCTCTCTCCCAGCAGTTGGTTCCAAAATCACACTACTTTTATCTTGGACTGAAGTTCAAGAAAATGATGCTGCAACTCTTGGCTCCAGAGCCATGCCACTCTCTCCAGATCTGCTCCAGCAAAATGATGACTTATCCACTGCCTCCTCTTTCCTCACCTAACCCAGTTCTAAATTCATGTCATGAGGGAGCACAACTGGTAGGGGGAACCTGAGACATATCCAGAATCCTAGCTGCAAAGGAGTCTAGAAAGATGGTTTTTAGTTTTCCGGCCTCTGCAGTACTTGAAACGATCCTAGAAAGTTGGAACAGATGTTGAGCCAACTGGATTTAACTATTTCTGCCCCACATACAACTTGATGAGCCATCCCTTCCAGTTCTCTTGCTTTGTCATTTTGGTTCAGCCAGCTTCTTACCTTGAAGCTGTACTTGCTTATCAGCAGATCCTTTCCCTCCATATTGTCCTCGGTGAAGAAAGGAGAGAGAACAGTGTTTCAGGAACTATATTAGAAACCTGTTCAACATTTTTAGGATTCCCTGATTTGTCCTCTGGGCTTTTACCACAATCTTAACTATATAATAATTGAAAAATATTGATTTACTCTCTGCCTGTCTGCTGGATTAGCAATCCAAGGAAAACGGTACCATGTCCCTGACTTGTTCACTGTTAAGTCCCTAGCACCTAGCATATGCCTGACACTCATATATAGGTGTTTGGTATATACTCATTGAATAAATGAATGGAAAAAATGAATTTTAAAAGTTATATTTCCTTTGTTTGTATGGGGGTGTTTATCACTAATTAAGGAAGCAAACTTCTTAAAGCAACATTGCTCCTGAGAGTAAGGGCAGTGTTCTACCTTGCTAGCTGCTGGAATACAATATTCCAGAAATAGAATAGCTTTTAAAAAGGGGAATTTAATAAGTTGCTAGTTTGCAGTTCTAAGGCCAAGAAAATGTTCCAATTAAAACAAGTCTATAGAAATGTCCAATTTAAGGCATCTGGGGAAAGATTCCTTGGTTCAAGAAGACCGATGACGTTTAACATTTGGGGCGTCTGCTGGCTTTCTCGTGGCTCTACCAAAAGGGACTGTCTCCAAAATGTTTCCTCTTTTGAAGGATTCCAGTAAGCAACTCCACCTTCAATGGGTGGAGACACATTTTCATGGAAATAATCAAAATACTCCTAGCCAGCAATATTGCACAAAAATTAAAGGATGTGGCTTTTCTGGGGTCCACCACAGATTCGAACTGGCACAGGCAGTAAAAGAAAAACCTAGTCAGAGCGACTGTTTTTGTTTTCCAGCTGCCAAAACAAATACCCCACAGTGGGTGGGCTACAACAACAGGGATTTATTGATTCATTGCTTTGAGGCTAGAAGTCCAACACTAAAGTATCAGTGAGGTAATGCTATCTTCATGAAGACTGTAGCTGTCTGGGGCATCTTCGGTCCTTGGACTTTCCATCACATGGCAATGCACATGGCAGCATCTTCTTCTTTCTCTTCCAGGCACCATGACTTCCAGGTCTGGCTGCTTCTGTGGCTTCCCTTCCTGTGGCCTCCTCTGTAAGGCCTCCAGTAATAGGATTAAGACCCTTCCTGATTCAGATGAGCCAAAGATGAACTGAAGTAACCTCATCCAAAGGTCCTCTTTACAATGGGTTCATACCCACAGGTCAAGAATAAGGTCAAGAACATATTTTTTCTGGGGTACCTAACTCTAAGCCACCACAGTGACTAAATTATTTCACTGAGAGAATATGATATTTTTGGCTCCTGCTGTTAACTAAGGGCTGCTATTTCCAGTTCTGGGCTGGAACAGACATTAGTGAGCCAGGCAGGTGGTCACAGACAGTATTTTAGAAGAAAAGAAGGATAATTTCCCATTCTGTAGGTCTGGGGAATCTAAAAGCAATACACTATGTGCTATATGAAAATACCAAGAAAGAAAAAATGTCTTGCTTATGGGATCCTGTTGAAGGAAAATTTCAAAGTAACTGAACTTAAAGGAAAAAAATACAATCTTTGAGGTTCAGAGGTATATTGCACTAGATGCCTTCCAAGTTCATTCTTGTTTTAACTTCAGATTCTCTGAAAAATAACAAACCTTGAATATTAGAATTGAGGTTACCATTATGTAATAGCTGTTTTGGTTTGTTAAAGCTGCCAGAATGCAATATACCAGAAATGGAATGGCTTTTAAAAAAGGAGTTTATTAAGTTGCAAGTTTACAGTTCTAAGTAAAATGTCTAAGGCATCCAGGGAAAGGTACGATGACTCAAGAAAGGCTGATGGGTCCAGAACACCTCTGCCACCTGGGAAGGAATGTGGCTGGTGTCTGTTGGTTCTTTGACTTCTGGCTTCAAACAGCTTCCCCAGGGATGTTTGCTTTTTGCATCTTCAGATATCTGGGTCTCAGATTGGCTCTGTCAGCTCTGTTGGCTTTCTCAGCTTCTTGGGTCTCCTGGGGCTTCTGAATTTCCAAACATCTATGTCAGCGTCTGCGTCTGAATTTTCTCCAAAATGATTCCCCTTTTAAAGGACCCCAGTAAACTAATTACGACCCACCTGGAATAGGTGGAATCACATCTTCATCTAATCAAAAGGTTACACCCACAATTGGGCAGCCACATCACCACAGAAGTAATTAATCAAAAGGTTAGACTCACAGCTGAGTGTGTCACATCTCCATGGAAACAATCCAATCAAAGTGCCCACCCCAAACAATAGGTCTGCTCCATAAGATTGGATTAGAAAAGAGAACACAACTTTTCTGGGGACCATAACAATTTCAAACCAGCACAACAGCTAACATTTTCTGAGCTATTGCATGTTCCAAGAAATGTTTCATATGCATTCCCTCCTAGCACCCTTGGAATGATCTCATGAAGTCAGTATTATTATCTTTATTTTATAGAGAAGGACTCTGAGCCTTGCAGAGGTAGTAACCTATCCAAGGTCACTGTGTTGGTTAAGTTCATGTGTTAACTTGGCCAGATTTTGGTGTCCAGCTGTTTGATCAGGGAAACGCTGGCCTGATTGTACTGTGCAGACATTTCCTGGACTTTAATCATCAGTAAGTTGATTGCATCTATGGCTGATTACTTCTAAAATCAACTGAGGAGATTGCAATACAATGAGTTGAAGGCTTTAGAAGGAAAGGTGATGATTTCAGCAGTCAGAAGAGAGAATTTCCATCTCTACTTCAGCTGGCCAGCTTCTCTTGGGGGAATATATTGAAAATATTTATCTGAGTTCCTACCTTGTTGTTTGCCCGATGGGATTTGGACATGCCCATGCCCATGCCCAGAGTTGCATGAGACAATTCTTATACAAATCTCATAATTTGTATAAGAATACTTACAGATATTTCTTGCTGCTTCTGTTTCCCTAGAGAACCCTGAATAAGGTACACTCCCAAAAGTACAGCTTTGGTACTGGGAGTGGTTCTGAGAAACAATCTTCAGAATGAGATTTCTGAATTGGTTCTGGGGTTTTTGCCATTGGTTCTCTCATCTGATTAGACTCAAAAGCACTAATGACTCTATTTCCAATAATCCAAGTGGATTAGGTCACCAGTTCTGTGGATAGCAGTTAGCCTTTTTCTACAGTCACTCCTGACATTGCCTAATGGGCTCATAAACCAAGTGGCCATGGTAATAAGGATGGAGGTTATTCATGGGTTCAGCAACATGGTTTTCCACTCTCAAGGCTGACCTGGCTGTAGTTACTGCTAGGTGCCCCATCTGCCAGCAGCAGAGATTAACCCGAGTGTCCGATATGGCACCATTCTGTGAGGTAATCAGCCTGCTACTTGACAGCTGGTTGATTACATTGGACCACCTCCATCATGGAAGGGACAGCATTTTGTTCTACTTGGAATAAGCATTTACTCTGGATAGGGGTTTACCTTTCCTGCATATAATGCTTCTGCCAAAATGCCACCTGGACTTACAGAACAGAACGCCTTATCCACTGTCATGTTATTCTACACAGCATTGTTTCTGATCAAATTCCACAGCAACTGAATATGGAAATGGGTACATGCCTATGGAATTCACTGATCTTACCATGGTTCCCATCATCCTGAAGCTGCTGAATTGATAGAATGTTGGAATAGCCTTTTGGAGGGTCAATGACAGGGCCAACTAGGTGGAAATACCTTGCAGGCTGGGCAGTGTTCTTCAAGAGGCTGTGTATACTCTAAAGCAGCATCTACTCTATGGTGCTATTTCTCCCATAGCCAGGATTCATGGGTCCAGGAAACAAGGGGTGGAAATGGGAGTGGCATCACTCAGTATTACCCCTAGTGATCCACTGAAAAATTTTTTGGTTTGTGTCTATGCTGGTTTGAAAGGATGTATGTCCCCTAGAAAAGCCATGTTTTAATCTAAATTGCATTTCATATAGGCAGAATAATCCCTATTCAATAGTGTATGTTTGAAGCTATAATCAGATCATCTCCCTGAAGATGTGATTAAATCAAGAGTGGTTATTAAACTGGATTAGGTGACGACATGTCTCCACCCATTTGGGTGGGTCTTGATTAGTTTCTGAAGTCTTATAAAAGAGGAAACATTTTGGAGAATGAGAGATTTGGAGAGAGCAGAGCAGAACAACATAGCCACAAGAAGCAGAGTCCACGAGCCAGCGACTTTTGGAGATGGAGAAGGAAATTGCCTCCTGGGGAGCTTCATGAAACAGGAAGTCAAGAGAAGAAGCTAGCAGATGATGCCATGTTTGTCATGTGCCCTTCCAGATGAGAAAGGAACCCTGACCGTGTTCATCACATGTCCTTCCACTTGAGAAAGAAATGCTGAACTTCATCGGCCTTCTTGAACCAAGGTATCTTTCCCTGGATGCCTTAGATTGGAAATTTCTATAGACTTGTTTTAATTGGGACATTTTCTCGGCCTTAGAATTCTAAACTAGCAACTTATTAAAGTCCCCCTTTTAAAAAGCCTTTCTGTTTCTCGGATATTGCATTCTGGAAGCTAGCAAACTAGAACAGTGTCCCTGCAAATTTAAGCTCTGCTGGTCTGTGGGTCTTAGTTCCAAAAAGAGTACTTCCACCGGGAGATGCAACAATGATTCCAATGAACTGAAAGTTAAGACTGCCACCTAGCCCTTGTGGCTCCTCATGTTTCTGAATCAACAGGAAAGAAGGGAATTACTGTTCTGTCTGAGGTGATTGATCCTGACTGTCAAGGAGAAATAGGATTGAAACTACACAATGGAGGTAAAGAAGAGTTTGCCTGGAATACAAGTAGATCTCCTAGGACATCTCTTAGTACTACTATGTCCTGTGATTAGAGCCAATTGAAAACTGCAACACCCAATCCAGGCAGGACTACCAATGGCCCAGAAAATTCAGGAATGAAGGTTTGGGTCAACTTGCCAGGTAAGAAATGACAGCCAGCTAAGCTGCTTGCTGAGGGTAAAGGGAATATTGAATGGGTAATGGAAGAAAGTAATTATAAATATGAGCTATGGCCACATGATCAGTTACAGAAATGAGGAATGTAATGTTTATTGAGTTATAGGATATCAAGCATAGGAGTGAATATTACTCAAGGACTTGCACCTTATTCTGGGGAGAGGTACCGCATTTCTGGCTCTATGCAGGTCAGTTGAGTATTATTAGGCAAAAATATGACTTACTGTTTCATTTAGAGATTAAGTATGGTTTAAGGAGATGTGTGTGGCTGCCAAGTTGACAAAGGGTGGACTGTAATGGTCAACTTGGTCAGGTTTTGGTGTCCAGTAGTTTGGTCAGGCAAGCACTTGCTTAATTATTACTGTGAAGACATTTCCTGGACTTTAATCATGAGTAGGTTGATTGCATTTATGGCTGATTTCATCTACAATCAACTGAGGAGATACATTCAACAATGAGGAAAGTCTCATCCGATCTGTTGAAGGCTTTAGAGGAAGAAGTGGTGATTTCAGCAGTCAGGAGGGAGAATTTCCATGTTTTTTTCAGTCAACCAGTTTCTCCTAGGGAATCTATCAAAAACCTTCATTGGAGTTCCCAGCTTGTGGCCTGCCCTGTGGAATTTGGACTTGCCCATGCCCAGACTTGCATGAGACAATTCTTATAAAAATCTCATAATATTTACTGATATTTCCATAATTGCTTCTGTTTCTCTAGAGAACCAAGACTAATGCAGTTACACAGCTAACAAGTGAAGACTCCAGCCTCAGCCCACCTGAGTCCAGACTGCATCTTCTTAACCCTGCCTGGTGGAGTGAAGGTTGGCAGACCTGGGTTCAAACCAAAGACTTCCCTTTCCTTACTGATTGGGAAGCTAACACTGATTGAGCCTCCATTCGCTGAGGAGGAGATGGAGTTGACAACACTCTCCTCACAAGATGACTGTCAGAACTGGACACAATGACTGGAGAGCATCTTGTGGTTAGTAAGTACCCAGTAGAAGGCTGCTTTGTGAGGCCCGGTAGGTGAGGCAGTGGAAGGATAGGCTGAGCGGGATCTGGGGTGGCGGCCTGCTAAAGGAGCATGAGGTAGATTCTCAACTGGCTGGGGGTGAGCTTCTTGTCTTTCCCATAATCTGTCTCCCCAGAATTTGCAAAGGGGAGGCCATCTACTTGGAGCCACAACTCTTACCTCAAGGCATTGTGTAGGCCTCAACGACAGGTGTTATATGCACAAGTATTTTTTTATCTTGTACTTTGTGAAAATCATCTCGATCAAGATAATGAACATATTCATCACCCTCTCAATATTTTCCTCATATCCTTTGTGCCCTATCTTTCTGTCTCTCTTCCCTGACCCCTGGTGACCACTGATATGATTTCTGCCAATTTGGAATTTTTTTTCTAGAATTTTACGTAGCTGAGATAATACAGAATATATTCACTTTTGTCTGCCTTGTTTTCACTCTGCATAAATTATTTTAAGATTCATTCATATTGTTGGGAGATATCAATAGTTTATTCCTTTTTATAACTGATTATATTTCATTGTATAGATATATGACAATTTTTAATCCATTCACTTGATGTTTCTTTGGGTTGTTTCCAGATTTAGGCTATTACAAATGAAGTTATTTTTATACACTTTTGTTTCACTTGGGTAAATACCCAAGAATAGAATTGTTGATATGTAAATGTTTAACTTTTTAAGATACTGCCAAAGTATTTTCATCAGGATTGTTTGAAAGTTTTCCTCATATAGAGTTTGCCAATTCTTTGTTAAGTTATTCCCTAGTATTTACTCTTTGTTGCTATTTTAACAAAATATTACGGGATTTTCTGTAACATTTTACACTGCAACAGTTTACTGTTTGGGTATACAAAGACTATTAAATTATGTGTGCTAATTTTATAACTTGCTACATTACTGTATTATTTTATATTTTTGAATTAGTATTATCACTAATTCATATCATCTGAAATTAGAGAAAGTTTCACTTCTTTATTAATTCTAACAACTTTAGTTGATTTGCCTTATCTAATTGCATTGACCAATGATTCCAACATAACATGAAGCTTAGTGGAGACAGTGAACATGCTTGCCTTGTTCTGACTTTAGTGGAAGCCTCCAGAGTTTCCCCATAAGGTCAGATTCTGTAAAGAAGGTATTCAGCAATTGTTTTGTTTGTGAAAATTGGAATCAGGAATGCACGCTGAATTTTTTTTTGAGTTTGTAAATACAAATTTATTGGCAAGTTGGTGCGTAGAAAATTAAAATAAAAAAGAATTGACCATTAAAATGTTTAAATGCTCAATTAATCCTCTTAGCTTTACACAGGAAACAGTAATTTTCAATAATATCTTTCACTCACTTGGGGAAGTGTTTCAACTAAAGTGAACGGTTACTCTGGTAGTGTGGTAGCAAAATTAAATTCAAAATAGTCTTTTAATGGTATTAGAGGAAAGCTATTTCTGAATTGTATCTTTAAAATGTGATTTTCAATGAAGAGAAATGATAGCATGCTTTGTTACCAGGGGATTAACTAAGAAATTAGAGTTATTTGATAGTTTTAACAAATTCAAGAAAGTTATTTGATAGTTTTAACAAATTCAAGGTGCATATTGAGAAATGCATCTATCTTAAAGGCTACTGAAAATGTATAGAAAATAAGTAAGGAAATGTAAATGTAAAATAGCCAATGACTTTGTGATTCACAAATTCTAAGGTGTGTAGATCAAAGTATTTTACATGTATATAAAATCAGAATGAATAAAGACTGCAATAGTGATTCCATGTCGAATAATTCCAGTTAAAAATAAAATCGTATGGATTTATCTTGCTAAGGTTTTTTATTCCTTTTTTTAAAAAACTTTTTAATTATATAGCATAACATATATACAAAGCAAAGAAAGAAAAAAGCAATAGTTTTCAAAGCACTGTTCAACAAGAGGTTACAGGACAGATCCCAGAGTTTGTCATGGGCTACCATATGATCCTCTCATATTTTTCCTTCTAGCTGCTCCAGAATATAGGAGGCTAGAAGGCTTAAATATTTTTTTATCATCACAATTGATTTTTCCCCTTCTTTTTTTGTGAAAAATAACATACATACAAAAAGCAATAAATTTCAAAGCACAGCACCACAATTAGTTGTAGAACACATTTCAGAATTTGACGTAGGTTACAATTTCACAATTTTAGGTTTTTACTTCTTGCTGCTCTAAAATACTAGAGACTAAAAGAGATATCAATGCAATGATTCAGCATTCGTATTCTTTTCTTAAATCCTATCTTCTCTGTATAACTCCATCATTGCCTTTGATCTTTCCATCCCTCTCCTTAGGTGCGTTTGGGCTGTGGCCATTCTAAATTTTTCATATTGGAAGTGTCTGTCACCAATATGGGGTAGGAAGATGGAACTATCTGATGTTCTAGAGAGGCTGGGCCCTCTAGGTTTTAGGACTTATCTGGACCAGGGACCCATCTGGAGATTGTAGGTTTTTGGAGAGTTATTCTAGTGCATGGAACCCTTGTGGAATCTTATATATTGCCAAAGGTGCTCTTTAGGATTGGCTGGAATGCATGCTGAATTTTGTTGAAGATTTTTAAAGCATCTGTGGAGATAATCATATGTGTTTTCCTCTTTGCTCTGTTAATTTGACCAATTGTATTAATGAATTTCCTAACAGGAAATCAATTTAAATTGCTGGCATAAATACCATTAGGTAATTTGACTTCATATGAAAAATTTTTTGATTATGCTGAAAATAGAATTCTTATTTAGCAGTTTTCATTCTGCACTGCAGGATAGCAATCCTTTCTCTTGCCTCTTTAATTTTTCTTGGCAAGTCAGCTATCAAGTTGATCACTGTGCCTTTGAAGGCAAAGGATCATCTGGTGGGTTTTTGAAACTTTACCACTGGTTTTCAGCAGTTTTGCTATGATGCACCTGGGTATATACGTATATATCTATAAAAACATATTTATCCTATGTGTAGGTTAAAGAGTTTCTTAAATTTATGGCATGATACTCTCCAATAGCTTTGGAAAATTCTACCAATATTTTTTTGAAATATTTCTTTTGCCTTTTCTCTTCCATTTCTCATTTTGGGATTCAATTACACATACATTAGTCTTTTCTATTTTGCCCCATATGCCTCTTAGGTACTTTTCTATATTTCTACCTTAAAAACAATTCTTTGTGTTTTTCAATGTAACTGTTTTCTATTGATTCCAGTGCACTAATCCTCACCTTAACTGTTTCTAAAGCCATCTACTGAATTCTTAATTTTATTTAACTCACTTTAGTCTTAGAATTCCCACTTAGTGCCGTTTAAAATAGATTTTAATTCTCTGATATTTTCTATTTTTTCTGTCTATTTTCTAGAATTCTTTAATCTTGGGTATAGTAAAGTTTATATCTGATAACCTAAATATCTGGATAAGCTGGGGCTTTATTTGTGTAATTTTTCTCTCTCTCTTTTTAATTTATTTTTATTTCCTGGCATGCCTAGAAGTTTTTGATTGAATAATAGATATTGGATATAAAATGAAATACGCAGGGCCTGGGTTACACTATCTTTCTCTGGGTAAGATTAATTTCCTTGGGGCAGGCAGATGGAGGCTGTGAACCTCCCCCTGCTCCAGGTAAGACTGGGTTTCAGGTGCTGGGGTGCTCTTTCAGATCTGCTCTTAAGCTTAGCCTGTATCTCAGTGGAAGACCTGGCAGAGTTTCTCAGGTCCCTCCTCTTTGGTGGGACCTGGATTCTAATTTTTGCCTCCCCAGCACAGTCTTGCTAAACAGCTTTTAGATTTTTAGCCTTTTATCAGCTGCCTCTGCCTGGTTTGCTGGAGCCTAGACTTACATTTTCACTGCTTAGGACATAAGAAATGCATGCAGAATTTTGGGCTCATCTCTCCATAGTTCCGCATGCATTTCTTATGTCCTAAGCAGTGAAATATAAGGATATGATATTGCCTCTTATGACCCGGCTGCCTTCATAGCCCTAAACTCATTTTTTCATCTCTCTAGCCCAGGACAGATCCACAGGTTGGAGGCACTGCCCTCTGTTGACCTCTTTGCTCTACGCTGTGAACTGGCAAATGGTTTAAGGAAGAAAAGCCACCAGGTACAGGGCTCCCTTCCTGCCTCTCCCTTTTGATCGGAACCTTGGCCTCAGTGTCTTACCTTCCTTGGTTTCCTTCAACAGCTGCTTTTCTTTTGTCTGTATATTTTTAGTTGCTCATTTTGGGTAGGGTTAGTCTACTACAAGCTAGTCCATTATAGGTGGAGGTGGAGCTCCTCCACATTCCTTTAAACAGGGTCATTTTATATAAACTGATGATCTGTTTTAGCCTTGTTCTAAGCAATCATATTCACGAAATCACTGGCTTGATGTGCTAGCAAAATTTTCTTTTAGAAAACACATTGAAATACATGCATATTGAAAAACTCACCCACCTACTTTAAAAAATCATATCCTGTACCACAGGCATATGCACATCACATTTTGGGAATTTCTGCAGGAAGTATCCAAAAGACCATACGTAGGAACTTTCCTCGGTTATAGTAAAAGTATGCTGGGGTCTCTCAGACCCAGATTCCAGCTCTAGCTTTGTCGCTTACTTGCTGGGTCTAGACGAACGACTTTGGTGACCTCTCTGGGTGTTGTTTGGAGGCTCCTAAGACTGGCCTCCAGAACTCATGTCCTCCATGATGGTGGGACTGGGCCCGGGCTTCCTGAGCCTGATAACCTCAGCTGGCTCCCTGCATTCCTGGCCTCTCTCTACCTTATGCCCCTTGAAAGGCCACATTTCTCTTCCTGTAGTGAGCTTCACATTTTATGACATCTGGGCAGGATCTTGTCACCAAAATCTGGAGTCAGAATTGACTGGAGATGCTGGGCTGACCCTGGAAGGGCAGTACCTTGGGAGGGGGAGAAATCTCCTCCACTTCCTGAAAATATACCACTTTGGTAACTTGTTCTTTTGGGCTAAACTCAGGCTTCATTCAGATCAGCAAATATCTGCAAGCTCCTGCTCTGGGCAATGGGACAGGCTCCAGGAAGGGATGGGCCAAGTTACCTGGTGTTTCTAGCCCTGCTACTTGATCTTGGGCAGGTCTATTGACCTCTCTAGGCCTCCTCTCCTTTGGTTAATATCAGCTGTAATGCATGTTGAGCACACGGATGTTGTGCATGGCCCCTAGGGCTCTGTGAGAATACACAGGAAACCAATGGAAGTGGATACTCGTAGGGGTGGGAAGACAGGGGTAAACGGAGACAGTGTAGTAGGAGCGGTTCTCAATCTGTACTTTTTCATTTGTCTTGAATTTTGGACTAAGTGCAAAATTAACCCTCACTACTAATTGGCCAGGCAGTGAGTATGTGAGACACATCAGTCCCGACTCGGGTTGATTTTGAACTCTTTGCTGCTTTGTTGCTCTGCAAAGCCCCGTCTTTTACAGTTTCCCCTCCCTGTCACAGCACCGGGTACATAGCAGGTGCTCAGAAATGTTTGGTGAACTAATCTGAATACATGCAATCAGACACCTTTGTCTGTAGATGGGAGGAGGTCCAGAGGTTTACTTTTTTTTTTTTTTAACTTCTTTATTGTGTAGTATAACATATATACAAAGCAAAGAAAGAAAAAAGCAATAGTTTTCAAAGCACTCTTCAACAGTGGTTACTGTTTGTCATGGGCTACCATACGATCTTCTCAGATTCTTCCTTCTAGCTGCTCCAGAATATAGGAGGCTAGAAGGCTTACATATTATTTTTATTATTATAATCAACTTTCTTTCCTTCTTTTCTTTTGTGAAAAATAACATATATACAAAAAAAGCTGTAAATTTTAAGCACAGCACCACATTAGTTGTAGAACGGATTTCAGACTTTGACGTGGGTTACAATTTTACAATTTTAGGTTTTTACTTCTAGCTGCTCTAAAATACTGGACACTAAAAGAGATACCAATGTAATGATTCAGCAGTCATATTCTTTTTTAAAATCCTGTCTTATCTGTATAACTCCACCAGCACCTTTGATCTTTCCATCCCTCTCCTTAGGGGTGTTTGGGCTATGGCAATTCTCAATTTTTCATATTGGAAGTGTCTGTCACTAATATGGGGTAGGGAGATGGAACTGTCTGATGTTCTGGAGAGCCTGGGCTAGGTTTCAGGACTTATCTGCACCAGGGATCCATCTGGAGGTTGTAGGTTTCTAAAAAGTTACTCTAGAGCATGGAACCCTTGTGGAATCTTTCTGTTTGTTTGTTTGTTTTTGCATGGGCAGGCACCTAGAATTGAACCCAGGTATCCAGCATGGCAGGCGAGAACTCTGCGTGCTGAGCCACCGTGGCCCGCCCGACCCTTGTGGAATCTTATACATTGCCCTAGGTGTTCTTTTGGATTGGCTGGAATGGTCCTGGTTGGGGGTTGGCAGGTTATGGTAGGTAGCAAGGTCTACCTGAATCTTACATAACAGCAACCTCCAGAGTAGACTTGCGACTCTATTTGAACTCTCTCTGCCACTAATACTTTATTAGACTTCTTTCCCCCCTTCTGCTCAGGATGGAATTGTTGATCCCATGGTGCCAGGTCTGGATTCATCCCTGGGAGTCATCTCCCACATCGCCAGGGAGACTTTCACCCCTAGATGTCAAGTCCCACATAGGGGGTAGGGCAATTATATCACTTGCAAAGCTGGGCTTACAGAGAGTGAGGCCACATCTGAGAAAAAAAGAGGTCCTCCAGAAGTAACCCTTAGACATGCCTATAGGTACTCTTAGCTTTTCCGCTACCTACATAAGCTTCACAAAAGTAAGCCTCATGATCGAGGGCATGGCCTATTGATTTGGGTATTCCTAAAGTTTGTCCCAGTATCAGATGATTCCCTGATGGTAAGGTTTAATAGTTCCATATTCTTTCTCCCATCCCTCAGGGGACTTTGCTAATACTTTCTGATTATCTGCTTAATATACTCTAGGATGTATACAGGCATTACAATAACCTATACAGGATTAAAGGGCATCTTTCTTATTCTGGGTTCCCTGTGTTTCAGTTGTTCAAATGAGCTATACAGATAGGTTGAATTAGATTATGCGCTACAGAAAACTTCAGTTCCAGACCAAATAAACCTTTCTTCCATTGGTCTCAAAGAGTATGTGTGGTTCTAAAATATAGACACTGTCTTCCTTACCCCTGTGTTTTGAATCACTTTAACTCTAACCTGTTTGGCTTCATTCTTATCTCTAAATATCAGGTTATATATATAAAACAACCTCTCAAAATCTAGAAATAATAATCACCACTCTGGACTTGTGTGTCTGCTCTAAAAGCTCACAATCTAGGCCCCTATTTTCTTATAAGCATTTTCTAAAGGTGACCATACCATTCTTGTTCTTTTGTTATTGACTTATTTTGTCTCACCAAATGTCCCACATTTTTATTTACATAGTTGTATGCCTTATGACTAAGTTCCTTTTTATAGCAGCACAACCTTCGTTCATAAGTATACACCATCATTCACCAATCTACTTCTCCATCAGTGCGTCCTTCACCCACCTGCATTCATTGGGCATCATGTAGAGGGCCCAAAGTCCATAGTCCATCAACATTCTCAATTTTAGATAATTTCATTGTTCCCAAGAGACAGAAAACCAATAAACATACCCTCTCCAAATAAGGAATCTAAACCTCCTCTTAACTCTTGTCCCTCCCCCCACTATTTACCTCTGCTGTTGCGGTGGTAGTGCTGATGGTTTCCTTTTGAATATAGCTCATAGCATGCAATAGCAGTTTTCCCCCTGTACCCTGGACTTAAACACTCTTTGTACAAGAATGATATCTTTGAAGTAATTCTTGCAAGAACTAATTCATATTTCAAGTATTAATCAGTGGGACATGTAGGTCTATACAACCACTTTCCTTCTTCAATATGGTAATATTACTTCTAGACCCATGTTCTAGTTTGCTAGCTGCCGGAATGCAACACATCAGAGACGGATTGGCTTTTAATAAAAGGGGATTTATTTTGTTGGTTCTTCAGAGGAAAGGCAGCTAACTTTCCACTGAGGCTCTTTTCTTACGTGGAAGGCACAGGATGGTCTCTGCTGGTCTTCTCTCCAGGCCCCTGGGTTCCAACAACTTTCCCCGGGGTGATTTCTTTCTCCACCTCCAAGGGCCCGGGCTGAGCTGCAAGTGCTGAGATGAGGAATGCCAAGCTGCTAGACTGTGCTACATTGCATTCTCTCATTTAAGCACAAGCCAATTAAGTTAAACGTCACTCATTGCAGCAGACACGCCTCCTGGCCGACTGCGGATGTAATTAGCAACAGATGAGATTCACCTACCATTGGCTCATGTCCACAGCAACAGAACTAGGTACTTTCACCTGGCCAAGTTGACAACTGAATCTAACTACCACAACCCACTAGAGAACCACCTTCACTCCTATCTGTTCCCTTGCATTGGAGTTCAACTCCAGAGGTTTACTTTTTAAACCATCTTAAGGCATCCATTTTCCTTCTTTGCCTGGTGTTTTAGTTTGTTAAAGCTCTCGGAATGTGATATACTAGAAATGAAATGGCTTTTAAAAAGGGAATTTATTAAGTTGCGAATTTATGGTTCTAAGGCTATAAAAACGTCTGAACTAAGGCATCCAGAGAAAGATAGCTTGACCAAGAAAGCCTGATGGGTCTGGAACCTCTGTCAGCTGGGAAGGCACATGCTTTCCTTCTGTGTCTCCAAAGGTCTCTGGCTGTGTGGGCTCTGTCTTTTTCCAAGAGGGTGGTCTCTTAAAGGGCTCCAGTAAGCAACCTCACCTTGAATGAGTGGAGACACATCTCCATGGAAACTACCTGATCAAAAGGTACCACCCACAACTGGGTGGGTCACCTCTCCATGTAAACAATAAAAAAGAACCCATCCAGCCATAATGAATGAGGATTAATGAACACGACTTTCCTGGGGTATACAGCAGTTTCAGCCCGGCACACCTGGACTCTCTCAAGTCCCAGGACCTCTGTTTGAGGTGTTGGATGGGGCCTCTGGATGTGTGAACACATGTGCCAGGCATCAGGGACTGACAGGATAGAGCATGTAGTTGGATCTCCAGGGTTAAGCACCACCTCTGCAGGCTCAAGAACTTGATTCTGTCAGTTCATCCAGGTGAGACCAGGTGCCGGGGCCTGGCCCCTGCCACTCAAATTGCCAAGAGCCTGATCAGTGCACCAACGTGCCGAGTTAATACTTTCCTCTGGGACATTTACGTGACTTGGGAACTGGGGTAGGGAGTTTGATAGAACATTTCCTCCTGGCAGAACTGTCTCCTCAAGACACCAAATTGCTGATTAGAAGGAACCTAAAATTGAACAGAGAGATATTTATTAAGGATACATGCCTTAGGACAATATGTGGACAAAGTTTTCCTTCTCTGCTTCAGAGACATCTTCTTTCATTAGTTCGTGTATCTACTTATTCCACATTTTTGAGCTTGCCCTGTGCTAGGAACTGGGAATGAGGAATGAATATATTCCAGTCTCTGTTCTTCAGAAGGTACCAATTTAGTGTAGAAAGTGGACAAATAAAAAATAGCACATTTTGCATTTCCTTGTTCTCAAGATGCTACTGAATTTAAGATACACTGCTAATTTCATAACAGCTTATGAAGATAGATAAAAAATCCTAAATTAAGGGCACACATCACTTTGAAGACACATGCCGATTTCAGAAATATTTCAGTGCAGAAAATATGTGCATCTTAGAACCTTGGAAACAGGGTTCCCTGCCATAGCATGTGATGTGTTCTGGGATGGAAGCATGAACTGGTAAAGGAAGCTATGGGGGGCAGCCCACCCCTTAGAGTGTTTCTCCAGTAACACTTAGGGGTCATAGTACGGAGTGACCATTTTTGTTTCTGTTTTCAAGGTTTCTGCCCAAAGTTGTGGGATCCCGTGTGGAAATCGAGCACTCTCCCACTGCATAGTGCTGGCGGGACGCGGACAAACGCTGTCTCTCCTCAGCCCCTTTCTAACACCCATTGTCTAATATCAGACACAGCCAGAGCAAAATCAAAGAGGTTGCTTAGAATGTTGTATGGTAGAGCATCCGGACGCTCTCCAGGTCAGTCTGAACCTCCAGCTGTGGGCCTTCGAGCCAGTGAAAGGAGGACAGCTGCTCCACCTCACAGGTCTGTCCAAGCACACGTAAGAAAAGCATCTAGTGCTTGGTGTTTTTGAAATTATCGCATTTATATATAATAAAATTTTCAATTTTTACCGTTTTAAGTGCACAGTTCAGAGGCATTAATTACATTTACAATGTTGTCTCATCATCACCATCTTCCATTACCAAAACGTTTTCATCACCCCAGACAGAAACCCTGTATCCATTAAGCAACAGCTTCCCATTCTTCCCTCTTCCCAGATCTCTGTGGGGACTTTGGATCTACTTTCTGTGTCTTTGAATTTGCTTGTTCTAGGTATGCCATATAAGTGGGATCTGTAATATTTGCCCTTCTGGGTCTGGCTTATTTCACTTAGCATAATGTTTTCAAGGTTCATCCACTCCTTTTTTTGCTTGTTTTGTTTATGGTGGGGGTCACATTTCATTCTTTTTCCATGTAGCTATCCTGTTACTGCAGCACCATTGGTTGAATTTGTCTTTGGGTGGGGCAGGGGGAAGGAAGTGCATGGTCCGGGAATCAAACCTGGTTCTCCTTCATGGCAGGCAATAATTCTACCACTGAGCCACTCTGATACCCCCCATCCATTCCTTTTTATGACTGAATAATTGTCCTGCTTTAAGCCCTAATAAGTGTTTCCTCCACTCCTCCCTATGCCATGTGCTCATTCCCTGGCAAGGTTCTTTTGTTAGTTGCTTTCAGCCAAGGCATGAGAAGATCCTCCCTTCTCTGCGTGGAGAGCGTGTAGCACTTTGAGGCAAGGATCCCAGCAAAATACCATGTTGACAAGACTCTGTCAAAATTATATCTTTGACAGTAACTCCATGTTCTGTTGGCCACACTGACTCACCAAAGAAGAAGCGGGGGGTGTTTGGATTGTCTCACTAGAGACAGCGATTCAAGGGAGAGCTCTCTGTTGGGTGCTCTGGTCACACAGTGACTGTTTTTGATGCATGAGCTGCCTCTGGAAGGCTGGGGCTGCTGGGCTGCACTTGGGGGTAGCCTGAGAGCTGCCAGAAGATTACCCACCTTTGGAAGGGGTTGGGTTTGCAAAGCGGGAATTCCTGGCCCTTGGACACCATGTCCTCAGGAATGCATTTTGCAAGCAAGGGAAGTGAGGCAAGAGAAAGATAGCCTGCTGCCCGGGGGTCTCTAAGCAGAGGAAGGGATGGAGCCAGCTCTAGCCTCTGCAGGTGTCAGGAGTTAGTAGTGGACTGCCAACCTCCACCTGCCCTGCCGACCAAATGAGCCCATCCAGTAGCTCTGGGCAGATGTGCATTGGAGGACATCTTGAAAACTGGGAGAGTAATTCCATTTTTTTTGGTTAAGATAAACCTTTGTTCAGATGTAATGAGAGGCCAAGAAGTATCCAGTCACTCCTTTTGTAGAAAAGAAGAAACTTTTTACTGCATATTGGTGTTTCTAACGTATATGTTGAATGAATTGAACTTTTGCTTTTTTGTTTCAGGAACAGAGGGGCAAATCTGTAAAGCAAAATCTGTAAAGAACAGAGGGGCAAATCATACATTTGCTCTGCTCTGCTCTCCAGGATAGTTGGGAATCAGACTCTTAGAACCCCTGGGGTGGAAGGGGTTTTGGGGACACTCAGCTCAGACCTCCATTCCATAGAGGAAGTTAATAATTGTCTGGATCCCTCTAGGAAGGGAAAGTTCCCTGCTTGCAAAGACAACTCATTCTGTTGTTGAATGAGAATGGTGTAAAAGTTTTTATTCACCCACTTATTCAAACACATAATAGGTCCTCTCTGCACAAGGCACTCTTTAAGGTTTTAGGCATGGAGGGCATGTCAGTGAGCAAAATGGAAAAAAATCCATTCCTTCATGAGGCTTTTTATTTTAGCAGAGGAGTCATGCAATAAACAATAAATAAGTAATTGCATGTCGGGATGTGATAAATGGTAAGTTAGGGAAATGAGGGTATAATAGTAAAAGGGACAGCAGGTGGGCCTCTTTGAGAAAGTAATATTTAAGCAAAGCTATGTATCTATTTGAGGGATAGACATTGCGTGAGATGGGGGTAGATAGTGCAAAGGTCCTGAGGCAGATGTTCACCTGTTGTGTTCAAGAAATATCAAGGGATCCAGTGTGGCCAGAGCAGAGTGAACAAGAGGGAGAGGAAGAGCTAAATTAGGGAGGAACGTGGTGCAGGCTGGGGCCTACTTTGTAAGCCATCCTAGGGATTTCAAGTTTTACCCTGGTCAAAATAGGAAGCTATTGGAAGGCTTTAAGCAGAGGCATGACATGACTGACTGACTTTTTCACAAGATTCCTCTGCGTACTTTTTAAAAAATTATAATACAGGGAATAAGAACAGAAGGGGGAGACGAGTCTGGAAGCCATTGCAACAATCTAAGTGGGCGTTGGTGGTGATTTGGACAAACATGGTCATGGTAGGGATAGAGAAAGTGATTCTGGATTCTGTATTTTGATGGTGGAGCCACAATGATTTGCTCAAGGATTGAAATGTGGAGTGCAAGAGGAAGAGAGAATTTGATACCTTCCAGATGACTTAAGCTACTGAAAAAGTGAAGTTATCTTTAATGGACATGAGAAAAACCAGTGAGATCAAAACTTATCTGAGGGGGGAGTTTAATCTTGGATTCCTTACAATTCACCTCTCTATGACTTTTTACTGCTGGCAAATTCTATCCTAGGACTGTACCCAGAAAATGTCCCACCCTCTGTTTATATCCTTATTCTTAAGAATCAGTTGGTTTGTCTCTTCTCTCTGAATCTTCATTTCTCCAGTAAAGCATTTCCAACCTCCTTTAGTTGTTTCTTATTCATTCATATATTTATTCACTTGCTCATTTATACCTCTGATAACCCATGTGTTTATTCAAATCCAGCATTTATTGAACCTACTATGTCTTGGAATACCAGCCACCCTGGTACTTGAGGATTCCGCAGAGTGATGGGAGAGCTTACAGGCCTACGCAATCCAAGATTCCACAGTCATTTAACCAGAGGTGATGATACAAGGGCATGACTCTTTGGGAGTCATTTCTGAGTGTGTCCACAACAAAGATACATGATTAAGGAAATTTAAAATAATTACTTAAAAAAATCTTTAATAGGAGAGGCTTTGCTGTATTTTATTTCAATACAGTCTGTTGGAGAGAGCTGAGTTTCAAACATGAGAATGATTTTAATTTAGAGGGGCTAAAGGTAGCTATCAAGGTAGAAGTCATAGATAAAGGAAGCCAGAGAACTAAGAGCCAGGAATGATGGGCAAGGAGGTATGGATTGTGTCTTGGACAATTTTGTCAAACAGCTGCTTGTATTTCTGACTATATCATTTATCCACTGATGCATAACACATGAACATAAATGCTATGACTTAAGATAACCACAAACAACTATTGCTCATGAGCCTAGGCTTCAGTTGGATGGCTCTGGCTTCAGCTTGGCTTCCTCAGGTGTCCGTGAGCTCCTGCTCCTTCTGAGGGCTGGCTGGGGCTCCTCAGTTCTCCTCCATGTGGTCTCTCATCCTCCAGCAACCTGGCCGGGGCTGTTCACATGTCACAGGTTTCCAGGGGAGAGGAAACACATAATGGCCTCTTGAAGCCTAGATGTGGAGTGCTACCTCATTGCTTCCACCACATTCTTTTGGCTGAAGGAAGTCACAAGGCCAGCCTGGTCAAAGGGTGGTAAGTAGATGACCCTTTGTGATGGAAGGTGCAATAAAGTGAGGTTGAAAAGTGCATGGATTCAGGGAGGAGAGAAGGATTGTGGCCATTCTGCCACCAACCACAGTGACTCACCTGTACGTGTGTGGTTGAGGTTGACTGACTTTGAGGAACATGGTACAGGAAGGAAAGCTAGGTAAAAAAGGTTGTGCAACTTTATTAAATAAAACTTACTGGTTAATTTATTGAAGATATTATCATGCTTCTCCTACAGTCTTCTTTAGGTCCCTAGACTAAGCTGGGAAAGGCAGTGGAGACATGGAGGCAGATTTCACCCACCCCAGCTGGTCTGACAGTTTTCCTCCCGTTGTCAGGTGTTTGTCCTTCAGGACACAGATGCCCATCAAAGTCTGTGAACTAGTGCAGGCTGGAGGTGAGCAAGGTTTCAAAGAATTGGGACAGCAGAGCAAGAGACGATACAGAGATTCAAACTCAGGTTGGAAAATGGATCATTAGATGAGATGACATCTGAACAATTTGAAGGCTAAATGTTTGTAAGCAGCCATCAATCCCCATACTGTTTTCCCTGTCTGTGGCTTGTTACATTTTCTTTGGCTTGGGATACCTGTGTGCTCCTGTGTGATCCTAGATAATAACATGGCAATCAACAATGAGACTTCCTTGAAGAAGTGTCTTAAGTCCTTAAGATAGAGCCTGACCCATAGTAAGCTCTCAACCAATGAGAGCCTTTAGGTTACTCTTTCTGTTTTTTTTCCATTTAGTTTTGAGTCTGCCTATTGGATGTTCTGAAATTTTATCCTCTTCTCATCAAGATGCTCCATCCCCATGAGAACTGCCCGTCAGGTGAGTGGGAGCCCAGCTTGAGGGAACAGCTGGGAGGGGGTGGAACGGAGGTGGAGGAGTAAGAAGCAATCTGCATCGTTCCTAAAAATGGCTCTCATGGGAGAAAATTACTAATCGCTGCCATTATTCTGCATCTGGTGTTCATTATTCCAGGTGAAGGACACTATAAATGGAACATCAAGTTCTTAATATAGAGTATTGGAGGGGAGAGTTGTTCACTTTATTAGTCACTATTCATGGTGTTGAAAAGAGTGAGAAGTGTAGATATTAAAGGAAATAGCTAAGTCAGAAGTGCTGGGTGACTCGACTTTTGAACACCACAGCCCTATATTTAAAGCAGTTGGGTCCTTCAGGGTTTAGTGTTTAGTAGTACTTGGTATGTTCTAATATGAGAGAAGGGAAGTCTAGAAGGAATGAGACCAAGTAACCAGGATGGATTTTGCTGTAGATGTCTAACTGGTATCCTGCCTGCATTTTTTTGCCCTCTGTCCATTCACCACATGGACGGTGATCCAGACTGATCACCTTATGATCAGACGTTGACATTCCTCTCCTAGGAATCCTTTGCAGATTTCCATTGCATTGGGTGAAATCACACTCCTTCCCTAGGACTTGAGAGAACTGTCTGTACCTGCACCTTCAGACAAGGCCTGTCTCCTCTTTGCTCACTAAGTTTGGGCCATGTGGGTCTCCTTTCACCTCCTGGGACAAGATAACATTGTTCCTGCCTCTGCAATGCCCTTTCTTGTAACTAACTTCTTATCCTTTAGGTTTCAGTTTAAACCATCTCCCTAAAGAGGTCTTCCCTGGACCCCATTTTCAAAGTTGGTCTTGTTACTTTAAATCTCAGTAGCTAGTGTTTTTTACTCCTGAATAGTAATTACATCAATGGATGATTACTTTGTTTTTAAAATTGTACAGTGTCTTTCCCCCCCACCATACTAAGAAGCAATCTAAGATGAAAAAAGTAGTATTTGCCTTGTTATTACCTTAGAACAGGGACTTAACGTCCAGATCCTGATACTGCCGGTTCCTAGTTGTGTATCCAAGCTCAGGGCAAGTCACACAACCTCCTGGAGTTTCAATGTCTTCACCTGTACAAGGGGCAGCCTGGCTTGAGAGTAGTAAGCTCTTAATTAGAACCTGATGAAAACAAAAAAATCAAAAAAAGGAAAGAAAGCACACACACACAAAAGTATTTGTTATAAAGTAACTTGGACTTAGGTAAGAGATAAGTAGATTTCCTGTAAGAAAGTCTTTTCTGTTGCAGAACTGTCCCCAATCCCTAGACCTAACACTAGGGAAATCCAGGAGGAGCCCAAACACCAGTGTTGAGTCACTTCACTGGCTGGAATACACAGTGATACATTATCTGTTTCTCAGCATATTTGAACCTTACAATTATGTACCTCATTCATTTTTTTATTCATTTATCCACACTAACAGCATTTTTTGCATTTTTTTTATGTGCTAGATATTGTGCAACTAGTGAATAAATAGACTTGCCCTGGAGAAGTTGATCATTTATCTGAAGAGAAAACTGTGATACTGTAGAATGAGCACTGAAAGAAGTTTGAACTAAGGGCTGCTGGAACAGAAGACAGACAGATCAATCCTATTCATTAAAAGAACTGGGCCTCCTCACGAATTCTGACTGGTAATAGTTGTGTGAGAAGGGTGAAATCCATGCTACTGCATTGCCAAGAGACTCAACTCTGGATTTCTCCAGTTGCTGGGAATGTGGGCTGCTGAAAGCTGAGATCAGTGTTCTCTTTAGATTGACCTTAGCCTCATCCTAGTCTATATGTTTACCCCTGGGGCAGCCTGCATCCAGTGATGAAGATATTACAAAGGCTGGGTGCACTCACCTCAATCTGAGACAACTTTGAAGGCTCATCCCAACTTCAGATTGCAGAACAAGTGACTCAGCCATTTGGGTCATAAAGTCTGGCAGATCAGATGTTATTAGAAGTTTCTGCCATGAGAGAAAAAAATGTTTAGAGTTTATGTTAAATTGCAATAGGAGAATCACAATGTAGTGGTTTGGAGCAAGGCTGTGTCGACTATAACGAATAACTACTCACTATGAAAAGCATGAGACATCAAGTGACCCTGTGGTCACAATTTCCCATCATGAACCGGGTCTTGTCAGATCCAAGGACTCATAAGGGCAAATCTATTGTTAAATAAAAGTGGGATCCAGCTCGAGCAGATATAGTGGGCAGACATAAGTCACATAAACACGTGTCACAGACCTCATGTCATCTACCACTGTTGCACTGATCTCTCCCTCAGCTCATATCTATAGCAACATGGGGTCCTTTATGACCAGATCATAGAGAGGGAAAGTATTGACCTGGTTCAGATGGATCATTTCAGTATGTAGGTGCAAGTCCAAATTAGAATGTTTCTGCAGTATGGCCAAACTTGGGGGTTTGCTGAAAGACAGTGCAGGGGAAAGCCTTCTAATGGTCAGAGCTTCAGGAAGTATTCCTGGTCATCCATTCCATGTGAAAAAAGAAGTGATCCAAAGTAAGGATATACACTGATTCATGGGAAGTGGCCAATAGTATGGTTGGTTGACCAGGAGACTGGAAGTAGAATGATTGGAAGATTAGGGATAAGGAGTTCTGGGACAGAAGTGTGGATGGACATATGAGAGTGGCACCAGATAGTGGAGGTTTTGTAGTGAGTGTTAATGCCTACCAGAGAATCTCCACTGTGAAAGAAGAATTAAGTAACCGAGCAGATAAGATGACTTGACCAAATGATAGCAGTTAACTCTGTCATTGGACATATCAGTGCTGGCCATATAGGCTCATTAAATAAATAGCCACTATAGCAGGTGTGGAATCTATGCTTGGGCTCAACAGTAAGGAACTTCCTCATCAAGACTGATTTAGTTTTTACTACTGCTAAATATCCAAACTTCCCTCAATGGAAACCAACACTGTGTTTCCAATATGGCACCAACCACCCAGTGAGTGGCAAGTTGACTATGTTGGAAGGGATAGTGATTTATCTTGACTGGAGTTGACATGTTTTCTGGATATGTGGAAAAGCAAATGAGCCTTTCCCACCATTATGGTGAAGGTCAGCACCACTGTCTGAAAGCTTACAAAGGGATTAATCTACAGTCTAAGATACTGCATAATATTAACAGACCAAAGGATCCACTTTACAGCAGTGAACACATAGCCTTAGGATCCACTACTCTTTTCACTCAGAGGCTGATGGCCTCAGACAGTGATGAAATGGCGTTTTGAAAGTATCAACATGGGAAAATGTCCAGTGAGAACTGAGCATCATTCTCCATGATCCACCGTAAATCCACGATCACAATATGGTGCTGTGCCTCCAGTAGGCAACATGAACGAGAACAGGAATCAAGGGGTAGAAGTAGGAACAGACATATTTAACATCACTTCCAGTGAGCCACTTGGGATATTTGTCCTTCCCTGCCTGTAACTTTAGGCTCTGTGTGCTTATCAGTACCAATTTCCAGAGGGATAGTACTTTCACCAGGGGACAGAAAAAGCCCTTTTGAACTTTAACTTGACATCATCTGTTTAAGTTATGGTCTCTCCAGGTTTTCCATGCCAAGGGGTCAGTAAGCAAGGAAAGGCTTCACTTTACTATCAGAGATTTTCATCATTAGGATGAGATAGGGCAGTGTTGTAAGTGGAGACAGGGAAGAATATGGCATACAGTTGATCCTCAAGGACATATCCTGGCATTTCCAGTTTAAATGATAAAAGCAAAGGTTCAGCAACCACAGCCTGTAAAGGGCAAGGTGATTAGGGCTTCAGACCCCTTAGTGGGCGATACACTGAGACCGGCATAGGTGTTAGCCAAGGATAAGGTAAATCTGAAATGAGTAGAAGAGGAGAGTGATGATGGGTGTTTGTGGCTAGTCTGGGTACCAGCAGCAGTAGGGGCATGGCTTACCCAACACTGATCTTCCCTTTATTTCACCAGGAAATGAGACCAACAAGAATCCTGAACTTGTTACAAATTGGGATAGGCTTATTATAGGAAGCAGATGAGCCCAAGAAGCACAAGGGGTGAGCTGTAGTGGGTGCTTCAGGATTGAGGTCCTTATCCTGCTAGCCACCAGGAGCGTTGGCTGTTGACGGTCAAAGCTGGAGACTGATCTCAGCTGAGGAGCACTGTTATGTCCAGGCTTCCACCCGCGCTTCAGGCTGGCCAACATATCATGATTGGTCAGTGAGGGATTCACTGGCCCAAACCTTGTGACTAGCTTGTAGGATCCATTTCAGGGTCACAGTTTCCTGTGGGATTTCTCTAGGCCTCTCTTCCAGCTATATCTCAATTCATTTCTCCCTTGTCCAACCTGCTTCCCACACTTCCTTACTGGGGTTGTTCCTGAGAGCTTTCTCTGATAATCTCAGGCATGAAAATTTCCATTTCAGGGTCATATCCAGTGAATTCAACCCAAGATAAAGGTCACCCATCAGAGGACAGTGACTAGTCCTTTCCTAGCTCAGAATGAGAAGACAATGGACAACTAAAGGAGATGACAAGGAACTTCTTGAAAGTAAGTAGAATTAAAAACAATAGGAATGGGGGTGCCAGGGTAGTTCAGTGGTAGAATTCTCACCTACCATGCATGAGACCGGGTTTGATTCCCGGCCCACGCACTTTCCAAAACAAACAAAAAACCAAGCAAACAAAAATTCAACAAATGGTGCTGGAAAAAAGGGATGCTCACATGGAAAAGGAATGAAATGTGATCCCCGCCATACAGCATACAAAAACAAAAACAACAACAACCAAACAAACAAACAACAATAGGAAGTGTTAGTGTTCCAGGGGGAAAAATATCCAACCCCTCCTTTCCTCCTATCTCTTCATTAGAATGCTATTTAGGATCCCTCATCCATGCTTCCTGCTAGGGTCAGCAGGGCTTTAATGTAGGAGAACTGGATTTAAATCTGAGTTTAACCATTTACTGACTGTTCTAGTTTGCTAGCTGCCGGAATGCAACACACCAGAGACGGACTAGCTTTTAATAAAAGGGGATTTATTTTGTTAGTTCTTCAGAGGAAAGGCAGCTAACTTTCCACTGAGGTTCTTTCTTACGTGGAAGGCACAGGATTGTCTCTGCTGGTCTTCTCTCCAGGCCCGTGGGTTCCAACAACTTTCCCCGGGGTGACTTCTTTCTGCATCTCCAAAGGCCTGGGCTGAGCTGCGAGGGCTGAGATGAGGAATGCCAAGCTGCTTAGCTGTGCTACGTTGTGCTCTCTCATTTAAGCACCAGCCAATTAAGTCAAACGTCATTCATTGCAGCAGGCACGCCTCCTAACCGACTGCAGATGTAATTAGCAACAGATGAGGTTCACGTACCATTGGCTCATGTCCACAGCAACAAAACTAGGTATGCTCACCTGGTCAAGTTGACAACTGAATCTAACTAACACACTGAGTAATCTTGAGGGAGTTTTTCCCTCTTTTGTTCCAATTTTTTATCTGTAAAGTGGGAATAATAACCTTTCTCACAGGAAGCCATGAGGATTGAATGTGAATGTGTATGAGTGTGCCCTTTTTTTTTTTTTTAAGGTTAAAAAAATTTATTTCACAGTTGAGTTTAAAATCACAAAGACACTTGGCACTATTCACAATAGCCCAGAGATGGAAACAATCCAGGTGCTCATCAACAGATGAGTGGATAAACAAAATGTGGTATATACATATGATGGAATATTATGCAGCATTTAGACAAAATGATGTCCTGAAACATATAACAACATGGATGAACTTTAAGGACATAATACTGAGTGAAATAAGTCAGACACAAAAGGATAGATACTGCATGATTCCATTATTATGACTCTGATAAAACTGCCAGTGTTTTGGAATAGCTAGAAGGAAAAATCTGTGTTGAGGGCATGGTAGCCCATGACAAACTCTGAGAACTGTTCTGTAGCTGCTTGTTGAAGTGTACTTTGAAAATTATTGCTTTATTCTCTTTGTATATATATGTTAAATTTTGCAACTAAAAATGATTAAAAAAATTATAGACAGTTAAGGTAATATCAGATGAAGTAAATTCCTGACATAAAAAATTTGAAAATATTTAGTAACATAGCTCACTATTACGGCAAAGTTGATACTTGTAAGAACTTTTTACTTGATATTTTGAGAATGTACACAGTTTTGATCACTAATAATATGCTATTTAAGACACTGTTTAATATTTAGAATTCAAGTAACTCTGATATCTGCATTTATAGATTTTTTCCATCCTTGTTTTAATCTTAAATTGGTTTATGAAACATACTGTACAAACATGCTTTACCATGATTACTTTGATTTTTTTTTAATATGCCTATGGATAAGCTAAGATATCTTTTTTAGGTGGTTAAGAGTTCCATATGTTAATTGTAAGAATATTTGTATCATCGTATTTTCCTGAAATAAGGAAAAATTTAGTAACATAGGTCATTATTATAGTAATGCAGCTATTTGTAAGAATTTTCTACTTGATATTTTGAGAACATTCACAGTTTTGACAGCCAATCCAATGGTATCTAAGTTAGTTTATAATACCTAGAATTTAAGAACTTTGCTATCTAAAATGTAGATTTTTTCCTTGTTGCCTTAATTTTAAATTGGTTTATGAGAATTACTGTGCAAACACAGGCTTTACAATGATTATATGGATACTTTATTTAAATATGCCTATGCTTAAGCTAACTAAGATATCCATTGTTGGTGGTGCTAAGTATGTTGTTTGCTTTCTTAAACAAAAAATACATGAAAAATAAAAAAATTAAAAAAAACCTTAAAAAACCCACAGAGACTAGATTATTCATATAAAAACAGTAGTACAGATACCCTATACTTTCTAGAAAATTATTATATAGTCCCTCTCAAAGTAATAAAGCACTCCAATATATGGTTTCAATTAAATTATCTGGAAAAAACCCACTTCTAGGCTGATCTTTAAAACATACCATTCCACACCTCTGCATCATTTGGTTCAAATCGTACATTATTGTCATTCCGTTTCATGTTCCTGCATCGTTACACTCTTGATAATACACATGTGTCTGGTTTATCACTTAATGCTCCATTGGCTCATCAGCCTTTGCTGAGGCTCATCAGAAGGTTAAGCAGGCTGTGCCTTCCTCTGTGGTCTTTCTTCAAGACCTCCAGGAATGGAGATGCATCATCATCATCATCATCATCATAGTTCGTAAACTCCAAGTCTTTACCAACAATTCCAATGGAAATATTCTTTGTGGTTAAATCCTGCTCTCAGGAAGTCTCTCTTAAGACACTCAGACCCACGTTTAGCCAGTTCATTCAAATTACACTCCATAAAGTCAGACATATGTCTCTCCAAGTAAGTACGGGCTGATTAAGAACAGGCTCCAATGGACATAGCCCTGCAGTCAAAATAGTTAGCAGAAGGACAGGTCTGGAAAATATGAGGGCCCATATCATCATAACCAGCAATGGGCAGCACCACGCCACATGGTCTTTGACCATATCTTTGTGTTGGTATCTGGATCTTGATTCCAATTAGAGATACAAGACAAGACATGGGAAGACGGCTGTCAAATACAAATCTGGAATCCAAACACTCCTGGCACATGAAATTACATAACAGTCTAGCATCAGCAGTGAGCCCGCAATTGAGATACCAATATGGTTGATGGCTGCAAGCTCAGATTGTGCCCTCTTAATTGCAACCTATACTGCATGGGTTTTTGAGTTCAGACCAACTGTGGCTGAAACTTGCTTGACAGTTTCTATTGCATATTCAATCTGATGAATCCTGCCCTGAGCGCTCCAAACAGTGACATCATTGTCATACCGGTTGGGAAACGTCTTTCCTGAGCAGGACTGGCTGCAGCCTCCTGCAAAGCTGCAGATCAAGGTGGGATGCCAAACCTACTGCTCTACTTGAGAGTGCCTTTTAATGGCTCCCTAGTAAATGCTGGTTGACTCTGAATGTTGAAAAACAATCTCAAGAGTCAGCTTCCTTGCTAAATGCTTCTGAAAAATTCTGATTCACACTGATCTCTTTCCTTTTTGATTATCCACATCACAAAGCTTGTGTGTTTTCATTTAATTTTTTTTTTTTTTTTTGCATGGGCAGGCATCGGGAATCGAACCCAGGTCTCCAGCATGGCAGGCGAGAACTATGCCGCTGTGCCACCAATTGCCTGCCCCTCATTTAAATTTTTATCATATGTGTTTTGTATTTCAAGCCCCTGCCTTCATTTTATTTTGTTATGATTGCATCCAAGGTTTCCTTTGCCTAAAGAAGTCCATAGCTCAGCTGTTGGTATAGAATAGCACTTCCATAACTATTTCTAGACACAAATTGAACCCACCTAAACCTTAGTAGTTGAAGCCAATAGAAGAGAATTAATCTAAAATTTCTTAGAAATATGATATGTCTTATGTTTCTTTAGGTAAATCTTATTCACTTTCTTGGGTTTCAATCTGACCCTGTCCATGAAAAAGGATTTTTTTTTACTTTCTCACATCTGGGTTTTAAGTAGAATATGCTGTTATGAGAAGAAACCCTAGCCCCTATCCTCATGCTTCCATTAGATAATGTCAGTTCTACTCCCCCACAGGGAGTTGTATTTATGAAACATTCTCAGATTTTTTCCTTACTATCCTTACTGGTATTTTCCCATGGGAGGCAGAGCAAGCAGCTGATATGATTGGGAGGATGCTGATAGCCTGACATCCATTGGTATTTGCTATCTAGGGTAATACTGAAATGAGGGCAGCAGGTATCATTTGCATGTTTTAAAAATTCTCCTTGAAAATTTCCTGGGCTGTTCCACATTGGCGAGGCTTGGTAATTGGGAATGCCTCCCAGTACTGTCTCTCAGTAAATTGAACTAAGTCCATTTCCCCGCCCCCAGCTTTGGAACAGCAAATATATTTGTTTGATCATCATGTAAAGCATTTGACTTGCATTCTGTGCACATGTTGTACAGAAATACCTATTAGTAAATTCAAGAATCTATTCAGTGAGGCCAGAAGTTCACTCTACTGAGTGGTAGAGGAATGGACACCCATTGAGGGAACAGTCAACTGGAGTCCTCCACCTCTGGGGATGTCTTCTCATTGACAGGTATGAAGTGGTGGGATTTCTCACCTTCATTCTTTGTTGATGCCTGATAATTAAATGTCTATAAGTTAAATGAAGTGGGATTCTAGCATACCTGGCAAAGTGTAAGCACTTAACAAATGCTAGCTACTTTAATAATTTCTTCTTCACAGGCCACTGTCAAAATGATACTCAGCCCTGAAGAAGGTAGAAGTGTCTGACTCTATCTGTTCTCCATGTGAGTGACTGTTAATGAGTCTCTTTGCAGAGATCGTCAAAGAGACATAACAGATAATGGTGAAATTGAGTTTCACGTTGTTGAATATATTTCCATAGGAAACAGAATAGTCCTGCATTAAAACCAGCTCCAGGGAAGGATCACTTTTTCTTTCTCTGGTCCAGAAGTGCTATTGATGGGCTGGAGATTGGATATGGGTAATCAAAATGGGAGGGAAGATAAAATTCTATAAAGGGGACTTATGGCTGTATAATAAATTTAAATACTTCAGTATCTATAATTTCTTACATGAAGTCCAAACTATCTAGAAAATAAATGAATCCATCAAGGAAAAATTTCCAGAACATTTTGCTTTGATTGCTTGTTTGTTTAGCTTCAAATACATTTGGGGGTCTGTTGTAAAGAAGTTTAATAAAGAATGTGACGAAAAGATTGAGTCACTGCCTCTGTGGGTGACCCAGAATCTCTATGTATGCTTTTCGAACTTATGAAATGAAGAAATTGATCATATCTAAGAATATACAGAGCTAGATCAATGCTTAGCCAGTTATGATTTCTTTTTCAAGCATTCTGCACTTGAGAGAAATGAATAAATACTTTACCCTCTGTCATTCTAACAGCATCTTGTTCTCTATTTCCTTCCTTTTTGTGACCTCAAGCTAATTATCCACCCCCAGAATCACATTCATGTTGGATTATTGTTTTTAATCCATCAGGGGATAGCATCAGGGGATATTAGGGGTGGAAGAGAGAATTTTGGCCAGTATCCTAATTTTGTAGTTACATCAGTTGAGGTCTAAAGAGGTTAGATGGCGGCTCAAATCTAGTAAGGAAGTCAGAATTCAAAACTAGGACTCTTGTTTCATGCCATTGTGTAGCTTATGCTGCATCAATAAAACAAGGTTAGGAAGTATAGAACCTAGAATAAAACAAATTTCTGAATTGTAGTACCCAGATAGTGTTCCTCTATCCTAGAGAAATAGTGGTAAAGACTAGCAAAGACTAGCTGGAAGGGTGCACTAGAAAGGTGACTGAGGAACTTCTATCCAGCTTCGCACGCTTCTGATTTCTTGATTCTTCCACACAACTTCATGATTGCAGCGTCAAATCTTCATTTTTGGGTGCAAGCCATGAGGCCATCTGTGAGTGACAGGTTTTTGGCATGTCTGCAGCCCAAGTTCAGGGCTGGCCTAAAACATCTACAGCTTTGTTGCCAGAGGGACCCATGTAATTTGGGGTGGGGGATGAAAAGTTACAGCCATGCCAGGTAAAAGCCACAGACTAGATGGCAAATGGACAGGGAAATAGAAGCTTTGCTAGCCTGAGGTCATGGTCCAATGTAGAGAGACCTTGGAAAAGATGAAGCGACGGCAAGCTCTGTGCTCTGTGCACATCTGTGGTCTCTGGAAACACCTACATTCGGGGGAATTCCCTGAGAGCCCTGGGGAAAGTCAAAATCATGGGAGAATGAAGACCTGATGAGCTTTAAACATGTTCCTCAGATACGCACAGATCCACAGACAAAGGGGTATGCTCTACACAACCTGTGCCAAAATCATGGGCTCATCACTAAGCTATGCAGATGCAGGTGCAACTCCTAAGCTATGCAGATCCAGGCTAAAAAAATAAAAAATGACAAGAAAAATCCTGGACAATTCAAGTAATCATTTTAAAGAATTTGACGTATCTCTCCCTTGGTCTAAAACCTTCATGACTTCCCCATTGCTGATAGCCTCTTGCTCAACTTTTTCACTAGGCTGACTCAACTTCCTCCATGAAGCTACCCAGGAAACACACTCTTCTAACCCGAACCCTTTCTCAAAGTGTTGCTAAAGGTCTTAGCGCTCACAGCACATATCACACTGAATTGAAACAAGTATGGTGTTTCTGTTTTCACACTAGCTCTACAAGATCTTCTATTAAAAGAATGTTTATCTTTATGTCCATCCATCTACTTATGCATTGACTCACCAAATATCTTTTTAAAAATTTCATATATTTTCACACACCATACAACTTTTCCGAAGTATACAATCAATGGTTCACAATTTCATCGCGTAGCTGTGTATTCATTACAGTGATCATTTTTAGAACATTTGCATTACTCCAGAAAAATAAATAAAAAGAAAAAAGAAAAATACCCGTACATTCTGTACTCCTTATTGACCACTAGTATTGCAATCTACCCAATTTTAAGAGTTACAATAGAAATGTTAACTAAGACAGTGCAGTATTATGATACATATCCAGTGTTTCTGGAGTCATGTCTCACTTAGTGGGGAGGGTAGTGAGTTTATTTGCAGAGTGGTCATAAAAAGACAGGCCACATTTGAGCAACAAAAGAGGCCCTCTAGGGATGACTTTTAGGCATAATTACATGCAGGCTTAGCTTTGCTGTTGGAAAAATAAGTTTCATAAGAGCGAGCCTCAAGATCAAGGAGTTGGTTTACTAAATTGGGAGTCCCTAATGCCTGAGAGAATATCAGGAATTCCCCAGGAGGGGAAGTTGAATGGTTCAACCTTCTTCCCTAGTCTCAAAGGTATCTTTGAAAATGCATTTTTATTTTCTGTCCAAAGTACTCTGAAATTTATCCAGGTATTACATTAACTTGTGCAGAGTAATAAGACCTCATCCCCTATTCTTGCTTCCATGCAATTAGGTGTTTAAAGACCCTGACCAGACAGGTTTCATTAGATACTGTGCTTGAGATAATTTAAATTTTGGACCAAATAAGCATCTCTTCCTTTGGTCTCCCACAGAGACTGAAGTTTTAAAACACAAACAATATCATCCTTTACCCTGAATTCTGATTTGCCTAGTCCTAGCCAAGTCCATTACATTTGTATCTCCACCTGGAGTCTGATCTCCTTTTTAGCTTCTTTAATAGGTGCTGTATGGAGTAATGCTGACTTTCAGACTGCAGAACCATAATTCTGAGTCTCAGGTGTCTCACAGTTACCCAATGCTCCAGGGAGCTGCCAAGTTAAACACAAAGAGCACAGCATCTCAGAATTTAGAAATATCAGTTAAAACTCATAAATAGATGTGACAGCTGTAAGAACTTACATTCCATGAAACATTACATGGAGCCTTATTGGAGCATTCTGTACTCCTTAATCATCGATTACCCAGTCTCTGTCCACTTTCCCCTGATAACCTATGCACTCAAATTCAATTCTCAGAGTTTGCTCTCATAGTTAACCCATATCAATGAGACCATCCATCCTTTGTCCGTCTTTTTTCCAGTTTATTTCAGTCAATATAATATGCTCAGTGTTCATTCTAGTTGTATGCCACATGACTTCGTTCCTTCCTGTACCGCTCATTATTCCATCATATATACACACCACATTTTGCCCTTCCATCGATCAGTCAATGTACCCTTAGGCCACCTCCATCCTTGAAAATCATGAAAAATGTTGCCCTAAACACCTGTGTAAATGCTTATTCATGCTTCTGTTTTTAGTTCTTCCAAGTCTTTGTCTAATAACAGGGTTGCAGGATCATGTGGCAACTCCATATTTAGCCTCCTGTGGAACTAACCACTGCATTCCAGAAGGGCTGCCCATTCTCCTTCTCTATGGTGTAACCACACAGTATGATCACATAGTTACGCACTCACCATCACAGTATATATGAGAACATTTGCATTTCTTCCACAAAGAGAGAAAGGAGAAAAAGAAAAAGATCAAGAAGGAAAAGAGAAACAACAAGAATCCTATGCCCCTCCCTTATCCCCCCTCTTACTGACATTTAGCTTTGGTTTATTACCTTTGTTACGATGGATGAAAGAACACTGTGGCGTTCCTGTCAACCCCACACCCTAGTTTGCATTACTTGTATTTTTTCCATGTATCATGACATTAGTGTTTTTTAAATTGTGAAATATAACATATATACAAAAAGCAATAAGTTTCCAAGTACATTTTAATAAGTAGCTATAGAACAGATTTTAAAGTTTGGTATGAGTTACAGTTTCATGATTTTTCCTTTCTTCTCCTAGCTGCTCCAAGACACTGGAGACCAAAAAAGAAATCAATGTATTGATTCAGCAGTCATACTCATTTGTTAAATCTCATCTTCTCTGTTATACTCTTCCTTCTCTTTTCCTTTTGTGAAAAATAACATACACAAAAAAGTAATAAATTTCAAAGTATATCACAACAATTAGTTGTAGCACATATTTCTGAGTTTGCTATGGGTTACAATTCCACAATTTTAGGTTTTTACTTCTAGTTGCTCTAAGGTACTGGAGACAAAAGGACATATCGATATAATGACTCACACTCATTAATCAAACCCTACCTCTCTGTATAACTGCACTATCAGTTTTGATCTTTCTCCCCCTTTAGAGGTATTTAGGCTGTGCCCATTCTAACTTTTTCAGTTGGAAGGGGCTGTTGATAATATGGGACAGGGAGATGGAACTAGCTGATATTCTGGAGAGGCTGGTCCTTCTGCATTTCAAGACTTATTTGGTCAGGGACCCATCTGGAGGTTGTAAGTTTCTGGAAAGTCACCCTAGTGCCTGGAAACTTTGTAGCATCTTATATAATGCCCTAGGTATTCTTTAGGATTAACAGGAATGGTTTTGGTTGGGGTTTGGCAAGTCATAATAGGTAGTAATGTCTAACTGAAGCTTGCATAAGAGTGACCTCCAGAGTAGCCTCTCGACTCTATTTGAACCCTCTCAGCCACTGCTACCTTATTAGTTACACTTCTTTCCCCTTTTTGTTCAGGATGGCATTGTTGCTCCCACAGTACCAGGGCCAGACTCATCCCTGGGAATCATCTCCCATGTCACCAGGGAGACTTTCACCCCTGGATGTCATGTCCCACATAGCGGGCAGGGCAATGACTTCGTTTACAGAGTTGGGCTTGGAGAAAGAAAGAGAGACCACATCTGAGCAACAAAAGAAGTCCTCTGGAGGTGACTCTTAGGCCCACCTATGGGTAGGCTAAGCTTCTCCATGACATACATGAGCTTCACAAGAGCAAGCCTCAAGATCAGGGATGGGCCTACTGTTTTTTATTTTATTTTATTTCATTTGTATGTTGTATGGTGGAGGTCACATTTCATTCTTTTTCCACGTGAGTATCCCCCTAGTGCAGCACCATTTTTTGAATTTTTTTGCTTTGTTTGTTTGCTTGTTTGTTTGTTTTTGGGAAGTGCATGGGTCGGCAATCGAACCCGGGTCTCCCGCAAGGCAGGCAGGAATTCTACCACTGAATTACCCTCGTACCTCCAGGCATATTGATTTGGGTGCCCCTAATGTTTGATACAGTATCAGGGGTTTCCCCGTTGGTAAAGCTTAATAGTTCCATATTTTTTCTCCCATCCTTGAAGGGAGTTTGCCAATACTTTTTGATGATCTGCTTAATATACTCTGGGATACGTCCAGGCATTACATTAAACTATACAGGATTAAAGGCTCCCTGGGCTTGGGTTGTTCAGATGACCTATCCAGACAGGTTGAGCTGAATCATGTGCCACAGAAAATCCAGGTTCTGGAAAAAACACACCTTTCTTCCTTTGGTCTCAAGGAATAGGTGAGGTTCTAAAATATACAAAATGTCTTCCTTATCCCTGCATTCTGAATTACCTTAATCCCAAACTGGTTTATTTCATTCTTATCTCTAAATACAATGTTATACATATTTAAAACAACCTCTCAAAATCCAGAGATAACAGTTACCACTCCGGACTAAATGTGACCTCTATAAGAGCTTACAAAACCCAATTTTCTTATAAGTATTTTCTAAATGAGATCAAGCAATATTTACTCTTTTGTTTCTGGCTTATATTGCCTCACCAAATGTCCCACAGCTTCATTCACATCATTGCATGCCTCACAACTTCGTTTCTTTTTGTAGCAGCACAATGTTCAAGCACATGTATATCCCATCGTTTGCCAGTCTTCTTCTCAGTCAGTGCATCTTTCAGCCACCTTCATCTACTGGCGGCTCATGTATGGCGGCCAAAGTTAACGTCCATCAACTACAGCATTTTTAGCACTTTGCAATGGTGACATTCAATTGTTCTCCCTCAAGTAAAAACTTTCTTATATTTATACGTTTAATCACCATCATTATCCACTCTAGGTTTTGTTAAATTACACAACCCCAGTTTTTGTCTTCTGTCTTTCCTTCTGATGTCATACATGCCCCCAGCCTTCCTCTTTCACCCACACTCACCTTCAGCTTTGTTCATTATACTTTAATATTGTGCCACCATCACACATTGTTGTGCTATCCATTTCTGGATCTTTGCAATCAACCCAGTTGAGCATTCTGTACTTCTTCAGGACCAAGTGCCCAAACTCTATCCTCTTTCTATCCCCTGATAACCTGTGTTCTGAACTTTACTTCTCAGAATTTGTTCATATGTTTCGTTCATATAAGTGAGACAACACAGTATTTGTCCTTCTGTTTTTTGGCTTATTTTGCTCAATATAAGGTTAATCCATGTTGCTACGTGCCCCATGACTTTATTCTATTTGACAGCTGCATAATATTCCATCACATGTATATACCACAGTTTGCTTGCTCACTTGTCCATTGATGGACATTTGGGCTGTTTTCACCTCTTGGCAAACGTGAATAATGCCACTCTATACATTGATAAGCAAAAGTTCATTTGTGTCCTTGCCTTCAGTTCCTCTGAATATATACCAAGTAATAGGATTGCTGGATCATAAGGCAATTCTGTATTTAGATTCCTGAGGAACTGCTAAACTGTTTTTCAGAGTGTTTTTTCTGGAGAGTATCTGAAAAAAACCTTCATTCCCTTGCACTACTGGTCTCCCTGGCAGATGGCGCTGCTCAGTAACTTGATCCCCCCCTTAGACCCTCCCTCGTAGGGTTCCTGGGCCCTCCCTTCGCTGGCTAAAATCTGGGTCAAGGTGGGTTTGTGTCCCCTACTTCATTGTGGCATAGGACTCTCCTTGCTAACACAATTTTCAAACCCCGGACAGGGATCAGTCTGCTTGCTGCTGTTTCCTTTAGGGGTGGGGAAAGGCTTTTGAACCCAGGGCTGAAAAAGCAGACCCTGCCCCTGTTTTCTCAGACTCTTTATCCCTCTCTGACCTTGCAATGCCTTCGCTTGTCTCCCGGGTCTCCAAACAGTGGGGGCCTATCTCTCTGCTGTGAGAGAATTTATATTTCGTGTCCCTGACGGGAGGAATCCCAGCTGCAGTTTCTCTGCCCTTAACCTGCTGTGTTGAGAGGGAGGGCGGGGAGGGGAGAGGACTGGTCAGTCTGGTATGGAAGTTTCCTACTTGAAATTTTTCTCTCACTTCAATTCAGCATTTGTAGGGTCTTTCTTCAGTTTATGTCTTCTTGCAGAATTCTGAAAAATTCAGAATTGTCCTTTTTACCCCTGGATCTATGGGAAAAGATTTTCAGGAGCTGTTTATCCTGCCACGTTGATGATGTCAACCAACCCACCGAGTATTTGTTAGCACTGTTCTTGGATTTGAGATGAATTAGATGTTGCCTCTAAACCCCAAGGATGTCCAGCTTAATGGAGGAGAGCCATGCAGACAACTGGTTACCGTATGAAACGACATGCATCGTACAGAGAGCGGACATTTGTACAAAGGGCTGTGGAAACAGAAGAGTGAATGAATGCCATCTAGGGGAAGGAAGGAGGTCTTCTCCGAGAAGGTGGTATTTGGACTGGATCTTAAAGGATGAGCAGAAGTTCCCCAGGCAGAGAAGTGGGGGGAGTGGGGGCAGTGGGGGAGGGAAGCCATTCCAGGAAGGGGCCATAGCCTGTACGAAGGTGCAAAAGCCACCAGCTTCGCTGGACTGTTGTGACCAAGACACGGAGCACGTGGAGAAGGGTGATGGGGATGGGACTGGAAGGCGGGCTGGGCTGGGCTTGGAAAGCCTTAGCGCCTGCTGAGGAATTGGGGTTTCATCTTATAGGACGTGAAGAGCCCCTATAGGTAGGTGAGCTGGTGACTGAGCACTGAACACCTTTGAAAATTATTAGAAAGAAAATGGGTCTTGAACTCTGCAAACAGTTTCAAAAGAGAAGTTTAAGTATTGTTTTGGGCAGTGGAAACATCATTAGAATTGGAAACTAAATTAGTCCATAAACCAGTCAATGACTGAAGGTCAGAATGTTATGGAAACCTGCCTGCTGCTCACTCCTGTTTCCCTCTATTCCCCACCCCCGAGAAGAGGCATGTGGGCTCTCTCTTTCATGCCCCCTGTGTCTCCTACCACCTTCTCAGTAGGTTTTGCAGCATTTCTCCCATCATAGTGTCCAGTCAGGAGGGCAGGCCTCGGAACCAAACTGTCTGGGTTCAAATCTAGCCTCACCACTTATTTGGACAAATTTCTTAACCTCTTCGGGCCTCACTTTATACATCTGTAAAGTGGGAGATAGTTGTAGTTTCTGTCCCATAGGTTGTGGTGAGGATACCATGAATTAATAAGTCCTTAGGTCAGAATTTAGAAATTGTTCTACAGATGTTAGCTTAGTGAGGCTTTAAGGATGTTCCAGATAGTAATTTGAATCAAATTCCATCAGGGTTTAAAACTTGGTAAAGGTGACATTGGGAAAATAATTCAGAACGATTTTGTCCCAGAGGCTCCCTTTCCTCTAGAGAACAGTTTGGTCAAAATCCATGAGTATTAGCCACAGAAGTCAACAATAGCCTTCACCTCACTCCTCATTAAATACTAAGACCTGAGTAGAGTAGAATGCATTGAAAAATATTAATGCTTTAAAGTCATTGATATGTGAATGTTAAGTTTGAGAGTTTTTTGAATGATATTTCTGTCTTAAACATTTTTCTTTTATTAATATTTGCTTCCTGGCTCATCGTCCAGCTCTGTATTTATTAGTAATAGCAGCTATATAAATGAGGACTCTTGATTACAAATGACAGTAATACCACTCAGATGTGCTCAGGTTAAAAAGGGATTTTACTATATTATATCACCAAAAAGGCTAGAGGTAAATCTAGTTCGGAACAGCCAGACCCAGGGGGCACAAATACATGGCCATGGCGCTCTCTCTGTCCCTCTCTCGTCTCATCTTTCCCCTGAATGTTGACTTAATTTTCCATCTGTCTATCCAGGAAAAGGCTGCTGGCAATTTTAGGTTTACATAGGCAGAGCCTCCAATCCCAAGGGAGTCAGGCCTTCTCTTCCCCATGCCCTATGTCAGCTCTGGAGAACCTGTGATTGGCTGTGCTGGGATCACAGTGCGCTTCTGAACTGATTCCTAAGGCTGGGACGATGAGGTTGAAACTAAGCCTGGCCTTTTCCACTCTGGTCCCATGATGGTGGTGGGGAGATGGCTGTGAAGGAGGCCAGGGCGCCATGCCTGACAACCCCGCAGGACAGCATGGAGGAGGGCAAGCCTCCACACGTGCAAAGAAGGGGACTGAAAAGTTATGTTCCATAGAAAGAGAATATGGCAACTGTAGAACCCATAGCTTCTGTAGATGGGCCATCTATATCTTGATTTGTGCTTTATACAAAAGAACTCAGGCATTGTGACACCCCTAAGGCAGTTTTTCTCACTTCTGATTTAGAAATGGAAAAGTGAGATTAAAAGAAGATGACTTTTGAGTAGCTGATCAGCTGGGACACAAACTCAAGTCGCTGTGGTACCATATGTATTTCTTCTTACCTTTCAAAAGAAATTCCTGAAGGTTTTAAGCAGAGAAGCAACAAGACAAAATACACAAGAAGGGTCCTCCTGTAGCAGAACGAAGATAGGTTGGAGGTGGGCAAGATTGGAGGCAAGAGCTTGAACCAGGGCACAATTGCCTCGTAGCAAGAAGAGGTGAGAGATCTGGATTTGAGAAATTGGAGCTTGCGTTGATAGGACCTGGTGGTATTTTGGATATCATGATACGGCGGATGACAGACCTAAGACTCATTCTCAGATTTTCAACTTGGGTGATTAGGTGGCTTTTGATGCCCTACTTTAATTCATTACATCCAAGATGACATCATTTATAAGATGATTCATTACTTTATGTGTAACAAAGAAAGAAAAAAACATGCTGCTAATTAAACCTGACATCGGTCATACAATGCATCTCAATTTCAGCACTGCTCAAATGTGTGAATCTCAGAGTGGGCAAGATATGATATGAGCAGGAGCAAATGGATGTGGGCTGGGGACACCTGGGTCGCAGATTTGAGGTATGTGTGGGACCAAGAGGTGGAGATGTCAAGTAAGTGGTTTGAAGCTCAGGAGAGAACCCTGGAGTGTGGGCTCACATTCAGGTGTTGCCCGTCCACTGGTGGTACTTGGGACCAGGGTGTGATGTGGTGGCCCCAGGAGACTGTGTAGAGTGATTTCTCAACCTTGGCACTATTGACTTTTGGTCCAGGTAATTCTGTATTTTGGGGGGCTGGACTGTGCATTGTAGATTGTTTGGCAACACCCTAACCTATTCCCTAGACACCAGTAGCAACCCCAGTTGTAACAACTCAAAATGCCTATAGACATTGCCAAATGTCCCTTGGGGGCAAAATTGCTCCCCCAGCCACATTGAGAACCACTGGTATAGAGGGAGGCAAGAGGAAGAAATCCAGGGTTCACTAATATTTAAGATATGCTTAATGAACAGAGAAATCAAGAAGGGAAATTGGTATTGATGAAAGAACAGCATGCATGGGTTTGATTTCCCCTAATTTTTCCTCTGTTCATTTTACATGTTATGAGTTCTTTGGGTTTCCTTATGTGCCAATAAAGATCAGACACTGAGTTCTCATTTTAGTTGGTAGTATGGGCTCTGTGGCCAGATTTTCAGGAAACAAACCTTGAGCCTGGTCACTTCCCTCAATTCTCCATCTGTACAATGGGGAGTATGTGGTTATTGTGGGTTTTAATTGAGTTACTACCTGCAAAGTGCTCAAAAAAGTTCCCAGCGCACAACAAGCATTTAGTAGAAGTAAGTGGTTTTGCAGGACTCTGTACCTGGGTGCTAGGCTCACCCCTGCCCCAAAGTGGGAGAGACATATCCATTCAAGATGGGGCTGCCCTCCACAAGCTGCCCTGGCCTGCTGCCCGCTAGTGCCCTGGCAAGTCCTCTCGCCCCCAGCACCTTGTCCACTTCTTGCTGGTCTTGGCCACTAGAAGACTCATTTGTCTTCTACTGCTCTGAGATTCTCCCTACCGGCAATTCAAATGCAACCCTCAAAACAGGCGGGTTCCTTTCTTCTCTGCCCTCTTTTACAAATATTTATTGAAAGAAGGCAAATCTAGAAGGGGAAGCCATTTAAAATGTTCCTACACATGAATGTATTAAGAGTTGTTATAAATGCCATGAAGGCAAAGTGCTTCCAATATCACTAAAAATTCCAGCCGATCCCCTGCTGCACACAGAACTATAATCAAGTGACACCATGGCCTCTCAGGGATGGCTTGTTGGGGAACAAAAGTGCTCATGGTGTCCAATGGGCAAAGCAATGGCCTTTTATAAACCTCTGCCAGTGAATTTCAGAGGATGCATGTCATGGAGAAGGGGGAGCCCTGAAGGCCTATTGCCTGGTCCGCATTCTGGTGCCCCCACTTACTATCCTTGGGGCCTAGGTTAAGCTCCCCAACCTTATCTGTTGAATTGGGATGATAATTTTATCCATTTAACAGGACGGTTGAGAGGACTAAATGTGATAACCCATGAAAAGTGCTGAAACACCACCTAGTAAATAATCAGGGCCCAGTGAATGCTGGGCAACCAGAAGGTTCTTAGACCACATGGCCAAGAGTGGTTGGGAGGGGGTGGCAGCAGGTAACAAGGTAAACATCAGAAATAGGATTGCATTTCTCAGCAGGCCCCATGGGAAAAGGGCTTCTCAAACAGGCGATGTGTCAAAGGCAGGAGAGTGTGATGGGCCAGAAGACAAGGGAGGAGAGGCCATGGATACGCAGGCCAGGTTGGCCATGTCCAGTGCAGCATGAGGGTCAACAGGACTTTGTACTTAGGAAGAAGCAAAGAAAAAAGTCAGCCGGCAGAGCCCAGCAGTGAGATGGTGGAGAAAATGAGGCTGTCAGCTTTGTCGAGAAGCATATCAGAGGAAGGAATGAAAGAGACTCAAGCCAGTCACTTACAAGGACAGCAGCCATAGGGATGGGGAAAGGAGGACACCTTTCAGTCAAATTTAGTAGGAAATAGGAAGGTCTGAGGAGTTTGGAAATAAGGAGTCCCCCCACCCCAGCAAGGTTTCCCTGGGGGAACGCTCTCAGGGCTGCTGGCCAGAAGGGAGAAGGAGTTGGGGGGGGGGGGGATGTGCTGCAGAGAAGAGAGCACAGGAGGCAGCCAGAGTGGGAAAGCTGGAGGGGCCAGGAGGGTTCAAAGCCTTAAAAGACAAGAGAAGAGGAGAGCAGCGAAGACTGGGAGCCTGGGTCTCAGCATGGCAGGGTCCTGGGGTGGAGGATTCAACTGTCTTTGTGACCCCAGCTCTTAGCACACACCCATGCGTGCCAGATGTCTGTAAGTGTTGGCTGCGGCATGAAAACCAGTAGAACGCGATGGGCAATGAAGGTCTTATTATCCCCCTTTTGCAGATGGTCAGAGGCGCTTAGTGTTCTGCTTAAGGTCCCACAACCAGACAGTGGGAGGAGCAAGCCTGGAACTTGGGCCTGCAGGAACCTTGCCCGGGTTCTCCTCTTTTAGCACACTGCCATTCTCTCAGGATCTACCTTCTGGCACTCCCTGATTCAGAGCCAACCTGCCGTCCTCCTGATAGGCTTGTGGGGAGAAGAAAGGATTCCATACAAAAGGGAACCCCGATTCAAATTCTACTTTTGCATCTGCAAGCTGTGTGGTCTAGGAAAGTCTCTTACCTCTTTATATTTCATTGTCTCCTGTCAGCTGGGAATGGATTCAGCCTCCAGGCAGCTGTATAGAGAGACCCAGCTAGAAGGCAAGCCTCACTCTTACCTGCTTTGTCCTTCAGCACCAGCGCCTGGGACAGCGCCTTGGGCTGGGGTTGGGCTGCTCCTGTTGAATGAAGGTGAAGGAAGTGCACTACTCTTTGGGCTGCTGTTCCCCAGAACGACCGCCAGATGGCAGCAAAGGAAAGCGGGTCCCCAGCGACAGGGCGTCGCCGTCCTCGGGCCAAGGACTGGCCGTTCCAGATGGTGGGTCTCCCTGCGTTGGGAAATGGGGGGTATTCGCTGCTCGCTGAGCATCCACAGCTGTGCGGAGTCCAATCGCTGACCCTCTCTGAGTTGTCCTGGCGCTGCCTTGAGGTGAAGGGCCAGCACGTCCGGTGAGGCTGATTTCTAGGGGAGCTGCGTGAACACCCCCAAAGAAGGTCCTGGGACCTTGTGCCTGAAGCTGTCCACCCGGGGATGGGGTCGGGGTCTGGGAGGAGGGACTGGGCTATCTCCTGGGGTTGGGGGGTCCCAAGGCATCACGGGGTACTTGGACAGCAGTGGGCTGGCGACCTTCACCCCCGTTTCCTCACTCGTGGGCCTAATTACGGCTGGTTCCTGCAGGTGTCATTCCAGAACTTTCTCCTCGGATGTGACTTCCCGACTCCCCTACTCCCCTATGGAAGGAGCCCCCATCGTCTGTCTCTCTTCTCCAAAGCCTTTCCCATTACCAGGAGTAATTTTATTTCTTCATTTCCTAACTCGCGTTGCCTGTTTGTGGGCCAGGATATCCAGGACGCTGCGGGCCTGGGTCCCGGGGGCGGGGAGGGCCGGGCACGCACGAAGCCTCGAGGGAGATGATGGTGCGGAGCCAGGCAAGTCTGTCCCCACCGTCGCTCAGGGCATGCGGCTTTCCTGCGTGGCATGGATCACAGACTCACTTGGAGAACACTGTTTAACGTCCAGCCTTGCCCCGAGCGGTCGTGCCTTGTCTTTTCAGCAGGTGTCTGTCCCTGGTCGCGTGTGCAGTGCCCGCTGCGAGGAGATCAATAAAGGCCTGGGGGGGGGGGGTGATGAGACAGGGAGGTGGCATAGGCAGGGCTGGGAGGAAGTCTAGCCTTCTCTCAGGGCCTCCCCCCCTCCACAGCTGGCCCCGGGGGCTCGGTGGGGCTGGGCCTGGTTAGGGGTGACTGCACACAGCGTTCACCCCGGGCCCACTGAGCCGGCATGAGCCCCTCACATGGGGTGTCTCTCGAGCCCCTCTTTACATGTGTGGGAAGCCCAGGCCCCGAGAGGGTAAGTACCTCCCGAGGCCCTGCAGCTTAGAGGCATGGAGGCAGCCTGCAAACCTGGGACGCCCCTGCCTCTGGGAGGGCAGGAGTGACCTGAGATGGCGGAGACAAGCATGAGAATTCTGACTTCTCTTGGTTCTTTTTACTCTGCCTCTTAACCTCGTGTCAAACTGTCGACCTCCAAAGAGGTTTGACATCGTCTCGTCTCACAGGCATTTGCAGCACGCGCCCTGTCCTCCTTATAATTGGCCACCACACCATCCTTGGGACTGCCCTCCTCTCATTCCCCTCTCTCCCTCGGGCTCCTTGTTTGCGCTCTGAGGAAGGGCCTTGCCCCCGTCCTTCCTCGGGGTTGATTCCACTGTGAAGGTGAACACGTACCCCAGGCTTCCCTGTCCCCTGCGGGCCGTCCCCTGCCTCCCCTCCGGGAGCTTAGCCCTGGGTGACAGACCCGCCTCCCTGCCTGCGCCCTGGATTTGAAGCTAATGGCGTTTCCTCTGCAGACGCTGGAGACGTGCCAAACGCAAGCCGCCCTCATGGTGAGGGGCAGAGAAGATAAGTTAGAATGAGGGGAGGCCAGAGCGAATCTGAGGAGCAGGAGAAGAGCTGCAATCTGAGACTGAGGCTTGAGCTTAAAGGGGCTGTGGGATCTTTTAGAAACAAAGAAAATCAACTCAGAGCAAAGCTAAGGGTAACAACCCTGGGGGGTTCTGGCCAGGGGACATCTTGGGAATCCAAGATTTTATCTAAATGGGACCAGTTTGCACTTGGCTCTGAGGTGGGGGGAGGCACCCGAGGTCTCTAAAGGTCCTGGGGGCTGAGGGCGGTGCCCACTTTTCACAGCCCTCCCCGCTTCTCCCAGCACTCTCCCTTTGGAGATCCTTGGATCCATTTGCTGTTGGAGGGGAGGGTTGTGGTGAAAGGAAGCCTGCTGTCCCTCTTCCCGACCCCTCCCAGCTGTGCCTCCCCCCGAGGGAGGAGGAGGCCCTGCATAAGTCAGAGTTCAAGATCTTCGCTTGGCAGAGTTATTGGACCGTAGTGCAGGAGCCCACTCTCTGCTCTGTTCTTGAACTTTCTGTTCCTCTTTATGTGGCAGATTTGGTAAACTAAGTCAGAGCCCACCCCACCAGTCCCTTCAGCTTGAGGACTGGCCATCTCCTTCTTGTCACTCTGCTCTGGTATGCTGGTTCTAAGGTTTCTACTGGATAGAGAAATAGGAGGCTCCACAGAAGCCAATAGGAGTGCCTATTGGTGTGTGTGTGTGTATAGAACTTTCCCAGCATGTCCTTGGGTCGAAGGTGAAATGGGAAGGATGAGATAAGGCACTCCTGGGTTCTTGGCCCTAAAAGCATCAAGTCTCTCTTTAAATACCTAATACATTGGCATAGTCTTAGCAGCTCAAGCTGACCCATTAGAATATAAGAGACACAAAGACAGGTGTTTTGGTATGCTTTGTTTACTGCTGTATCCTCACCACCTACAGGAGAGTAAATGTTCTTTGAAAGAATGATTTAATATATGCCAAAGTGTCAAGCTTTGGGACTGAAGTGTCGCTTGGGTAGGGTGACTCTATGGTGCTTCACACATGTGATACAGAGCATTGTTAGATACTGGTCTACCTTGGGAATAAGGCAGGCATGGCCCCTTCTCCTGCAGTGACAGGCTAGTGGGGACATCATCAACTGAATAAGTGAGGGTGACATGGCATGTATTGAGCCAGGAGAAGCCCAGTGTGCATGAGAGAATAGCATGCATGGGGGTCAAGTGTGCATGGGAGCCCAGTGTGCATAAGAGCACAGCATGCATGGGGGCCCAATGTGCATGGGAGCGCAGAGTGCTAAGGGGCCAAGCATGAAAGAAAGCTAACCTATTGTTTCAGTTTGCTAAAGCTGCCAGAATGCAATATATCAGAAATGGGTTTGCTTTTATAAAGGGGACTTATTAAGTTACAAGTTTACAGTACTAAGGCCATAAAAATGTCCAAACATTCTATGTATCCAAGGAAAGATACCTTGACTCAAGAAAAAAGGCTGAAGACCTCTGTTAGCTGGGAAGGCACATAGTGTCTTTTGGCTTCTGGTTTCAAGCAGCTTTCCCAGGGTGCATTTTCTTTCTGCATCTCCAAACATCTCTGTCTGTCTTTGCTCTGAGCTTTTTACAAAATGGTCCCTTCTTAAAGGACTCCAGTAAGTGGATTTAGATCCACTTTGGATGGGCAGATACATCTTCATGGAAACCACCTAATCCAAAGGTCCCACCCAATTGTGGGTCTCCATGGCAGCAATTTAATAAAAAAGCACTCACACAGCAATAGGTCTGCCCACAAGTGTGGACTAGGAAAAAGAACACGGCTTTTCTGGGATACACACAGCCTCAAACCAACTCACTGAGTCTCAGCTGGCAGGCAAGGAGAGCACCCTGAGGAGATAACTTGTAATGGGAGACCTGTCCTCTCGGAGTCGGCCAGGAGAGGAAGAGGTAGGAGCAGCCCAGGGAAGGAGCGATAGAACCATCATGGGATGTTTGAGGAAATAAAGTCGTTTCTGTTGGGCTGGAGCAGGGAGGGAGGAAATGAGGTGGCTGGAGAGGAGGACAGGGCCAAGTCTGTTAGGACTGTTGCGGGAGGATGGACAGAGTCTTCTGAGCAAGAGGAGAGAGGAAGACAGCAGGCAGGGCCCCAGCGCATCTCCATCTTCCTTCCTGGTATTGGCTCACACCTTCATTCATTTGGCAAGTAGTTTTGAAGACGGCTGTGTGGTGGCCACTGTGTTAGGCTGCTTGTTAGAGACCAGCATGAAATGCAGCTCCGATCTCACGGAGTGCAGCTCCAGGGGGGACGTCGATTAGCTGTTGCTGTTTGGACCTCACATGCCCTTCCTTCACTGCAACATTTGTATATGGGGCTGGGATGTTCTTGGCAGTGATGCTGGGCAGGGCCCCTCTTCCTGATTCCCCATTTGCACCCAATAACCTATACACGAAGAGGAAGCCCTTGGGGAAGCAGGACCTGGCCCTGAGGCACTCGCTCCTGTTGAAAGAAGGGTTGTGGAAACCAGCCACGTGGTTCAGGTGGTGGCTGACCAGGAGGAGCCACAGGAGTCCCGAGGGTCCCTGAGATGATGCACCGGGACGGTGTAGTGCAGTGGCCCTCACTCAGCTGACAGGCATCAAGCCTTGAAGATGCTGCTCATGAAGGTGAAGTGATTTTGGTTGATTCTTGTTTCCATTTACCTTGATGCTGTGGTTAATGCTGTGGCTCCTGGGGACACCCCCGGGTCTGTGTGATTTGAAAGAACAGTGCCCTTTGTGTATCTCTTAAGAATGTGTTCATCTGTAAGTAAAAGAAAAAGCTAACTGTAAAAGCCTAAACAGATAGCTGTTTTCGCCTCACGCTAAGAAGTTATGTAGGGCAGCTACTCACTTTTGTTCGGTGGCTCAGTGGTGGCATGGCTGCTGACAAGGCCACATTTCTGGGTTCCCCAGTGTCATTGCAGGATGGCAGCTGCAGCTCCAGCCATTGCATCCACGTCTGAAGCAGGAAGAAGTGGGAAAGGTTGGTGCTGGCCACATCTACCCGTTTTATCAAAAAGGGAGAATCTTCCTAAGAAGTTACCCCAATAGACTCCCACCTAAATCTTATTGATCAAATTACATGGGATAAAATAGCCTATAGTTTGCCATAGTTTGCCAATTGTGTGTGAAAATTCCAAGTACATATACTTTAACAGATTTGTGGACTTGCCCAATAATTTGGGCTGATAATCGATGCTCTATCAAACTATTTTTCAAATATACTTTGGCTTAGTTTTGTTTTATCTTATGAGCCATTAAAGTATTTACATTGATATTAAAAAAAATTCATGGGAGCTGAGTAAAGTGGGAAAAAGATTTTTAGGCCAGGTGTCAACAGACTTTTCCTTAAAGAGCCAGACAGTGAATATTTTAAGATTTTGTTGTATTTTAGAATATTTGAGGATTTTACATTGGTACTTATATAAACATTAATATGTAACCGCTAAAAAATGTGAAACGCATTCTTAGTTTGTTGCCCATGCAAAACCAGTGATGGGGCAGATTTGGCTGTGGTTGGCTGGATTAGCTCAATCGTGTAGGAACACCAGGACTTGGCACACTGTCACTCTGAATTAAAATGACCATGATGAAAAGGGATAATCGATGTTGGGTGGACAGCCACAGGGTTTGTTCCAGGCAGGAAGGAGGCACTCTGGGGTCCAGGCAACTCTGCTGTGGGTGAGCCCGTGACTCAGACAGTAGCAGGAGACAGGCTGACGAGATCCTGCCTTATGGATGGAAGTAGGCCAAATCTGGAGGTGCTGGAGGCTCCGACCGCTCCCGTGGCAGGGGCAGCAGTGCCTCTACAGTTCCACGAGTGACTTGAACCCTGGCAGTGTTAGCTGCAGGCTCCTGGCTCTGGCGGTGGCCATGATGACATGGTCAGTTGGGGAAACCGAGTCAGGCCCACATGGCCTGGATGCTGCCATGGGGCCTGGTGCTTTTGGAACCCATTGGTCAGGCAGGAGCAGTGAATTACAGACAAAATCGGTGAGTGGAGACACACCAACACAACTGGGCGTGCTGGGAGATATTTCAGGATGGTGGGCTCCCTGGAAAAGTCACAGATCCCTGCTGTTCAAGCAAAAAGGGCTCCTTGCCTTGCATATTCAGGTATTAATGTGAAATACGACCTCATCTGTACTCAGCAGGTGGTGAAGGCACAGACAAATCAGTGATTCATTTGGGGTAAATGTCTAACAGCCCATGCCTGGGGGTGAGAGGCAGTGGCCCCGAGATGCCGATGCAGTGGAGGAATGATAGAAAGGGTCGGGGGGCATGCCCTGGACGGCTGGCTTCGGCTGTCAACTTGGCACCACCATTGTCCTATTCTAAGGTCCCCTCTGTGTTTCCCAGAACCTCCGTCCCCATGAAGTTCTGGGCTTGAGTTTGCTAAGGAAAGTCACCTGCTCAAGAGTTGGAAGATGGAAGAGAAGGAGAGGATGGTGCCCGGAGGCAGCCACAGCCACCCGGGGGGGAGGTGTGAGTGCCGCAGCGGCAGCCGGGCAAGCCCCGTGCTCCCTGCGCCCTGGGGCTTCGGGCTGAGCTCTGCACAGGGGCTTCCTGGTCCCCCCGTCTTCTCTTCCCCGGCTCTCCACAGGCCGTGTGAGTCCCCAGGATTAGCTTCCAGATTTGAGTTCCTGGTGAAGGAAACATCCTGAGCCTCCGCGTCCCCCTCTGTGTGGGAACAGTATCCGCAGCCCCCACCCCGCCGCGTGGTTTGTAGGCGTGATGTGAGATATTTACACAGAGGCCCCATCATGGCATTTGGTGATAAATATCGACACCTTGCTCACCACCTCTGTGCTTCAGAAATAGCTGATGAGTGAATGAAGCGGCTAAATAAAGGCCCGGCAGCATGCTGGGCCCCGGGGTTGGCGTGCCCTTTCAGGGGCGACACGCCAGGCCGCTCCCGCGCTCAGGTGAAGCGTGAGTGGATGGCAAGAGGCAGGTGTGATTTGGGTTAGGGAGTAAGGCAGTGTGTGGTTGTGGTTGTGTGGTCTCCCCTGCTATAATGGGGTGTTGCGAGCCTAGCAGAGGCGCCCCACAGCCTCCACCACTGTCCGCAGCTCCTCAGCTGGCCGCACGCCCTGGAGGTCTCAGGCTGAGCCGAGGGCCCCAACCCACTCCGTGATGGTCGCCACGGCCCTTGGGGGCAAAGCTCAGGGCTGCTGGGGGCGTCTCACACGATGGCCCTTAAGCCCTGGGAATATATACAGGGGAGACTAATCCGCAGTCCCCCCTCCAGTTCTGCCTTTCAGCCCCCGTGGGCCCTGCTGGCCCTGAGAAGCTACCTGGCCTCTCATGTGGACCGATGGGCACCCCACCACACCCCTAAAAAAAGAGACAAAGGAAGATACTTTTAGCTCCCATTTACTGAGTCCTTAAACCGTGCAAGGCACACTGCTGACTGCCTTTACACAACTCTCCTCATCAAACCTGCGGTGAGAGTGAGAGAGCCTCAGGCTCCTGCCCCAGGTGACTCAGCCAAGTAAGCGGCAGGGTTTGGGTTCCAACCCACCAGCGTGAGCCCCAGCTCCTGGCTCTGAACCGCCCGGCTGGAGCCCACGTGGCCTGGTGGCGGCCATGTGCTTCAGGGCTCCAACTTCTTCGAGGCTTCTGTGTGCCCCAGGAGGCCCCTAGCCTGGGCCGGCCAGGAACTGCAGGGTTAGATGGACTGCCCCTCCGGCCAGCTGGGCCCTGCGACGGACACTGTACGTTAGGGAACAAAACCTCCAAAGCCAGCGGGTGCCGAGGCTTTAACTGAGGGTCTCCAGCCCACGGCAGGACTCTGGCTTCTAAAGGGCAGCCCCTCCCAGGTATAGTCTGGTGCTGCCATGGGGAGGTACGAGCTCGGCGTTATTGGCTTTTTCCACATTTCTAAGAGAAGCCAGACATCCAGGTTTTTATGCTTTTAATGTTGTAAATGCCAAACACCTATCCAATAAAAAAAACTGTGTGACAAAAAAGAATCTCTGAAATGATGGTCTATTAGTCTGCTCAATCAGGCATTTAATGATGTAACATGTTTATTCATTGTCTGTCCACTGCTAGGCACTGGGGAGCTGATGAAGAACAAGACAAGGAAGATGGACAATGAAATGAACCAAAGCAGCTGGGGGGTCTGGGTTGCAACGGGCAGCCGGATGTGCTGGTTTCCCTACAGCCAAGACACAGCATTTGGGCTCCTCCTAGTTGTGCTTCTCAGAAAACGGAGTGTTACCGAGGTTATTACTGTTCACAAGGTTTGCAGAAGGGGATGTGTTCTCAATCTGGAAATGGAAACCGGGCAAGGCATTCTTTTGATTCAAACTCTTGAGGTCTCTGATGGTGAGCAGAGTGAAGTCCACGCTCCCTGGCGTGGCATCCAAGGCTGAAGAGGCCTGAACACTGCCCACCTCTCCAGGCCCCTCACAGGCCCTCCCCCCTTCCCTCTTCTTGTCCTCCATGCTTTGACTCTATCTTCTTGGGAGTCTGAACGTTTTGAAGGTTGAGTCCGTGTTTTGGTCACCCCCATAGGGTCAGACTTTGGAAGAAGGTCAGATACTTGGACACCCAACTTGAGGAGGAAATTGCAAGGGAGAACAGCATTCTCCGACACTGGGTATGGTGGTAGAAAGAATCTGGCAGAACAAGATTGTTCAGACAACCGTTTACCCATTCACCCATTTATTCACCCAACAAAGATGAACTGAGCCCCTATCGTGGACTGGGCTTGTGACCCCTAAGACAGACCCAGGGCTGCCCTCATGGAGCACACAGGCTAGGGCGAGAGAGATGATGTATAAGCAAATAAATGCATCATCACAAATGGTGATGGGTGTGATCAAGGAAACAAACAGGGCGGAGTGACAATCACGTGTGATCTACTTACACAGGGTGGAGAGGAGGGCCTCTCTGGGGAGGGGACACTCAACTGAGCCCTGAAAGATAGAAGGGACAGTTGGTCAAAGAGTGGGGACAGGGCATTTTTGGCAGAGGGAATAGCAGTGCAAAGGCCCTGAGCTTGGTGAGCTCTTGATGCCTGTGAGAAAGAGGACAGTGAGGGCGGCTGGAGCAGAGTGAGCAAGGGACACTGTGGGAGATCACATTGTGATGGGAAGGAACTGTGAGTTGTAAGCAGGGGAGGAACATGGCTTTGTGAGCACGTTAATCCCTCTGGCTGCTGTGTGGAGAATGGTGGAGGAAGAGCAGCTTCACACTTGCCAAGGAGGAATGAGACCAGTACGGAGAAAAGGTGAACGTGACGAAGGACGAGAGGGATATGCTGCAGATTAATAGAAGCGGGGATTTGAGGAATGGTTGGCTGAGAGCTTGGGATTAAGGAAGAAGGCGGAATTGTGGACTTAATAACCAGGAGAATAACTTTTATGGCACTTCAGTTGACTCAAGTTTTGTGTAATCTTTTAGATAAAACCTAGCTGCAAATGATGAACGCACCAAATAATGGAGGTTTACACAAGATAGAATGATATTTCTATATCTTCTAGAAAGAGGTCTGTAAATAGCCTGGGACTGGCAGACCGCTCTAGGGGAGGCTCCACCTTACGGTCTGTGGTAGTTTTAAAATACATCTACACTGGTGCTTCTCTCTCCAAAAGGTGGAGCCCAGTTACCCTCCCCCTGAGGGCAGTTTGGATTTGCATCTAAAGCATAGGATATGGTCAGAGTGTTTAAGTTATGAAAAGGTCATTCATTTTCCTCCTTATCCGCTCTTGGATCACTCGCTTTGGGGAAAGCCACGGGGTGAGGACACTCAAGCAGTTTTATGGAGAGACCCACAAAGTGAGGCCCCAGTCTCTCTTGCCTACAGTGAGCGAGAAGCTGAGGCCTCCTCTCAGGAGCTGTGAGGGCGCCATCTTGGAAGCAGATTCTCCAGGTCCAGCCAATCTTCAGCTGACTGTAGCCTTTGCCCACTTCTAGTCTGAAACTCCATGAGAGACCCCGGGCCAGCTAAGGCTGTTCTGAAATCCTGACTCGTAGAAATGATGACCCAATAAATGCTTTCTATTTTGAACCACTAACTTTTGAGATAATTTTTTATGCAGTAATAGGCAATTAGTTCATAGAGCAAGATGACAGCAGGCAGAGGAACTCCTGTAACTTAAGGGAATCCCTAGAAGGTGCTATGGGACACTTTTCCTCCCATCCTTTTGGGCAGAACTTGGTCATGTGGCCACAGCCAGCTGCAAGGGAGGCTGGGAAGGCTGCCTCCCATCTCGGGGCCTCTGTCACCATGGAAGATGGGGACAAAGGATAGCCTCCAATACAACTTGGGAGTGTTTATGTTTTGTCTACAAAGAGTCTTTGCTAATATGAAGAAAACATTCCTTCATCTACTTAATGGGGGCATTTGTACATTTTTACCAGATGAGATTGAAATGGTCCAATGCAAAGGTCTTGCTTTATTTCAAGAGAAGAAATATCCTTTTCTTCCAGAAGATGGCAGTAGAATTAGTGCTAAGGGTTTGCCGCTAATGCCTTCCATTTGCTGTGAACACAGCACTCCAGGGTTTGGGTTTTTGTTTCTGCATTGGTTCTTAGCCCAGGCTCAGATTTATGGCAATCGTGCTCTGGCACACCCATAGTAAGCTTAAATGAGAGAAAGACAAGTCATAAAAGGTTTTGCCAGAGCAGGGAAGACAGGGCAAGGAAGTCCTCTCTGGAAAGGATGAAATTGTTGCAGGTCAAGGAGGGAGGAGAGGGGATGGGAGAGGAGGAGGAGGAGGAGGAGGAGGAGGAAGCAGGGAAGTGGCGGGAAGTGGAGTCAGCAGGGTGGACAGTCTCTTCCTGGAGGACCCTGAGATAATGAGATTGGAGCCGGCTGCCAAGCCGGCTTTCCTTGGGGGCGGGTTTGGGAGGAGAGGCTGAGCATGCTCGGAACAGCTTCCCCAGCCCCCCTTCAGGTCTGTCACCTAAGGAGAGGGGACCTTCTTGCCTTCCTCATCTTGATAAGCTGGGATGGGTGCAATCTGCCTTCGAAAGGGGGAATTTTGCTTATGGGGAAGTAAAATCAAGTTGGGGTTCCTACCGGCGTGTCCTTATGACTCCTGAGCCAAACCATGCCTCTCAGTTTCTATTTGTAACAAAGCTAAAATTTTACTCTCTTCCTGCCTCCAAGGTCTTACTTCTCAATTTGTTCCTAAAGCAGCAGAAAAAGACGGTGAGGTCATTTCTGTGCCCTACCAAACTCTAGGACTAACCCCCATTTTATTAAAAAAAAAAAAACAAACATCTCCTGCTCTGTTTAAACACTTTATATATCTTATTTAATTTTCACAACACACCTAGGGGGTGGATACTATCATTATCCCCATTATACAGATGAAGGAAAAGATGCAAAGAAAGGTTAGGTAGCATGCTCAAAGTTACACAGCTAGTAAGTGAGTTCTAATCCAGTCCACCTGGCCTGGAAGGCCACACACTTAAACACTCGAAGACATTGTCTCCTTGGGATGCCAGGCATGCCGGCTTCAAGTCAGCTGGTTATTATTTGAAGAGAAACCAGCCTGTTCCCTGCAGGATCTTAATCAGGGGTAAATCAGGTGAGGGGGGTTATGGTGGTCATGAGTCAAGACCAGGAGGAGGAAGGTGGAGGGCAGGAGATGGTTTGGCATCCAACACAATGTGCCTAAGCCACACTGGGACGTAGGACTTGTTGCCCTGGCCAGGGTAATGGCAAGCTAGAGGGAGAGACCACGGGTCCTCTGCAGAGACTGGGCTTGAGTGACTCATAGGCCAGCCAACTGGCCTTGCTCTAGGAGCAGGTGGACATTTGGTTCTCCAGTTCAGGATAGAGGTCTGGGTTTAACTGAGATGTGAGAGTCGCCGGCAGAGTTGGTGGTGGTTAAAGGTGTGGGAGGAAGTGTGATTGATGGGGCTGAGGGTGGGGTGAAGGGACGTGGCCACCGCCTAGGGCAGAGAAGCCAGAAAACTCCCCGGGGAGGTGTGACTGAGGCCTGGAGGTATAAGCAGCTCCAGCAGGGAGGCGAGCTATGAAAATTGAGAAGGGCGAGCATTCCCTGAAAGCAGGAGTGTTGACTGGGTCAAGTTCTCCGGAAAGCTCAAAATTTATGACTGTATCTCCATCATGGATCTTTCTCCTAAACTTCAGACTCACACCCCGAGGTATGCAAAGGGCATTTCCACCTTACCTGCCCCAAAGCAAATTTCTAAACTCTCCCCAAACTGGCTCATCCCTCCGACTTCCAAATCTCCTTAAATGGCCCCCATTCTTCCTGCTCCTCACGCCCCAAACCTTGGATCACCTTGGCCTCTTGTCTTCCACATCTGCCTCAAGCCCATCGTCAGCTCTTGTCCACTCAGTGTTGGGATGGCCAGACCCCTCCAGAGGCTGAGCCCTGCTTGCCACCTCCACGCCGTCACCTGGTCCAGGTACGGTGGTCTCTGTGCACTGATCTCCCCACTCAGGGCCCGGACTCTGCCCCTTCGCAGTGGCCCAGAGGGCCGTGCTGACCCTCCGGTCCTAGTGGCTACCCATCCCGGCTGGAGGAAAAGCCAAAGCCTCGCTGTGGCTCCAGGCCCCCCTCGCATCATCGTGGCCACATGCGCTTCCTTGTCCTTTCTTTTTTCTTTTTTCAAAATAAGGGCATTGTGTTACTTTTATGATCAGAAAAAGAAAAAAATAAGGTGAAAAACATTCCGGAAAACCATCTTTGTTAATGTTCCAAAGTTAGATTGTGGTGGCAGTTGCACAATTCTGTGGATATACCAGGAAAACCCTTTGACATGTGCACTTGGAGGGAATTTTTGAATTTTTTGATGGATGAATTATATCTCAGTAAAGTTGGTTCTTTTTAAAATAATGAAACAAAGTGAAAACCTTCTGACTTCCAATGCATACCCGAGACTTTCCCGCAGCGCTGGGTTGCTTGTCCCGTGGAGGGAGAGCGCTCGTGGCAGCGTGCTTGGTGCAACAGCTTTGGAAATCTTATCATCGGGACGCTTTTAATATGCATTGAAAAGCCATGTGCACTAAGTATTCATCATGCCTACAAAATATTTTATGTTTTATAATCAAATGCTTTGCATGCTTAAGGTAAAAAAAACCAATGCAGAAGTAGGAAATCATTGGGTGTTTTTGTTCTTTCTGCTTCTTCTTCTTTCACTTGCTCTTTAAACCCATTAGGATCTTTCTGTGTAAGTAGCAGAGGCCCAGGTTAAACTGGGTTAAGCCAAAGGGGAGTCCCTGGCATGCGGCGATCAAGGCCGGTGGTAGGCAGTCCTCAGGCTGGCTTCCTCTCAGGCTCAGATGGGGCCATCGCTCTCCCGTTTCTCTTTCTGTTTCTTGGCTCCTTTCCCCCTGGATTGCCCCAATTCCCAGGCCCAGCAGCTGGAGAATTTGACCTGGCATGCTGAGCTGAAGTCTCTCGTTGGCTCTGACCTTGTCATGCACCCGTGTGCTACCCAGTGACTGCAGCCAGGGAAAAGCAGCACTGGCTCATGCGGAAGGGACCCCGGGCTTCCCCTTGTACTCCACTCGAAGCGCATGGGTTGGGAAGGGGGAGTGGGGGCTTATCAGAGGAAAATCAGGATGCTACTACTTACTTGTCTGGGTGGCAAATGCATGACTTTCCTTCTCTCCATATGCAGGTGGGTGAGTTGTTTTGGCTTGGCCACTCAGGGATCGGTTTTAAATCTCACTATTTGCCCAGTTTCCTCCTCTCTCAAGTCTTTGTTGAGAAAAATTTTAACAACCCGAGAACAGGTCACCCAAACAAGAAGAGATGGATTACTTTCAACCAGGAAGACACTGACTGCTGCAGAAACTTGAGATGTGTAGTGGAGACAGTCTCAGCTTGTGGTGTCTTCTGAGGATGCCCAGGGCCTCCCTTGCTGTCTCTACACATGCCCTCGGGGGGGGAGGTTTTGCTGAGGGTGGTGTCCATAGTGAGGTGCTCCAAGGGTCTGAAATGAGGGCAACCCCAGCAGTTTCTTTGTCTGGGCTAGTGTGGGCTAATTTCTGCAGAAGGTGGGGCTGTCACCGAAAAGGATCTTTTGTCAATTGTCCACTGGTTGCTCCAGGCATGTGCTGCAACTGCCCTTCCAGTTGTCCATAGTCTCATTTGGGGATGGTGAAGGTGACCAACAGGAAAGACGGAGGCTGCCTGCTGCTATTTGCAAAAACATAGGTGTTAAAAAGGGGTACAGGTGGTAAGGAGGTAAGATAGCCAACAGGAAAGACTTTTTGAGGAATGATTTCTCTCTCTGGATTAGGAACCAGGGCATGTCCCTGGTTATAGTGGAAGCATGAGTGCCATAATAGCCCTTCCGAATGGCAATACCCAGCTGCGTGCGTGTGTGTGTGTGCATGCGTGCACGTGTGTGCATGTGTATTGGGGGGTAGGGAGAAGGGGCACTGCTAAGCCTTTGAAATGGACCTTGCTGAATTCCTCAATCAAATGGGTAGGATGGGGTCCCTGAGGAGTGCGTTGGAGTTGACAATGTATCGCTTTGCTGGGTTATCTCTAAAACTGCATAATGCAAAAGAAGGACTAGGTCCCTAATGAGATAACTTGTGGGCTTTCAATTTTTGGGGCTACGAAGGTAGTATAGGTTGTAGTGAAGGCAGTGAAACATTTATCACACAGCTGGAATCATTTGCCCCCTGAAGGGAACTGTATTTGTTTGGGAAAATACCTCGTATCAGTAAGCACTTTGCAGTTGAAGGTGAGATGTTGGCTGGAGCGCACGGAAGCCAACCAATGACCTGTGAGGACTGGCTCCGCCTTTCTGACCTCTCGCACGTCACACTCATGCTCTCGACTACATATTGTCCTGCCCCAGGACCTTTGAACCTGCTGTGTTCCTAGCCCAGAATGCTCTTCTATATGATGTCGCTGGCTCACTTTATTCCTTCAAGTTTTGCTTAAACATCACCTTCTCAGGAGATCGTCCCCAACCAGCTTAAGAAAATAGCCCAGCCCTGGCACACAAGAGGATCCCTGGCATAGAGTAGAAACTCAGTAACTATTCATTGAATGAATGGAGGAAAGTTTAAGCTGCTTTGCATGAGAAAATTATAGGATTTTGATTTTCCTCTTGGAAGAGAAAGGGAGAGAAAATCAAAGAGGGGCATAGAAGGGAGGGGGTGGAGTGAGCAGGTTGATGAAGTCAGTTTGGGGATGATGGGGAAGTGCAGGTGAGGAGCTGTTGAATGACCCTGTAAGAACAGAGACCCTTAGATTTAATTTAAAGGTATGTTGATACTTCAGTGTTAACCACTCCTCTATCTTTTCTGTCAATCTTCTGTAAAGCCTAATGCACCATTAGTGCTTTGTGCAAGGTTTAGGAGGCGAAAGAGAGAAGAGGCAGACCAAGAACTCTTAGGGTGAGCGCATTTATTCCTGTGCTCCTGGGCAGAGCTCACAGAACTCCAGGTAGGGAGTTGCGAGCTCACCGCTGGGTCCTGGTGCGGGCGGTTTTTAAGCAAGGGGGTTAGGTGACGTCTAGAAGGGGCGGCACATTTTACACAGCTCAAATCGTGGTGACCTTTCCTGTTCCCCCGACCTAACACTCTGCACTGGTGGTGGTGTGTGTGTGTGTGTGTGTGTGTGTGTGTGAGTTGAGGAAGGCACTGAGTTTTGTATTTGCATCAAAGCTGTGTGTAACAGAGATGGAATTTGAAGAAGTTGGGACCAGAAGCAGGGGTTGCCTTGAGAGGGTAAGGACCCCAACTCGCGCCACCTTGGGGGTTGGTAGACAGCGTGGGGCTTCCGCAGGAGTTTCAGCCTGTCAGATGATCAGATTCTCAGATTCCAAGGGCAGGGAGGGTCTAACTGACACCGCAGTTATAGGCTGTTATAGGTCAGAGCGAATGCAGTGAAATGAAAGGGTACAGGACAAGGAATCAGATTCCCTGCACTCTGACCCTTAATTCCACTTCTGGCTGTTGAATTTTGGCTACACCTTTACCCGCTCTCTGGCCCTTAGTTTTCTCATATGTCAAATCAAAACTCTGGACACATATAATCTTAATGCTCTTCTTAGGGCCAACATTCTATGACCATTTTTAAAATTTGTTTTTCTGAGCCCCAATTTCCTGCAAAATAGAAATGTTTTTCTCAGAATGATCTGTCAGACCTGAAATCATGTTTGGAAAAGGATTTTGCAGGCTGCAAAGCACGGTGAAAATGTTGGTTCTCCTTAGCTGTTTTGTTATGATAATGTCAAGATGTGGCCGAGTAAGAAGGGTGCATTTGAAATGACTATTTCCAAACGGAAGCTAACTGCATTTGGGTCAAGCTTTCTGTTTTGTGAAAGGCAGAGGCAGACGCTGGGAGTCCATGCACTCACGATGCTTTGGAGGCTTCTGAAAGGAATGCAGATAGGATCTCCTCAAGGTCGGAAGGGTGGCTGGTGGCTGGGAGTGTGAGGTCGATATGCAATTGATAATTCAAATGGGCATACGGTGTTATCCTGTGGGGTACCCCGCCCCAGGAACTCATCAATAAAATATTGGGTTTGGTTGTTTGGGGTCCACAGCTCTCGTGAGAGCAACATCCTTACTTGGAGGTGCTGATTGGCATGGGGTCTGGAGTGTCCGCACATCCTAGGGGTCTAGAATATGAGGGAAATGAGGGAGGGAAATGAGTCTCCAAAAGGGCAGGATGCGGCCTGGGATCTGGGTCAGCCGTGGCCGTTGCAGCCTTGGGTAAACTCTCTCTCTTCCATGGGGCATAGGGTGCGCCAGGTAAGACATCTAGGGTCCCTGTCCCTAGGCCTCCACCTCCATCCACTGTGCTATGGGCATCCAGCCCCTTTGGCTCAGGACTGAACTTCCAAGGGACAAGTGAGACCTGTCATTAGGGGAAACCTTTGTCAGCCCTAGGAGCAAACTCTGCACACTCTACTTTTGTGGCATGATCGCCTTTTCGTTATTAAAGCCACATGTATTTGCAAAAGAAAAATTTTGCAAACAGACAAGTGAAAAAAAAAAGATCTAAAGACAAGTGGTCTTAGAAATGGTGCTTCAGTTTCATCATCTATAAAATGGAGATGAAAACATAGTAATTACTTCCAATTGAAAGCAGTGACATGCACATCTACTGAAAACGGAAGGGACCAGGGAAGCCAGGTGACCTGCCAAGGCTTATGGGACTGTGGATCCACAGGCAGAAGCTCCCTGGCCTGGTCCTTGGGCAAATGCTGCAGACACCCTTGCCTATGCCCTAAGCAGGGTCTGTTTGTCTGGAGGGAAGCGTGCACTGCCTGCACAGGTTCCATGTGGGACCTGCACGGGACTCGGGAGATATTACATCAGGAATACAGAGCAGCTGAGAAAGCCTTTCTTTAGGTCTAAACACACTGAGGCTAAGCCAGCTCCTATTCTGTTCCTCTCTCTTTTTTTAATGTGTCTCCCTACATATATGCATTTATACAGCTAGATATACACACATCCAGAGGCAGGTATGTGGTAAGTACCTCATAGGGAATTTTTTCAAAATGTTTGATTTTGGGGGGTTGGGGGGTAGGGACTGTTGCATGAGCTGAGAATTGAACCTGGCTCTCCCATGGGGTAGGCAAGAATTCTACCACTGAGCTGCTTGTATCCCCTTTGTGTTTCTCTTTGTAGTTCACCATTTTGGGTGCTGTTTATATTTGGCCTTTCTAAAACCTCACAAGCAGAGTTCAGAGTTGCTGGCTGGAATACCATGTCAAGCTTCTTTTTGAGTTGTACCAGGTCCCAGAACTGGCTTGTTCATTTGTGAATGGACAGAAAGTAGGTAAACAGAAAACATACCTCTGATTCCGGAGAGCCTGTCTCCTTCGCTGTCCCCTTCTATACTCACATAGGACCCAAGAAGAGGTTTATTTCTTTAGCTCTTCAGCCACAGCTCAGTTTCCTCATTCTGTCTCTTGCCACCCTTTTCCTCTTAGCAGGAAAGGCTTCTGGCCAGCTGGGGCAGATGAAGCGGTCTGACTCAGGGGACAAGGACTGAGAGCTTCAGGGCTGGGCATGCTGGAGCAGAGGCCAGATGCCTGCTGGTTGCTGGCGATCTGATGGGGGTTCTGAGCACCATCTCTTGCTCCTCAGTTGGAGGAACCCTGAGTGAAGTTGTACCTCCCCAGGCCCAGGGTGTGGACTCTTCCATGTTCCACCCTGAGGCTCAGCGTCCTGAGTTAGGGATGGGCTCTGGTGAGGCTTTACTGTGGCTGCCCCACTCCCTCCCCTCAATGGAAGCATCCAGAAGCCTGGGTTTTGGCCTGGATGTCTCCTGCCTTAGTTTCCACGCATTGTCTTACCTAGAACCACATTCTGCATCTAGTCCAGGGACTTGGTCCTGCGTCCTAAGGACAGAGTCCATCCCTGGCAGCTGCTCCTCCTAGGGCTGGATCCAGCTCACCAAAAGCCTATCGGCTTTACTGGATTCCAGACAGCCCCTATACCCTGGAGAAGACCAAAGCTTGATGATCCACATCAAGTTTTCTCTGTCTTTCAGGTAATGTGCCTTCCCAGCCTGATTGCCTTGACAAAGGTCAGCCACTTTGCTGGGGTTGCTTATTGAGCCCCTAACCAACTTGGCTTCCTGATTCCATCCTGTGGTTCCAGGACTTGGCCTGCTTTGAGCTTCACCTTGCTTAAATCTCCTCAGTATGTTGGAATGAATGAACCCCAGGGCTTTCTCAGTCTGTGAACATCACACCCTCTGGCTTTCATGGGGGGCTTTACAGTTTACAACAGCTTTTCCCATGTTATTCTCTTTGCATTCCGTTGGGGCCTCTAGTGTTCCTTTGATGTGTGCATCGTTTCCAAGAGCAAAAAGGCATTCCAAATATGAATCAAAGTTCAAGATTCACGGAACCTCGATTTCCTCTCTGGGCTTCTCTAGAGAAGATGGTTTCACTTCCTTAAAGGAGCCTTCCTTGATGACTTCATTTAAATCAGCATCCCTGCCCTCTGATCCAAACATTCTTAATCTCAATTGTCCTACTTAGTTTTCTTTATGGTATCTACCTCTATCTGAAAGTATAATATTTATACATTGGTTTATGGGAATATTATCTATCACTAGCCACCCTGAATATTAGCTCCACAAGATCAGGATGTTTGCCAGTGTACTTTTTGGGACAGTACAGGCACATTGTAGGTCCTCAAAAAATATTAGTTGAACGAAAGTACAAGATGTCGTGAGGATTACATGAGTCATTAGTAAAGAGTTTGGCACTGGGCCTGGCACATGACCAGTGCTCAGTAATTGGCTGTTGCTATTAATAATCCTATTGTATTGGGTCTTTGCTTACATGTCCCTCTCTCATGTCAGAGTCTGAGCCTCTCGAGGTTAGGGACCAGGTCTTATTTATCCTTTTCCCTGGGCGCTGTGTAAACAAGAGGCAATCAATAAATGTGATTAAGGAGCCCTCCACCCGTGTTTCCACTCAAAGACCAATAAAACCATCCTGCTTCTAAAAAAAAATTAAACCTTTTTATTAGTATATTTATTTTATATATAAAAGAAATACAAAAAAAAGAAACAGAAAGAAAACCGCTTTTAGGGCAAATCGGATTTGTTGGTGCCTTCTCCCGGGGCTCCGGCCTCTGACCCGCTGGGCGTCAACAAAGTCCGCCGGTTGTAATGACCCTTGTTGTTACTCTCGTTGAGCAGCTGCTTCTGCCTTTGCCTGTTGAGGGACTGGACAAGCCCCAGGACAACCGCGGCCAAGGAGTACTGCCCGGGCAGTCTCCTCGGGGGCAGGATGAACGGGTTGGGTTGGACTCTTCCCAGGAGAAAGTACGTTTTGATTTTCCCTTCCTGCTCACTGATGCCCTTCACGTAGATCTCCCCTCGGTAGTCAAAGGCGAAGCCCTGCTCCTTCAGGATGAGATAGGTCTCCTCGGGCACTTGGATCCTGCCGCTGACCCCCGTGCTGTCCATCCGGCTGGCCAGGTTCACGGTTTTGCCCCAAATGTCGTACTGCGGTTTCTTGGCGCCGATGACGCCGGCCACCACCGAGCCGTGACTGATGCCTGTGGGGGAAGAAGGGAGACATCAGAGAGAGGAAAGGGACACCCGTGTGGCAGGCTGGACCCCTACCAGGGAGAGCATCTCTGGTGGGAGGTCTCTGCAGATGAACCGCCTGGTTCAAACCCTGCCTCAGTCACTTATTGGAAGTGTGCTCTAAGTTGTGGGTAAGTTATTTAACCTATTTGGCCCTCATTTTTCCCATCTGTAAAGTCGAAACAATGAAAGGAGGATTAAATGAGCTGTAAATATACATATAGCAATTGGAATAGTGTCTGGTAACTCCTGAGTGTTCAACCAGACATTGCTATTATTCTACCATGGATACTGACTTACCTTGGTCGGTTATAAATGGGGCGGGCTGAGCACTGGCCTGGTAGCCAGAACCCTGAGGACCCCACCTGCCTCTGCAGTGACAGCGCTCTCAGAGCTGGGTCTGACCTTTCCTTTGCTGTTTTAGTTCAGGTCCTCAGCGTCATTCCCCTGGTCCGTGGACCCAATGGCCTCCCTGACTCTCTGTCCTGTAGCCACTCTCCACACTGCTACCAAAGGGCCCTTTCTGAAACCACATCTCATCAGATTACAGTCCACTCAACACCTGCCAGGACCTTTTGCTTGTAGGGTAAAGCCCCAGCCAGACTTCTCAGATCTGGCCGTTGTGTAATTTTCCGGCTTTGTTATCACCACATGCTCCTTGATGCCGCATGATGTCCATTTGGAACCGGAAGAGTTTTCCTAACCTGTCTGCAGAGTCCCACCTGGGGACTTCATCCCTGCCTTTCTCTCTGATCATTTCCTCCTCACCCCCGAGTTTATTTGGTGAATGCCCAAGTTTAAAGGTGGGCATTTAGGAACATGGACTTCTCTTCTAGGAATGAGCGTATTCACCAGGCATGTTAATAGGGGTGCCCGCCTTGCCCCCGCCGGATTTAAGAAGTCTTTGTTCATTGTGCATGCACTGCCCAGGAGCCTGCTATGTGCCTGGTGCTCTTTTCAGCACTGAGGAGATGGTGGGAAAGAAAAACAGACATAGTCTTGGCTGTTGTAAAGCTTACATTCTACTGAGGAGAGGCAGAAGACAAAATTAAGATAATATCAGTGAATGACAAAAGTTGTAAAGAAAAGCTATCAGGGTAATGGGATAGAGAGATATGAAAAGAGGGACATTTTGGAGTAGTGTGGTTAGCAGATGCCTTCCTGAGCAGAGATCTGAAGGAAATGAGATGAGAACTTTGCAGATTTCTGGGGAAGATCATTCCAGGCAGAGAAAAGAGTAAAACACACACACACACACACACGCATGTAATTGACGAAATTTCAAAAACAGACCCTGCAGAATGCATGGGAATCTCAACAATGCTATATATTTATTTGGCACTTTAAGATCTGCAGGACACTTTCATAGCCATTATCCCATTTAATTCTCCTATTATTGCTATGAAGCAGTAGGCAGGGGAGGTAATAAAAGGAGCAGTTGACACATGTGGAAACTGAGACTCAGAGAGTTTAAATGACTTGCCCAAAGTCATACAGCTGGTTAAAGCAGACCCAAGATACAAACTGAGATGCCCAATCAGTTGGGAAATTAATTGTCTAACCTCTGAGCTCAATGGCCTGCTTTATGGTACAGGGTTGGTCCTGAGCCCGGCAACAGCTCCAGAATTTACTGTAAATTTTCTCTTTGTTCAGTGTTAAAGTTCTTCTTTTTAATCCCGGTTCATTTGTGTAGTGAGGCATTTCAGAAAGGACACAGAAAGTGGATGGAAGGATGTGGCAACAGGTCCTGAACATCCCATCTCGAGATCAAAACCAAAATCTATAACTTCTTTATTCCAATGAACAAAGGCACACAAAATTCCTTAGATCTGACAAGTCAGAGATTGCTATTTCTTGACTCCTTTTTCTTGAAAGCCGCTAGAGGAGAAACGAATAAATTAAAATGGCATTTTGGCCGGAGGGGGTCTGAAATATGTACACTGCAGTAAAAGCCAATTTAGGCTGCAGCCTCACAGCTGCTACCATTGGTCTCAGAGTCAGGAAGTCCTGCTAGCATGACTCTGGCTGTGTGACCTTAGGCTAGTTACTCCCCTTCTCTGGGCCTGAGTTTACCCGTGGATAAAATGAGAATGTGGACTAGAGCTGGGTTTTCAGACTGTGCTTCTGAGGGCCTCTAGGCTCAGCAGAGATGTGAAAAGAATTGGCAAATGATGGACCTTGTAAAGGTTCATCCCAAGCATTGCTATCTTTGATGTGCTGATGCTTTGCATAAGGGCATCTCCAAACTTCAAGGATGGGTGAACTGTGGTCAAGAAGATTGCAACAAAGCTCTTTGCCTTTCCCTGGGTCAACAAAGAACCTGATATTCTCAAGAGAAGAAACTTGCTTTTAACTTAAGGCATTAGCCAGAAGGACCTGAGAGCACAGTATTGACCCAGGACACGGAAGCCAGGATGACGTGACTGATGAGTCAGCAACCTGCCTAAGCAGCACCTTGCATGGATTGCACACTGGACAAATAAGCTGAAAGAGTGGGGAGCTATAATCTGGTGTCTGCTAAAGACTGACGGCTTCGTATTTCTGCACACAGGCCAGGACCCTTCCCTGACTTCCAGCCTCTGGAGGGTGGGGGTGGAAGAGTAACCCAGAAAGCCCGAGCTGACCCTGTTCCTGTCCTTGGCAAGGCTGCGCTAAGCCGCCTGCATTTGGTAGGAAGAAGCTTCCCCGGTTTGGTCTCAGGCCCTGGGGCTGCTTCTGCCCACGTCCTGCGTTTCCAGCTGCTACTCACCAATCCGGAGTTCGAAATTGTTGAACGAATGCTTGTTGATCTCCTGTATGCTTTCAGCCAGGGCGAGAGAGAAGTCGGCCAGGGCACACAGATGCTCCCACTTGTCTTCACATTGCTGAAGCAAATGCGAGAGAATCCGTTCAGTGTGGCCAGAGCGAGCGCTTGTGCAGCAGGACCCGCTCTGTGCCCTCACCCACCCGCACCTCCCTGGAAGGGAATAACCACTATGCGAGTCCTTGGAGACCAGGTCATCAGCGTCCCGGAAACCTGGGACCACATGTGCTTATCTGGGGGGCTTGTCACATTCCTTGCTCCACCTCTATACATGTCCGCTCAGGTTGACACAGCCTGAATTCCCGAGTAAGCTCACGGGTGTGTGTGTGGGGGTGAGCAAGTGTGTGTGTAGCATGTGTATGTGGCATGGCATATGTAATGGGTGTGGTTTGTGTGTAGGTCTGCTTGTGTGTTGTGTGAGGTGTATGTGTGGCTGCATGAATGATGTGTGTGCGTGCGTGTCTAGGTGTGCACATTCTATTGTGTTTCTATGTGCAGCTTTTTAATGCAGGGACCGTGTCTGTTCACTTCGACGCGCTCATGGGTGTCTGCCTGAGGGACGGACACACGGCTGTCTGCTCCCGAAACACCTGGGGAATGCGCAGAGTCATTCACCACCTGGGACACTCTGAGTGTCAGTGTTCTCATCAACAAGACAGGGGCCACCACACTCGCCTGCTTCCCTACAGGGATGGGATGAGACTGTGTTTGTGGAAGCTCTGTGCCCCGAGCGGCAGAGGTTGGCAAACATTTTCAGTGAAGGGCCAGACACAGTCATGTTCGGCTTTGCCTGCTATGTGGTCTCTTTTGTGACTACTCAGCTCTGGCATTATAGCTTGAAAGGAACCGCAGACAAAACAGAAATGAATGAGTGTGGCTGTGTTCCAATAAAACTTCACCAAGACTGGCAGTGGGCCAGATCTGGCTTGCAGTTCCTGGCTTGGCCACCCCTGCTGCAGAGTGCCACACATACGTACCAAGTGATTATGCGTCTCATTCCAGATATTCACTCTCAGAGTCTTTTTAGATTTTTAGTTGGGAAGAAAGTGAAGGGAAGATGAGCAGGAATTAATGAGGGCCCCATCTCCCCGGTAATGTGGACCCATGTTCATTTAACATTTGAGGACCCACCGGGCACAAAGCTTAGGGAGGGGAGCATGACATTATCTTAGTTAATTCATCCATGAACCCTGGACGGTCGATGCTAATATCTCCACTGAACACCAGCGGCTGGTACACAGTCACCGCTCAGTAGAGTGGGAGCTGGTTTTATTATTGCGTCTGCTTCCCGAGAAAACAAAACTAAGAATAAGAAAATAGGCTACTGTGGTAGTTAGATTCAGCTGTTAACTTGGCCAGGTGGAGGCACCTAGTTCTGTTGCTGTGGACATGAGCCAATGGTACGTGAATCTCATCTGCTGCTCATTACATCTGCAGTCGGCTAGGAGGCATGCCTGCTGCAATGAAGGACGTTTGACTTAACTGGCTGGTGCTTAAATGAGAGAATGCAATGTAGAACAGCTCAAGCAGCTTGGCATACCTCATCTGGGTACTCACAGCTCAGCCCAGGCCTTTGGAGATGCAGAAAGAAATCACCCTGGGGAAAGTTGTTGGAACCCAATGGCCTGGAGAGTAGGCCAGCAGAGATCACCCTGTGCCTTCCCACATTAAGAAAGAACCTCAGTGGAAAGTTAGCTGCTTTTACTCTGAAGAACTAACAAAATAAATCCCCTTTTATTTAAAGCCAATCCGTCTCTGGTGTGTTGCATTCTGGTAGCTAGCAAACTAGAACAGCTACTATCAGGCATTTAGTAATATTCACAACTAAATCAGAATTAGAGTACTTCTTGACCTTGATTTTGTTCAAGTGAAGAGTGAGGCTCAGAATGAAGCTTGAAAGTTTCTCAATCTTAAAGAAACATCGTTTCATCTGGTAGACACCACTTACCTTGGAAGCAAATGCACATCAAGTAACTAGGACATCTGGTCCATCTGATCTTCTCCCCGCCGTGCCCAAACCCCTTGGTGATAGAGGCATCACCACCTTCAGTGGCAGGACAACAGTGGGGCCCCTGCCATAGGTGTGGCTGAGTCCAAAGTCTCCTTTACCTGTTTCTCAGGTGACAGGCCTGACACAGCCATGTAGGTGCTTCCAATTGTTTTTATTTTTTCAATGTCCTGAAACCGGTCTTCTCCAAGCAACTGAAAGAGATCCCAGCAATGCTGTTAGTCCTGATGTGTATGAAAATGGGCCCTGGTTCATCACTAAGATTTACCTTGTACTGTTCTGGCATCCTTGAGGTAGCTGCTTTCCTCTCTGAGAATCATACATTCAGTCACCATAGATTTATTTATTGAACTTCTGCTAAGGACTGGACCCCTGGGTGATAGGTATGAGCAAATACACTTTAAGGAGCAGATTGCTCTCTATGAATCTTAGAAATAAACAAAGCTGCCTCATTAGTTTAAAGAAGAAATCACAAACATTCCCAGGTTCAACAACATATCTTTTTGGTTTTACTTTCAAAATGAATCTAGCATCTCATCACTTCTCATCAGTTCCCTGGAAGCAACGCTGGTCTAAGCCACCGTAAGCTTCATCCAGACAATTGCTATAACCTACCTGCTTCAGCTCTTGCCCATGCACTCCCAGCAAGCAAGGGTGAGCATGTTCAAATGTAAGTGAGACCACATCCCTCCTCTGATCAACAGCCGCCTTGGGCTTCCTGTCCCACTCAGGTCACAGCCAGGGTCCTTATGGTGACCTACATGGCTTCTTTGGTCATCCCCTCCCTCACTGTCCCCTTCATCCCCTCCCTCACTGTCCCCTTCATCCACTCTATTCTGGCCATGTTGACCTACTTGCTGGTCCTGGAGCGAGTCAGACCTGCTTCTGCCCCAGGACCTGTGCACGTGCAGGTCACTCCTAGGAACAATGCTCCTTTTGACAGCCTCAGGCACACACGCTCACCTCCTTCAAGTATTTCTTCAAAAGCCATCTTCTCACTGAGCCCTTTTTAGGCCCCCAAGCAACATCCGTCCCACACATGTATTCTCATCCCCCTTCCCTGCTCTATCGTCTCTCCTTAGCATTGATTACTTAGAACCTTGGTATTGTCACCTTCCCCACTGGAATATAAACTTCCTGGAGCAGACATTTACCTGTGGTGCTTACTACTCAGCACCCAGACAGAGCCTAGTACACAGAAGACATTCAACAAATATCTGTGGAATCAATGATTGAATGAAAGAATGGGCACCATCCTGGCATTTCCTTCATCTTTACCTCTGGTTTGGTTTCTGAGACTATGGGAGGGAAACCTCATCTCTCACTTAGCACCGTTCATGGAGCTCCAACGATGTCTGATGAACAAGACATCCCAGGTCCCAGTGATCACGGAGCTGACGCCCCAGGAGAGGGGTTAGATGCCAATCACATGAAACATGACATAGTTCATTTTATGAACTTCACAATGGAAACTTACAGGCTGTAGCAATGAGGACATGGGCCAGTTGATCTAATCTGGAGGACCTGGGGAGGCATCCCTGAGCAACTATTTTCTGACGTCATCTTGGAAGGCTGAGAGGGGTTTCCTAGAGACAGACATGTGGCTTTGCGCGTGCACTGGGGAGGAGCATCCAGCCATAGGGGACAGCACGAACGGGGCTCTGAGATTGTGGAGGATACTTGTGGGTGCAAAGGATAAAAAGAGGCTGATGCAGCTGCAGCCTGGTGAGTCTGGGTGAGTCTTAGATGAGCTGAGAGAGGTGGGAGGTCAAAGCCCTCAGACCATGAGGGCATTGGAGGTGATACCAGCCACGTGGGCCTTCATTCTAGAGCAACGGCATGTATGGGAAGGGGATGGGCAGGAGGAGACCAGGCCACACTTGGTTTTGGAAAGGTCATTCTGGTTGCCATATAGAGAAAGAGTTAATGGGGGGTGGACATTCGTGTGGTCCAGGCGGGGGATGGTGGTGGGTTGGACCAAGGACAGAGACAACTATCTGGATGTTCTGAACGACTGCATTTGTGGTGGAATCAACAGGGTTTGGTGGTTTGTGGCCTTTCTGCACCTTAGCTTGCAGCATGCGTTGGCTAGTCTAGGCACAGATTGTGTGTGTGTGTGAGCAGGTGTGTCCATGTGTGTGTGCGCACGTATGCGTGTTTGTGTGTGAGCAGGCATGTCCAAGCGTGTGCATGCATGTATGCGTGTTTGTGTGTGAGCAGGAGTGTCCATGTGTGTGTAAGCATGCATGCATGTTTTTGTGTGTGAGCAGGCGTGCCCACATGTGTGCTCATGTATGCATGTGTGTGTGAGCAGGTGTGTCCACGTGTGTGTGCGCATGTATGATGCGTGTTTGTGTGTGTGAGGCAGGCGTGTCCACGTGTGCGCGCACATGTATGCATGTTTGTGTGTGTGAGCAGGCGTGTCCACGTGTGCGCACGCATGTATGAGTGTTTGTGTGTGTGCACAGGTGTGTCTATGTGTGTGTGCACATGTATGCATGTTTGTGTGTGTGAGCAGGCATGTCTACATGTGTGTATGTATGTATGCATGTTTGTGTGTGAGCAGGCATGTCCACGTGTGTGTACATATCTATGCGTATTTGTGTGTGAGCAGGCATGTCACATGTGTGCATGTATGTATGCATGTTTGTGTGTGAGCAGGCATGTCCATGTGTGTGTACATATCTATGCGTATTTGTGTGTGAGCAGGCATGTCACATGTGTGCATGTATGTATGCATGTTTGTGTGTGAGCAGGCATGTCCACATGTGTGTATGTATGTATGCATGTTTGTGTGTGAGCAGGCATGTCCACGTGTGTGTACATATCTATGCGTGTTTGTGTGTGAGCAGGCATGTCCACGTGTGTGTACCTATGTATGCATGTCTGTGTGTGTGAGCAGGCATGTCCACATGTGTGTATGTATGTATGCATGTTTGTGTGTGAGCAGGCATGTCCACGTGTGTACATATCTATGCGTGTTTGTGTGTGAGCAGGCATGTCCACGTGTGTGTACCTATGTATGCGTGTCTGTGTGTGTGAGCAGGCATGTCCACATGTGTGTATGTATGTATGCATGTTTGTGTGTGAGCAGTCATGTCCACATGTGTGTACATATGTATGTGTGTTTGTGATTTAGGGAGATTGGGAAGGTAGAGAAGGAGCTGGTGGAAAAGAAGGCCAGCTGTGAATCATACAGCCTGCTCGTCTATCACATGCGTTTGCTTCACTCTGGCTTGCTGTAAGCACCAAGAATGTCTAAGCTCCATAGATTGCCAAATGATGAACTCACATGAAATAATTCCCTGATCTTTTATCAGCTGGCTGACCTCAATATGTGTGTGCCACCTGGGATGCTCGAAGCATGCTGTGTATGGCCCCTTCTCCGAAGAACCTTCCCTGGACCCCTCTCCTCTACACACCCCCAGCCCCCTCTGTCACAGCCACCTTCTATTGGAATTATCACTATTTGGCATGTCAAGTGGACAGTGGGATTTTTGAGTTGGAGACAAAGTTGCATATTTCTCTTTATCCCCCATTCCAAGGGCCTGAGATGTAAATTCCTTGGGGCCAGTGGGTGGGCTTCACCTCAGTGCAGTTGACCATGCTTTACTAAGCGTCTATCAAGGATCATGTGACCTCAGCCAGTCAGGACTTGCCCCATTTTATACAAGAGGAAACAAAGGCACAGAGGGAGGGATGGAATTGCTCCAGGTCACCCAGCTAGATGACAGAATGCAAACCCTGCTTGGCTTGACTCCCAACCTCATGCCCGACCTTTCTTCCTACCTTACCCTAAAGCAGTGGTTTTCAAAGCACAGCGCAACAGCACAACAGCGTGGGAACTTGCCAGATATGCAAAATCCTGGCCCCACCCCAGACCTCTGGGATCGGCAGCTCTGGGGGTTGTACTTTAATGGGCCCTCCAGATGATTCTGCTGCAGGTCAGGTGTGAACCACTACCTTAGAGGAAGATGATGGGCTGTCTCGGGGGAAAGCTAATCCCCACTCACTTACTCACTCAGGAGGGTCCTACTGGATGTCTCTCATGTGCCAGGCACTGAGCTCATCCCTCGGGATACAGGGTGGACATGAAAGCCTGGGCTGCCCACCGCCTAGGTGCCATGGACTGCTGCCGCCGCCCTGGGGGCTGAGACAGGTGGGCGCCAAGGGCCATAGCAGGACTGGAGCCGACCTGCCCTGGAGCTTCAATCCCAGACCTGAGACTTAAAACATGCAATCCTATGCTTCCTTTTGCCTGAACACTGTATCATCACAGCAAACTTCAATCCTTATTCCATGCTTGAGCATCAGAAGGGCCATGCAATGCTGTGACACCGAATTCCTTAACTGAAAATAATTTGTGAGAGTGGAGTTTTCTTTGTCTCTTTGCCTTAAATATTTACATCTGTTCATTTCTGTAGGAGATAAAATTGCACAAGACCCCATTAGAAAGCAGCCCATTCTGCCATTGCTGGCCACATGTCAGAGTTCACGCCAGGCCCTGGGACACAGTTGGCCTGCCTCCACCCCTGCCTCCTCAGGCAGCCCTGTCCCCTGCCCTGCATTCGGAATGACTCCTGCACTGACATCTCAACCTGGGTTTTGCCTTTGAAAGCTCTTCGAAAATTGAAACCCCACATTTTTAGGAGAAGGCACAGAGAAGTGACAGCTTTGCAGGATTTAGCTTGAGGCTGCCCATTTCACTTCCTATCTGTGCTGTGGTGGGAATTCCGACTCTGAGGACCTCAGCTTTGCCCCAGGCCATTAGGCACTGGCTGGGCCACCTCTGAGTACCAGGAACTTTCTCCTTGGATGGATTCTGCCTTGGGTTGGGATGGATGCTCTCTGGCAATGTAAAATCCTCCCTCACTTTTCCATATTTAGTTCTCCAGCTCTCTGGACCACTCTCGGGTGTTCCCCAGTTTCCAGATCCTTCATAGTGGCCAGGTTCCCATGTTCACAGTGGGAGGACCCTGCACCTGTCCCTGCTTGGCTTGGCACCTCCCCCTTTCCCCACCCCCCAGGTACCCCTACGGCTTCCTCATCTCCTCCGGGCTCTATGCAAACATCACCTTCCCCCATGAGCCTTTCCTGAGCACCCTACCTGAAGGTGCCTCCAGGGTGCCCAGCCAGCCTGGTCTGCCGGGGACCGAGGAGTTCCTTAGGCCTGATGCCTGGACAGTCCCGGGCAGACTGGACAAGTGGGTCTCCCTAAGGCCACCTTTCTCTCCAAGACTACCTGCCCCCACCCCTGCTCTCTGCATTATTTTGCATAGTCCCTGAGCGTAGCTAGCACTCCACACTCTTGCCTCGTGGCCTTTGTTCCTACTCCATCCCCCACACCAGACTGGAAGCTCACAAGGGCGGGACTACGCCTGCTTACTTCACTGTCACATCTCCAGGGCCTAGAATAGCAGAGGCACAGAGCAGGCGCTTGCTAAATGCTTGTTCAACGAGCGCACGAAGTGCAGCTTCCGGACACTGGCTGCCAGCATCCCCTGGCAGAGTCGTCAGCAGCATGGCCTCAGTTTCCCCAGTGCCTTCCCGGCAGTGGGTGAGTCAACGCAGGATCTTGAGAAATAGGACATGTGAGTTCGGAAGATCCTGAGGACAATTGCCACTTTTAAAGTAACTTGTGCTTTATCCCTGTCCACTGCCCATAGAACTCAAACAGCAGCAACTTTAGCATTTAATGATTTAGGTGCGTACATGCCAAGTAAGGTCCTTGTGCTTTGTTATCTTTACACATAATCTTTACAGTGACCTTGCTTTATCTTCATTTTGTAGATGAGGAAACTGAGGCACAGAGAGGTTAAATAACCTGCTTAAGGACATGGAGTGAGGACTTGGCTAATTTATATAACTTCAACTTCAACAAGCCTGTGTGGTTATAATATAATATAATATATATATGAAAATATATTTATATTTTCAAAACATAAAAACCCAAGTTAAAGTTTTAAAATGAGGCAGGCCACGATATGCTCAGCAGGCAGAGTTCTTGCCTGCCACGCTGGAGACCCGAGTTCGCTTCCTGGTGTCTGCTCATGCAAAAAAAAAAAAAAAAACATGTTTTTTAATGGATTGCCAAATGGAGCAGAAGAGGCTGTCCACAGGTGTCGGGGCACTGACCTAGGGGCTCCATCTGCATTCTCATTTGTTCCTCAGACCAGCTCCCTGGGACCCGTATACTTAGCTCCATTTTACAGATGTATAAGCACAGGTTCAGCTTGGTGGAAGCATGTGTCCTGAGGTCCCAGAGAGGGGAAACAGGAGTCAGAACAGGTTCAATTGAGTTTAGTGCAAAAAAAAATGTGAGGCCCCATATTCAAAAATTCTTAAGATCGTGAAGATGGAAAGGCAGGGTATTACAGCCAATGTGAGCGCCCTGTGAATGCAGGCGTCCTGGGCACAGGCCATGGAACCAGGCCTGAGTGGAGGGGCGGGCTTCAAACTCAAGTCTCCCTGACCCCCAAGTCTAAATACCGGCCTCAGATTCCAGACTCTTTCTATGAGATTTCTTGTTCTCTGAGTCTCTGCCTCCCTTTAAGGCTGTAATCGCTTCAGGGGCTCACGGGACCCTGGGTGTTGGCTCTCACTTGGCCCAGATGGAGAAAACAAGGTAGGTTTTCTATAGAATATCTCGCTACAGGCATCCTCTCCAAACTGATTAGGAGCTAAGAAAACAAGCACAATTCCAGCTTGAGAGCAATTTAGGAAAATGGAAAACGTAAGCAAGTGCTTCTGTGATTTGCTTAGGTGTGTGTGTGAGTGTGTGTGCGTGTGTGGTGGGAGGCAGCTAGATTTCCAACTAACACAACCCTTGTTCATTATTTTCCTTGTGCTGAAGTGAAGCTACTGTGCAGCTCTGGTTGGCATTTGGCAAATTTTGCCTAGGGTGGAAAGTGGCGAGAATGGCCTTGAATCATAACGACATTTACCCTCAGATACCACCATATAAATTTGGTCTTTTAGCAGCCATTTGTCCATTAATATTTTAGCTCAGCTGTTGGGATGCTTTCAGTTGCCCCCCAACCCCTCTACCTCCTTACAACTGCCTCTCCCCAGCTTCTGAATGGCCGTGGGTTGATGACGTGGGGTGGCCCCCATCATGGGGAGAGAAGGACCTGCCTTCCTCTCTTCTCTTCACAACCACTGAGCTGAGTGATGGTTTCAGGCTCAGCCAAAGCTGCCCCCTCTGCAGAACTTGCTTAGAAGGAAGCGAGAGTCTTTATTATTTCATTTAATATCCAAGTAGCAAATTTATTTATAATACCACCAGTAGTGTTGGGGGGATAATGCAGTCCCTAATGAGCCCCTGCGCTGGTTAAGTCTTCAGCATGGCTTGCTGAGGTGTGCGAAGGCTCTTTGGTCCCTTGCTGAGGCAGGGGCTGTGGCGGGAGGAGCAGGAGGAGGGTCAGAGCAAACGCAGCCCTGCAGAGTGAGCTCTGGACAATGCTTGGCCTTCCCCGAGCCTAGGAAAGAAGTTGGTATCATCTCGGGCTCCTGTGGCAGGTGCTTCGTTATTAAGGTGAACAACAGGCGTGCGGCTGGAGCTCGACCAAGGCAGAGTCCAGAGGCCTCCCCTGACCCAAAGAACGAAGCCATGTCAGGGTGACCCAAGGACCCCCACCGAGAGAGCGGCAGCACTTGGGTTTGGCAAGCCAGGGAATGCTTTCTGTTCTTTTTCTTCTGCTGGCTACATTTTCTTCCTTCTTTCTGCCTCCTCCTCCTCCTCTCCCCCCTTCCCTTTCACTTCCTCCTTCTGTTCTTTTGCTTCCTCTTCCAGTTCCTCCTCGCTGCCTCTCCTGTCTCCTTCTCTTTCCTCTCTTCCTCACCACCACTTCCTCCTCCTCCTCCTCATCTTGCCCCCTCTCTTCCTCCTCCTCCTTATCTAAAATCCATATTCTAAAGAAGTCAGACTCTTGGATCAAGTCCCTTCCCTCTTCTCGTGTCCAATGTTCTCATCTTCATCTCCTAACCTACAAGCCCCTAGGAGAGTAGAGCAGACACGGGTGCCTGTCCACCAGAGAGTTTATGATTTTCGGCCACTGAGTTACAAATTTAGTTCAAATTTACCTTATTACAATTTAAAAACATGCTACTAAGGAATTTACAAGCTACGGTGCCATGGATTAAAATAAACAAAGCCTGATGTATCAACCTTTAGCCACATTTTAAAAATTGGGCTTCTTTTTTTTTAAATTTGAAAGTCTCTTTGGATTACACTAACCCATTGGTCATCACCTTCCTATTTGCCAACTGACTTCTGTCCCCCACTGATTAATTAATTCCTGTATCAATTATGCGTTAAGCAACTGTTATTGGCCTCTCTTTCATGTGGGACACGGTGCTGGGCCCCGGGACTCAACAAGCAGCAGGAGAGACGTGGTCCCTGCCTCTGGGAAGCATGTGGAGGACAGGAGCCAGGGGGGCTTTTGTCCAGGACCTCTCTCCACTCCACCCGTTGACCAGGCCCCCGACCAGTACACGCACCGCTGTCTACCTCATGTGACAGTGATTCATGTCACCCTTTCCCCTGGACTGTGAAGTTGTGGGAGGCAGGAAGCAATTGTGTCTCACTGAACTTGACTCCCACATGCTCCTCAGCCAACTACAGTGGATGTCATTGAGTTTCTGACTCCCAAACCAGCACCCTGAAAAGCCAGGCAAATGAGAAACAGTACAGCCCAATGATTAAAAACCAGAAGAGTATCTCAGACCTGTGTTAAAATCTTGGCTTTGTTCCTTAGTGACATGTGAGCCTGGGCAAAATTCGTGTCTCTTTTTTTTTTTTTTTTAAAGAGAGAGGGAGGAAGGGAAGGAAAGACAGAGAGAAGGAAGGAAGGATGGAAGGAAGGAAGGGAGGAAGAAAGGGAAACATCTTTAAACATTTTCTTGTTTTATTGTATTTTGTTTGTTTGTTTGTTTTTTACATGGGCTGGGGCCGGGAATCGAACCGAGGTCCTCCGGCATGGCAGGCAAGCACTTTGCCCGCTGAGCCACCGCGGCCCGCCCAATTCGTGTCTCTTAATCTCAGTTTTTCTCATTTATAAAGTGAAGGCTAAGAATTCCTATCTATGGGCTTGGTGAGAGGGTTTAATTAAAATGCAATTAAATATTAGTGGAAAATGCTTAACACTCATAAATACCTCTGGAGATAAGTAAGGTGGGTCTCTGTTCCTAAGCTAAGAAGCTGGTACGGAAGGCAGATGTGTGGACTGGATTGGACTGAAGGGTTCTAGGCTCTGTGATGGAAGATTTATCAGAGTATAAATTTTTCATCAAAAAAGGGATGACAGTGTGCAGTGGAATGGAGGGAAAGAGCTTGGGGCATGGGGGAGGATAATTTCTAGATGGAAGGAGAGGTGTGTGAAATAGCCAGCTGGGCTTGATGACTTGTAAGTCGTCAAGTGGTGCTGGAGAGTGGGGAGCAGGTGGCATGCGCTAGGAGGCCAGGCTGGCGAAGGTACGGGGCCAGTTACCGCAGGGCTCAGGTGACCTGCTAAGGAGTTGGCTATGGGAAGCCCCTGATGAGTTTTAGGCTTCCAAGGGATGTGGCAAAATACTCTGGCTTTGATGGCTGCTGATAGTCAGAAGCAAGTGGGAAAGCAATTAGAAAATGATTGTAGTCATCCAGGGGAGAAATAATATGGCTGGATGCAAGGGAAGGGCAGCAGGGGTAAAGAGAAAGGGGCAGGTCTGAGATCTATTAGGAAGAAATTCATAAGACTAAGTAGCTGCATGGGATGTGGGTTGAGTGAGAGGAGGCTGATGTAATAGACGCTGCTGCTGCTCCACCCAGAGCCCCTCTATGGGGTCGTCCTCACGCTGCTGCTGGGAACGCATTGCTGCACTCCTTCTGGGGGAACTGCCCTGGGCCAGTGGGAGTTCCCTTGCTAGAAATGCCAGAGCTTACATGCCCCCACCAGGGCAGACCACCCCAGTGACTGACCCAGGCAGGTGAACAAAAGTGTGGCCCTTGCCTCAATGCGAGGCAAGTCTAAGTGCCCTTTATGTTCCCAAACTCCCTGTGGGACCAGGCTGAGGCTAGATCTTTGCTTGGTTCCTTCTCTAGCATTTTCTCCATAAATCACTTCCCATCTCAGGCTTAGGTGATGGGTGACACTGGTGTCCCTCTTCAAGATGGCGGATGGGGAAGGAGAAGATCCATCCACCCAGGTCTGTGATGCTCCCCAGGTTAGTCACTTATTTTTCTTATATAATGTATTCTTTTTTTTTTTTTTTTTTTTGCATTGGGCAGGCACCAGGAATCCAACCTGGGTCTCTGGCATGGCAGGTGAGAACTCTGCCTGTTGAGCCACCATGGCCCACCCTAAAATGTATTCTTTAGACTCATGGAACCTGGACAAAGAAAGTATTATCTGGAGTATTTTATACTTGTCTTTAGTCCTCTGATAAATGCTAATTGATGATTTTATCTTTGGCGCTTTGAGCAGATGGAGAAATTCCCTATCAATGCCCACTCTCTGTGGTAGCAGTCCCTGAGTTGCAGTGACTTCAGTAGAACTGCCAATCAAATCCTGGTTTTGTCAGTTGCTTGTTATGCAGCTTTGGACTGTTATCCGACCTCTCTGAAGCTTATGTCAACAACCTCTAAAATGTAGAACCATGGCACTTACCTCCTGTGGTAATTAAACTAGATCGTGTGTGAGTGTTTATCCCTGCAGCCTGGCCTTCTCTAAGTCAAAAAATGGCCATCACTACAATGAATAACATGATGCTAGGACAACGATGAAGCCCATTTGTGATTTTACATTCTGGAGGCTCAGGTTTACCTCATCAAAGTCAGCAATGATCTCATTTAGCAAACGCAGGCACTCCACTCCTTGGTTATTCATTTCGGTCTGAGAGTAAAAGTCTGCAAATCCCGGGATGGAGGCGAACATCACCCCAACAGCATCATAGGACTGAGAATACAGCTCCTGGACAGGGGGAGACACACACAGGGAGTCAGCAACAGTCGTCAGAGTTGAGGTTCTGCCAGGGACACTACCTGTGCATACCTGCACCTGTACACATGCCCAGGTCCCCACAGAGAGGACAGAGAATGGGGCTTCTGACATCATCATGCCACCACCATAGTCCAGCATCATTGCCATGTGGCTTGGGACCATGGAAAAGCTGAGCTGGGCCTGGAGTTCCCACTGCCCGTTCTTTTGTTCTTCCTCTCCTTCTCTGCTCTCATCAATGGCTAGTCCAGACCCTTAGCCCTCTCCTCAACTTAACCCTCCTGTCCACTCATCTCAGCAGATAATCTCTCTTACTTCACTGAAAAAAATGTGGCAAATGTTGGTGACTTACCTTCATCTTAGCACTTACAAGCCAGTCTACATTTAAATTTATTTTAGTCTCTTTTGCTTTCACTCTAGAGGATGAGTTCTCTCTTTGGCTGAAGGTCAACACTTCCATTGGTGCTCCTAAGCTATTTCTAACTCCTACAGGAACTTACTCCAGTGGTGATCCATTTTTCCCTTCTACCTTTCTCCCCTCTTCCTCATCCTCTAAGTATCTCTTAAAGTGAAAAGAACAATGTGCCCTGGATCCTGCAGCCCCCTTAGGCTTTTAACAGGTCTTTCTTCATCTTGGCATCCAAACTTCTCAAACTAGTATTTTTTGGGTGCATGGTCCAGGAATCGAACCTGGGTCTCCCACATGGAAGGCAGGCATTCTAACCACTGAACTACCCGTGCACCCTCAAACTAGTTTTTTCACTGCCTAATCCCACTCTCTTACTGTCCATTTGCCTCTCGGCTAAGATAAAATCAATCTAGAACAGGTCAGCATTGCAAGTCAGAGTGGAACATTCAGTACACCTTGCTGGATCCCTCTGCAGAACAATCACTCCCAATATCTTGATTCTATTGACTTTCTAGTCTTTTGTGACACTATCCTCTCTTTGTTTCTCTTGTGCCTGGTACCTTCCAGGATGCCTTTTATTCTGACTTTCCACCTTAAATATCAACGATCACTATGGGTCTGTCCTTGATAAACTGTCCATCCTAACCTGCGCTCTTACAAACTCACCGCCTTCCCCAGCATCCATGTGCTGACATTTTCTAAATTCCTATCTCTATGTCAATCCTCCTTCGTGGACTTTGAATTTATACCTTTCAGGCTGGGTTGCTCTCGTACTCCTCACATGCTAAATGTCCCAAGCTGAGTGCCTCCTCTCTCCATCCAAACCTTTTCCTGCCCCTTCATTCTCTAACTCAGTTGCTGGTACCACCATTGTCAAGCTGAGAACCCTCAGCGTCATGCGTGAGTCCTTTCCTCCCATAATGTCCAGACTCAATAAATCATCAAGTCCTGCAATTTTTTTTCTCCCCAATATTTCTTCTACCCCACTGATAAAGCTTTGGAGCAAGCCCTTGCCATCTTCTTCCTAGACCACTAATAGGAGAGCTTCCAGCAGGGCTCCACTCTTGTCCCACTCAAAGGCATCCTCCCCGTGGCAGCCTGAGGCCTCTCTCAGGAATACAAGTTACATTGGCCATGCCTCTCCCAATCTCAAAACCACTGCCCTCAGGATGAATCTCAAACACCGTCCGTGACATCTATTCATGCACTTGGTGCCACCTACCTCTTCAGCCTTTGACCCTGCACATCCCTGCATTGGACGTTGGGCTCCAGAAACACAGAGGCTTTTGTGCTTCCTCGTACACTGTAGCAGATGCTGCAGGTGGCATGCCTGCTCTTCCAACCCCGGTCCTGCTCTCTGCACCTACCTTTCTTTCTCTGGCCACTAGAGGGCACTCTGCACAAGTGAGCAACAGCAACTGAAAATACCAGGAAATGAATGCCCCTCAGCAGCAACTCTCATCAGCGACCGATGGAAATCAGTGTATAGCACCCCAACTCCTTCACTTCTTGGTTCAGATAACTTTTATATGTGCTTTCTATTCCATTTTCCAGAGTTCCCCAGTGGGGTTAAACTCCAGTTACCGGAACAGGTAACTAGTCTGATAATGTATCATTTTGGGGTCATCACTGTCTGCCCTCATGCTCTCTATCAGCGTTCCCTGGGATTACCTCTCCATCACTTGCCCTCGGATCCTTGTCTCCAAGACAGCTGCTGGGAGAACCCAAGTGAAGACATGTTTCTGTTTCACAATAAATGCTTTTCTTTTTTTACTGCCAGTCCCTTGATAGAAATGCCTTTCCTTCCTTTTAGCCTCTGTAACCAGGCTAGCTTGTCCTCTGCTGTCACTAACTGCTTAGATGTACTGTCTTCTATAAACCTTCCCTGGCTTACATATGGGGTCAGGTAGCATCTAGCAGCATCCCAAGCAACTCAATACTTCAGTCCTTGCCAGCCTATATTACTGCTTTAGTGCTCGTTTGTTCCTTTAAGTGTCAGCACCTTGAAGGCAAGGACCATATGCAGTTCATCTTACTGCATCAAATCATCCAATTACTATATTCTAGCTGGCTGCAATATAAGGCACGCCCTCTACAGGGTCAGGTGCAAGGTCAAGCCTCAAAACTGTTGAATTAATGGCTCAACCTTTGTAGGAAACATTGATGCTTACAAAGTACTTTCATATACATTCAGTGATTTAACCCTTGCAATAATCCTGTGCCATAGGTACTATCCTTATCTCCACGTTTCAGATAAGGAAAACGTGACAGAGAGGAGCTATTATTTTGGATCCTACATAGTAAAGTAGTGGAAGAAACAGGATTAGAGGACTTCCAGGGTCTTGTACGCTCTGCACACACGAACACGCCACCTTTAACTCTCGTGCCTTAGGTCGGAAAAAGATGGTGTCACTGTTTCATGACCAATAGGTCCTGAGCTTTAAGTGTGGATGGAGCTGAAACGTTGCCTTTGCTGAAATGATGGCAGCTGGTGACTGCTGGTGTGGGGGAGGGTGCAGAAGCAGCCAGGGAGCAGGGCAATGGCACCCAGCTCTCCAGGAGGGAACCTGCTCGCGTTGGCCTTGAACAGCGTCGTGATACACGGGGGTCCAGCTCTCTGCTGGATGAATCGGAGACCCTACAATAGAAAACTTACAGAACCACACCCTCTCAGTGGCTGTGATGTAGGAAAAAGGTCTCTGTTTTCCATTACCTACATTTCTACTCTGTGCTTAAAAATAAAGAGAAAATTCTACAATAGCCCTCTGAAGCCCATCCCATAATCACGTAGTCCAAGTGCCCTCCCGGTTCAGTTTAAGCCTTTTCAGTGAGATCGATGTCACCATGACGGAAAATGGTGGTTGCCAGCGGTTTCTTCATCATTCATCTACTTAAATCTTCTAATGAATTCCAGCTCCTTCTACATTCTTCTCCTTAGTTTTATTTCTTGGCTTTTGCCAATGACTGGAATGTCTGTTTAAATAACAAATAAATGATAGCAATATCAGCTACGTTGATGAGCACTTACTATGTGCCAAGTATGATGTGGAGTCCTGCACGTGTGTCATCTCATCTAATGCACACAAATAAATGTGTTTGGCCCTGAACAATTCCATCCTGACCAAAAGGAGGAAAAGAAATGTAACTAATAAAGTATTAGTGGCAGAGAGAGTTCAAATAGAGTCGAGAGGCTACTCTGGAGGTTGCTTATATGCAAGCTTCAGGTAGACCTTGTTACCTATCATAACCTGCCAAACCCCAACCACAAACATTCCAGCCAATCCTAAAGAACACCTTGAGCAATTTATAAGATTCCACAAAGGTTCCATGCACTAGAGCAACTTCCCAGAAATCTACAACCTCCATACGAGTCCCTGGACCAGATAAGTCCTGAAACCTAGAGGGCTCAGCCTCTCCAGAACATCAAATAGTTTCATCTCCCTACCCTACATTAGTGGCAAACCCTTCCAATATGAAAAAGTTAGAATGCCCATAGTCCAAACACCCCTAAAGAGAGGGACGGAAAGATCAAAGGTGATGGTGGAGTTACACAGAGACAATAGGATTAACAAATGAATATGAATATGCATGCTGAATCATTAAATTGATATCTCTTTTCAGTCTCCAGTATCTTAGAGCAACTAGAAGTAAAAACTTAAATTGTGGAACTGTAACTGATGTCAAACTCTGAAATATGCTCTACAACTAATTGTGGTGCCATGGTTTGAAAGTTATTGCTTTTTTGTATATATGCTATTTTTCACAAAAGAAAGAAAGTAAAAAAGCATGTCTTTGGCCGTGAAGACTTGTTCTGACAACGCCCCTCTGAACGGATGGCTGATGTGACAGTGGAGGCAGTGCCCCCTTGGAAAGAACACTGACCTGGAAGAAATACGACCTGAATTAGGTCTTGACTCTGCCACTATCGGAATCCTACTGGAGGTTGGAAGAGCGGAACTAGGGTGGGTTGAGACTTACTCCACCCCACCCCCAGCCAGATTCTAACTGGAGAGTGTCCAGAAGGGGCCGCGGGTCCATTCAAGCCCAACTTCCCAGACAGACTCTCAGGGGCTGATGGGGTTGGGCCATGTGGCTTGAATCGGAGGCCAAAGTGGGAATCTCTACTCCTTCCCAGAGGCCGAGCTGGACCAACCACCCAGGGCAGGCAGGGGGCCTGGAGAACGGCGAGCTTCGCTTTCCGGGGACAGGAAAGGTGACCTGCCCTCCTGGGGCTGCTGCACAGGAGGAGAAAGCTTATCCATCTCAGCACTTTCAGGTCAAGAAGAAGTAAGACAGATGAGAAGCTACGAGCTTTCAGCACAGTGGCCCCCACCGGTGATCGTGCCCCAGCGCCTCTGCCTCTTGCCAGTCCCATGGGCCACTCCTGGGGGGCAGGCGAGGCAACGGGGAGCGTGAAAGGTTGAAACCGCCTCCCTGATACTTCCCCATGGGGCGGAAGGTGCTGCAGGCAGTTCTTTGTCATAGGCAGGCATGTGAGAAGAGAGGAGAGGACTGTCCTCACAGATATTACGGTGCGGCTACGGGCCTCAGGCTGCACAGCTGTGAAACAGGAGTGATGAGTTTTGCTCTGCTTTTGTCCCTGGTTGCCTGGAGATGCTCTGCTGGAGGCGCCTGTTTGCTCCCCCATGTCACGGCTGGAGGGCTGGGTTCTCTGCCCAAGGCCACAGCCCCTGGGAAGCAGCCCTGTCCCATTGCAGTGACTCCTAGGAGATGACTCCACAACTGCTGACACCAGGAGGTTTATCATTCTCTTCTTACCCCTGTTGATTCAGTCAGGGTACCCAAGAGAAAAGAGGTGGGACATCCAAATGAAGATAATTCAAGGAGGGTTATTTATAAAGGGGTTAATTAGAAAATGAGGGCAGAATGTAGGGGAAGCCTAGAAAATCCTCAGGCACCCAGAACCAGGCTGTGGAGCTGACATCTTCCTAGCCCAAAGGGACGAGAAGAGCCCAAAGGGGCTGATTTGATATGGGGTTGGGGGTGGGGGTGGCAGAGATGTGGCCCTAAGAGGAGCAGTGAATTTCTGGGGAGGGACACAGCCAGCCTCCGATGATAACAGGGCGGAAACCAAGGAAATAAATATCCTGACCTCTCTCTCTTGCTCCCTCCCTCTGTCCCTTACCAAGTGCCAGCCCTCGCCCCACTGGCAACCCCCATCTGGGTGCCTTAGAGTGTGGGGGACCACTGATGCGGCCAGGCAGCTCAGCCCCCCGGGCTCTGTGAGGAGAGGGTGGGGGAGCTGGAGAACACACAGAAGATCTCCAGCCCACCTGCCCTCTACTCACCTCGCTCCAATCAACCCTCTGAGTTTGCCATCTGTTTCCTGCTATTTTAGGCTCAAAGAAGAGGAAAACACTGTAAACTGGGAAGGGACTGATAAATATAGAGAAGCTGTCATTGTTCTCTTGTCATTCTCCCCTGGTTGGAGGTACAGGTTTGGGCTCTGCAATGGATTTCAGGCATAAGGACGTTCCCTCCCTCCCCACCCCCCATCCCAGCGGATGCCAGCGTAGAAGACGGGTTTTTTCTTTGCCCAGGGAAGCACAGTCTGGTCCTTTGCCTACCTATTCATCTCCAAGACCTGAGTTTCCTACTCCAAATTAAGCCACCTTCCTGTAGGGTAGGAAAAAACACCTGAGACTTGCTGACCTTTTTTGGTGTTCTTTCATGCCGTTTGAGTGTCTGCTCAAATGTCCCCTCTTCAGAGAGGCTTCTAGGACTCCCCAGTGTAAATACCGCCCTGTTCACACACTCTGTGTTCTAATTCAGCTTCCCTTACTCCTAGAGAACTCATTGCTACCTGGCATTATGCTGTTTATCTACATTCATTTTACTCTGAATTCCCATGGAAATATAAGCTTCATAATAGCAAGGACTCTGCCTGCTTTGGCCACTGTTTTATCCCCAGTATTTAGAGGAGCAGCTGGCATGTGGCTGGACCCTTAATAAATACTTGTTGAATGACTGGGTGAATGAGTGGATGGGAAGTGGGGCTGCCATTGAGAAGGGGTAAAGAAAACAGTGATGATGGCTCCTGCTTATCGAAAACATTAATAACTAACAACCATCACGCATGATGGTGAATATGCAACTATGTGATGATATTGTGAATTACTGATTATATATGTAGAACGGAATGATCATATGTCAAGAATGCTTTTGTTTGTTTGTTGTTAAATTTTTTAAATAAATAAATACATAAAATAAAAAAATGTGCTAAATTCTGTTTAAGCGCTTTATGCATAAAAATTTATGTAAATGCCATAATGATTAGATTAAGTTGGGAAGTACTATTAGCCTCCTTTTGTAGATAAGGAAACTAGGTCTGGAGAGGTTTGCCATTTTCTCATGGTCACAGAGCTGGTGAGAGACACAGCTAGGATTGAACCCAGGGCGCTGGGCTTTTGAACATGCTTTGTGGTCTGTTTTGAACCTGTCTTCTGCAAGTCTGCACAGGACACTTAACGTGCTTTTACCCTTTTTGGATCTCACTTCAATTCAAGAAGGTCAGTATTATTCTCCCATTAATCAGATGAGGAAATGGACCCAAAGAGGTTTGTTTGGTAACCTGTCTTGGGTCACACAGCTAATTAGTGGCAGAGATGGGATTTATGCTTCCACTGGAGACACGGAAGCTGCCCTTGTCAGTGTCCTTTCAACAGCTCCTTCTAAAGCCTTGATGAGCGAGCTGGTTTGCTGGACTCAGCAATGGTCTGCTCGACATTCGCGACCCAGCTCAGCCACAGACCCCTCTGGCTGGTCTTGGCTGCCAGTCATTCTCTTCCCAGGGGTGGCATGCACTATTTCAGCCAAAGCCCATCAGAAAAGAGGTGTTGCTGGAACTTTTGTGTGGGTGATGCAGCTGAATAGGGTGTCTCCAGGGGGCGAGGCCCTGTCCACCTTCTTGGGTTTGGATGGTTTGATCCATCAGCTTGTCATTGCCCACCCCCAGCCCCGACCCCGCACCCCCACATTTACGCAAGGTGGAGGAGAAGGGACACGGTTGCTTTGGAGTTAGACACATTTGGATTTGAATTTGACCATCTTTGTGACCTTGGGCAAGTTAATGTACTTCTCTGAGCCTTAGCTTCTTCATCTATGAAATGGGACAATAACCCTTACTTCCTTATTGCTCAAAATCCAAGCTTCTTCAATGCCCTACATGACCTCTCCTTTTGCACCTGTGATGTCTCAGCTCTGACCTCTTTCCTTCCCCTTAAAATACTGGGGTGCTCGTAAGCAAAGATCTTCTAAGCAAGATGTCCAGCAGTATCACAGCTCTGTGGCTTTGCCCGTGAGGGTGCCTGCCTGTGACACTTGCCCTCCACTTCCTTGCCTGATTAACATCTGCTAGCTACTAACAGAGAATGCTTGCGGGAGAGGGCCTTAAACTCCTGAGAAGGCTGGGCCAGACTCCTGGGTGTCCCGAGGCTTGGCCCACAGCCCAGAGTGCAGCGAGAGAAGCTAGTAAGGGCAGGGACTCAGGAGTCCTTGACAACCACAGGAGTCCTTTCCTTGCCCTGTTACTCCCTTCACATACTGCAACATTGCAGAACACTTTGTCTCTCACACACACACACACACCAAACTCCTTCCCACATCCGTTCCCATTATAGACACACCTCCCCATTCTGCCGAACACCTGGGCAGCTGAAGCCAGCCCACCCAGACACCCACTCCTGGTCTTTTCACACTCAAGACTTGTAATACAGACCCAGCCATTTTTTTATACACATACACACTTCTACACACAAACACACTCACACAACCACACTCATACACGCTCACATACATGTGTGCACTCTCCCGCTACCTCCCAGGCCAGCACAGAGAGCAGGGAGGCAGGGGCAGTGTGGCACAGCGGGAGGAAGCCCAAGGCCTGGATTGCAGCCCCAGCTCTGCTGAGACGAAAGGCAGCTTTATGGACCTCACTGAGTGGCGGTCCCCTCACTACTGACACTGGTGGACAGGACTCTCCTCTCAAGGTGTGAACAGAATGGAGGATAACTTCCATCAAGTGTCTCTCGTAGCATCTGGCAATGGAGTAGGTGTTCAGGTAAACGGTATTTCACAATAATGTGAAAGTTCTCAAGGCAATGCCAAAGTTTTCAGTGGTTAATCCTGGTGGAGCATGAAATGTTTAAGTATTTATAAAGCTTCAACAGAGTCTGACAAGACATGCTACTGAAAATGTCTTACACACGTGATTAAGGCCAATCCTGCCATTTACTTCGCTCGGGGGCTTTGGCCTGGATGATGGCAGGTGAGGCGGGTGTGGGCTCCGTGTCTCTGGGGGGTTGCACTCCTTTCGGGGTCCGGTCAGCGCCTTCCTGCTCTTTCCCTCGTCCAAAAAGACGCCTTGTTCCAGAGTCTCAGTTGGAAAGCAGTTTCCCTTCATCCCTCTTTGGGTTTTTCCTCCAAGGGTTCAGCCTCCCCGCCAGGTGGTCATGGCTGATGCCCACGGACACTCTCTCTGCTTCTCTGGCTTCTTCAAGACGTTCTTGTAAGACAACCCCAAGCTGGGGGAGCTTGAAACCAAGCCTGACCCCAGCTCCAGAGCACGCCGGCTGCTGAGCAGGGCCGGGCAGTGGCTTTGCACTGCATGTCAGAGCCCCTCGAGGCCACCAGGACAGGGGCCATCGAGGGCCACTTGTTCAAGGCACAGCGAGTCATCCCGGCTTCTCTTCTGTGGGTGCTTCCGCAGCGGCTGGGGCTGGAAACGGGGCCCAGGGGCATCCCCCAGGCTAGATCTCTGGGAATTCAAGGCCAGGATCACAAACCCAGGGTCTTTAGGGACCCACAGGTAGTGAAAGCAGCAGAATGTAAAGGTTACATGGGAGCCTCCTCCATGCCCAACAGCATCGCGTCCACACGTTTAAACAAGGAACTGAGCAAACCAACAAACCATAGTGCCGGCCGGCGGGCCTGCTGGCCAGGACAGGGAGGATGGGTCCACACCAGCCTCCTGGACACACACAGGCCTTTGTCGCATCCTTGGCCAGGCGTGGGCTCTCCCTCCACGGATGCTCCAGCAAGGGACCAAGCCGCTCCCTCCACCCGCACATCCTCAGGGCACGCGCCACCACCGGCACACGCGGCCCTGCGCTCAGTGGCGACCACGGCGTCCTGGGCTCCCCCCGGGCCAGCGCATGGTCCCGGGCTGGGCCAGGCAGCCCGATGGCGCCTTCCTCCTCAGAAGGCTCCTCCTGGTGCCCCCCTGAAGATGCCCCCTTCTGAGGGCTGCGTTCCAGAACGTCACCGGGCGAGGCCAGTCCCTCTCTGAGACACCGTCAGCATTTAAGGGCACATTTCAGAGCCCTCTCGAGCCACTGCTTTTGAGGTGGGAAGAGGCCAAGCCGAACTGTTTGATTTCTTCTCTTTCCTCACCCCCCGCAGCCACCCCATCGTCACGTCCTGCTGACCCACCTCACACCCATCCTCTTCCCTCCAGTTCCACGGCCACCACCCTCGGCCACCTGGCCAGGGCTGCTCCTGGCCATTTTTACATCTCCTAACTGGCTCCGGTCTGTGACCCTTCTCGCTGCTCTCTACCAGAAGCCAGTCACACTCGGCCGTGCGTGACAATGGCCGAAGGTACAGCCACCCTCAAAGGCACACACTCGCCATGGCGTAGGAGGCACGACCGCCCGAGCCTGGCCTGGGCCCTCCGCCTCCTCCTGGGCCCCCACCTCCTCCTGGGCCCCCCGCCTCCTCCTGGGCCCCCCACCTCCTCCTGGGCCCCCCGCCTCCTCCTGGATCCCCGCCTCCTCTTGGGCCCCCCACCTCCTCCTGGACCCCGCCTCCTCCTGGGCCCCCCACCTCCTCCTGGGGCCCCTCACCTCCTCGTGGGCCCCCACCTCCTCCTGGGCCCCCACCTCCTCCTGGGCCCCCCGCCTCCTCCTGGACCCCCGCCTCCTCCTGGGCCCCCCACCTCCTCCTGGACCCCCGCCTCCTCCTGGGGCCCCTCACCTCCTCGTGGGCCCCCGCGTCCTCCTGGACCCCCGCCTCCTCCTGGGGCCACTCACCTCCTCGTGGGCCCCCACCTCCTCCTGGACCCCCGCCTCCTCCTGGGCCCCCTGTCTCCTCCTGGGGCCCCTCACCTCCTCGTGGGCCCCCCGCCTCCTCCTGGACCCCCGCCTCCTCCTGGGCCCCCAGCCTCCTCCTGGGCCCCTCACCTCCTCCTGGACCCCCACCTCCTCCTGGGCCCCCCACCTCCTCCTGGGGCCCCTCACCTCCTCGTGGGCTCCCACCTCCTCCTGGGCCCCCACTTCCTCCTGGACCCCCAGTCTCCTCGTGGGCCCCCAGTCTCCTCGTGGGCTCCCCGCCTCCTCCTGGGCCCCCGCCCCCTCCTGGGCCCCCGCCTCCTCCTGAGCTCCCCAACACCTTGCATGGCTGACCTGACCTCTTCCCCGCCTTCAGGCTGGTGTGGCCACCCTAAGGGGCCCTCCCAGCTGCATCTTCCCTTGCAGGTGATTGCAAGGTCACTGTTTGGTGCATGATCTGTGCCTGCCCATCAGAGCATGGGGCCCAGTGTGAAATGTCCTCGTCTGCTTCTGTGTTTGTTGGACATCTGGCCCTCCTCCGTGAGATCCTGCCCTTTATCGGCCAAAGGCTGAGGCCTGGCACTCGGCCAGCCCTCCACTGTCCTGCCGAACGCACCCGGCTTGGTGTCCCTGCCATGCTGACTCCCGTCGCCATGACACAAAGCCCTCGCCCCTTGCTGGGACACACAGGGCTCCCACCCCCCTGCTCCTTCCTGCATCCACAGCTGCGTCTCCCGCCACCCCAGCTTCCCCGCGGTGCTCTGACTGCACCGTCCCGTTCACATGTATTTTACCAGGAATGGTTGAAACAACAGTTGACTCAGCTTTCACCAGCCTTAGCTCAACCGAGGACGCCTCTGTCAGCTTTCCTTGGTCTCGTTACCCCCAAGCCCGGAGAATACAGCGCCGACGGCCTTTCTGGGTTGCTGTGGGAATCAAATAAGCTGACGCATATAAAGTGATGGCACAGAGTGGGCATTTGTGGAACTGGAAGTGCTTCTGCCTTCCTCAGGGTGGCGGGTCCACAACATCAACTTCAGGGACAAGAGACGGGAGCCAGTTAGCTGACAGCCTCCAGGGTGCTCACTGGCTCTGCCAATGCCAAGTCCACTTCTGGAGGCTCCCAGAACATTCCTGGGCATGGCAAGGAGCCACGTGATGACAGAGGTCCTCCGTGCACTTCCACCTGCGCTGTCCCTTCCTACCCAGCGGCTCCAGTGGCCGGTGGCGGCACCTCTGCCCTCCACTGCCTTCACCCTTGTTCCCGCGGCACTGTCCACGCGGCTTCCCTCTTCTTGGGTCTCCTTGAGGAGTTGGTGTGAGCCTCCAACCAACAATTTTATAATTCTGAAGAAATTATTGCATTTCTCTCAGTCTCATTTAACTCACATGTAGAACAAGAAAGCACTAGATAAACAGGATTAGCTAACACAACACAGTTGGCAGAGCCCCTCGATCCCTCCCTGCGCCTGACTGTAAATTCTTCTTGGTACAAATTTACAATTGGCACAGACGTCTCCTAATTCACCTCAGTGCCCAGGACGATGCCTGGGACATAGCAGATGCGAGATCATTTGGGCATCTTTGGGGCGTTTAAGACTAAAAAAGGTCAGAGGATGAAGAAATGAAACTATCAGCTGGACTGAATTCACTGAGTGTCCCTTCTGATAAAATAAGAACAACATAAGTAAAAGACCATTCCAAGCACTTTCTACATGCTGAGCAATATGCTGAGAAGACACATATACATGTAAATGACAGATAGATGATAGATATCTATTCACATATGCATACATACATACATACATATATATATATACATGCACACACATATGGAACTTCAAAGCTCCAGTTCAATCCTGCAATGGAGAGCTCTTCAATCCATTTTATAGACGCAGCACTGGGGATTTCTGGGTACCTGCCACAGTAGTTGGCAGCTGGGCAGCTGGGCACCACCTGGGACACCTGGTCTCTACTTCCATGCATCCATTCATGCATGGGGATAGTAGACCGCTCCCAGAGTGTGGGATCAACGTGTCCAGGTGTCCACCTCCCACTGTCACCCATCTCACCGGAACACAAGCTGGGCTCACCTCGTTGTCTCGGTCTTTCTCCAGGAAGTGGCGGGCCACGTGGCTGGGCAGGATGTTGCGCAGCATGTTTTCGTTGTGCTCCCGCAGCTCCTTCATCTCATTGATCTCCTCTTTGGCCTGCACCCGCCAGAGGAAGTCCAGGCGCGCTGTGTACTCCAGCTGCAGGTGGGGCGAGAAAGAGGAGAAACAGGGAAGCTCTGGGGGCTCAGGCTTCAGGCCTGCGGACTTGACGAGGTGGGAAACCTTCTCTGGGACCTTTCCCAAGCGAAACAGAGTCTGAGCTGAGCATTTCGGGAGGCATTTTGCCTGGAGTCATAGATCAGATAAGGGATTCACAGGGCTCTGTACTTCTCTCTCCTTTCCAGCACTACGGAACATAGGATTTCATCACTTTTTTGTGTTATCTGACAACGCTTGTGTCCTCTACTAGAAGGTAGGTGCTATGAGTCAGGGGTCTTGTCATTTGCTTAATTACATCCTCACCAGGTAGCAGCCTACCTGGCACATGGCAAGTGCGCACTCAATAATTGTTGACTCAACAACTAAGTTACAATAATAAAGCCAGCTATAACTAACACGGTGCTGAATATGTGCCAGGCATGGTTTTGAGCAATCTACATATATTAACTAATTTAATCCATACAACCCTAATAGGAAGTTATTAATATCAATCCTCACTTTCAGATTAGAAAATTGAAGTCAATGTGGTTAAGTAATTTGATCAAGTTCTCACAGCTAGTTAGTGGTGAAGCCAGGATTGGAACTTAACTCCAAAGTCTGACCCCAGGGTCTGAGCTCTTAACCACTGCTAAGTGATGGAGAAATGAATGAGCTAGTAATTGAGAGTTCATGGATTTAGTTGTCTGGCAGCTACGGCTTAAAGTCCTAGTTCCACATTTAAACACTGTAACCTTGGACAAGTGACCCCATGTCCATTTCCTTATCTCTAAAATTGGGGTGAATGTCAACTATCTCACAGAGTGGAACAGGCATTATTTAGGAAGATATGCCAAAGCACCTGGCTCAAAATAGGTACTCAGTACCCCTTAGGTCCCTCTTGTCCCAGCTTCCCTTTTCATTTTGGAAGGTGGATAGTTTCTCATTCTCACCTTAACTTTGGGAATGTCATTATTTCAGTCTTTAACTCTTGGTTGAAATGAACAATATGCAACACTGTTAAACACACGGTTAGATGCCCTTGATTCAAGGGCTTAAACCATTCAGCTCGTTCCTTTTCTTGTTCTTATTGTAAAGCCTTGGCAGAATAAAAAAAGACATATGCACAGATTATTCATTTCAGCACAATTTGTAATCATAAGAGCTGGAGACAATCCAAGTGTTCATTTCATTGTTGAATAAAGTATAGCACATGATAGAACATGATGTAGTTATTAAAAGTAATGATGGATATCTGTATATACTCAGGTCTCTAAAGGGGAAGAAGTATGTATAGTATGCCACCATTTATCTAATCAAGGAATACATACATACATACATGCATGTTTGTGTATGCATGTGTGTGTATAACATACATACATACATGTGTGTGTATGTATATATGTGTGTATGTGTGTGTGTGTATGTGTGTATAACAACTGAGGTAAAAATATAGTTACCTATGAGGAAGGGAGGCTGGAGAGACAGATAAAAGTTAGACTTCCTTAATTACAACTTGCTTTGTAAACTTAACTTTACAACTGTGGAAATACATTACATAATTATAAAATCAAACAGAGTTTCAAAGTTAAAAATCCTTAAAGACAAAAACAAAACAAACAAATGAACATATGCATATATCTAATTGATGGCTTAACTACACAGAGAGAAACTATTCCAATTGCCTTTTAGGTGTGATAATTTGATTGTGCTTCTCTGGAGTGAAATGTGATAAGGATAAGAGGGACTGAAAAAGAATCATATGTTGTTTGCACAATTATATTGGAGGTGGTGGAATGTTATTTTTAGATTATAATCGATGTAGCAGATGGACTGCAGGATAAAGCAATTGAGTAATGGTGTTGGCATTATTGAAACTGAAAATTTTGGCAAGGGAAAAAGATGCAGTCATAAGACTGATGAGGTTAAGCCAAAAGGTGACAGTCCCAAATATGAATCGGAAGTTGCACTATAAACTGAAGATAGATCTTTCCTAGCTCTGCCAACAGAAACCAAGGCCTGGAAATGACAGCTCAGTAGCAGCAAGCACTCCCAGCGTCCAGATCGTGGTTTCTAAATATTAATTCCCATGAAAATGATCCAGGATGCCTTGCAAAAATGGCTGGGTCTAAATCTAGGGTAGAAAATGTACTAGTAATCCTGGTTCATCTTCTAGCAGAAAGCAAGGACACGATCAGAGACTACTGGGGTTATGTCAAAAGGATTCAGGAGTCAATTTGAATAGGCTCCCGCTTGCCAAAGCTATGAAAAGTTGAGCTTTAAGAGGAATAATAATTTCAGTGGCTTGAAACACACAGTATGTTTAAATGTAGAAATGCATAATGATGTTTAGGAAACAAAACTTCACTGACCACTTCCGGATGATGCTAAGGAACAAGCGCACTGTTTCAAACACTGGGCAATAAAGGGAAAGAACTAAACACTTATTCCGCCTTTTCTTTATGAATTGTACTTCGAGTTCGCAAATAGTTGATGAGGATAAGTTTCTTCTTAAAGACAAAATGCAGCTAATAAATTATGGAGTATTGATAGGTTTAGAGTTTCACCATCTATAAATAAATGAATGTAGGTAATGGCTGTCAATAGCTGCCAACATCACAAAAGGAGACAGAAGCAGACATTATGCAGCTACAAATGGTAGTTCATTAAACTGACCACTTACATATTGTTGTAGAAAAAATTAAACCTGACACTGCCCATGCCTCCAGTTAAAACTAGCAATGTACAGGAAAAACAGAGGACAAAGGGATGTGTTAAATGACACTTCCCACCGGAATGGCTTCCGGTTGCAGGGGAGAACTCTTTAGTCTGGTATGCACATGGCAATCCTTTTGAGGGCTAGCGAGGTGGAATCAGACAAGGAAATCCTATAGAAAAACATGCACATGCTCCGTCACACAGGTTTACAACTAGCAAGCAAGACCTCCCCGAGATAACGAGGAGAGCAAGTTCAAGGTGAGGGTCCTCGTTCCACTGTAACAAGGACGCTCTTGTCTCCTCTGTCACCTGCAGGCAGCACTCCGTACCCTGTCAGGGCTTCCTTTCTGGAGTTCACTCTTGTGATACAATCAACAAAATCTAGATTGAGAGGCATTGTTGAGATCAGATGACCCTCTTCCAGAAAATATTGTAAGAAAAAAAAAGATGGAAGGTAATATAAGTTAAAAAAGACTAAAGAGACATACCAAACAATGGCAATACGTGTGCTTAATTTGGATCCCCATTCAAACAAACTTAACAAATAACCCTTGTAAGCTACTTAGGAAAATTGGAACACTGCCTGAGGGTTTGATGATATCTAAGTATTATTGTTTTCTTTTTAAAGGTGAATTAGTAGTATTATTATCAGGGAAAAATCTCTTATCTTTTAGATACAAATTAAAGTTTTATGAAATGATAGGATGTCTGGAATTTGCCTCAAAATAATTGGGGCGAGGGGGCAATGCGCAAAATGAATAGGGGTATGGGTGAAACAAGACAGGTCAGCAGTCAATAATTATTGAAACTGGGAGTTCATTATACTACTTTTATCTACTTCTGTATATGTTTGAAGTATTCCATAAGAAAAAATTTGAAAGAAATTATGTGGAGGCAGCAGAATGAACAAAAGTCTTGACTGCTTTACCAAGCTGCTATGTAACCTTGGGGAAGTCATTCAAATTTTTTTGTGCTTTGGTTCTCCCTTCTGAAAAATAGGGATGGTTGCCTATTATGTCTAATTCAAGAGATTATTATTATATGAATTAAATGATATGATGCATACAAAAGCCTTCAGAAATGTCTAAAGCATAGATTTACAAGCATTGCTGTAATTGTGGATAAACTCAGGCCAAAGTTGAACTTTGATGCTTTTCCTCCAGCTTCAAGAGCATCATGGTTTGATTGGTCAAGTTGCAGGACAATATTTTCTTATCTTCAAGAAAGTATTTTCAAATGAAATGCATTGGCTTCCTTTAAAAATGCATACATTGAATCAGGAGATAATTTTTTAAATTCTCTCCTATAGAAGTGCTTTCCTCTAATTAAATTCAACTCTGTAATATGATTAGGGAAATTTGGAGGGCTGGAGTTGAATTATGCATGGAAGTCTAGTTAGAAGCAAAGAACAAACTTTTCTAGGTAACTGCAGGTGACTGCATCTAAGTCAGGTCCATAAGCATGGTCTAATCCAAGTTCAGCCTGGTCTCTGCACAAAGTCTCCCTAAGACCAGCATCTAGTGTTGCATCTCCACAGAAGGAAAGCATCCCTCTTCAGTTTACTAAAGACCTATTGTACCTACTATGTGCGAGGGGCTGGGGATACAAGGATGAGTGAAATTCAAGTGCCAGCCTTTGCTTTTAGCAGTGTGGTTACTGCAGACTGGAGACAAAAGCACAGCATATGGGCAGGCATGGAGGGTGATTTTTAAAAGTAAAAATTCTCATAGCATTTGCTCAAGAAATGTCAAGTGAATTGGAAGCGCATCCTCTTTCCTGGTTTTTACTAAACTATTAAGGAGCGGCTATATTCACAGATTACCCAGGGAACTAATATATGTTGTCCACACACTGTGTGCCAGGCAGCTCACATGCTGAGAGCTGATATTTACTGAGCTCCTGCCTTGGACCAAACACTGTCCTTAGCACATTTAATCCTCACAGCTCAATAAGGCAGGTACTTTAATATCTTCATTTCACAAATGGGGAAACAAAGAAAGGCACAGCAAGGTGAAGCCACCTGCCCAAGGTCTCACCTTGGGCAGGCTTTGAGCCCAGGGCATTTTGACCCCAAACTGTGACTCTTAACCCCTCCGTTATCCACACATGAACTCATCCAGCCACTCTTGAACCATTTCCAAATAACCATTATTCTTTTCATTTACAGGTAAAGAAACGGAAGCTCTGGGAGTTTAAGTCTCAAGCTCAGTCATTCATTGAGTGACATTGCTGTGATTCAAAAATGTAAGAATATTTGGACCCAAGACTTGTATATTTCCTTCTAAGCCATAGCCCATGGTGCCTGTCTTTATTAGACCCAGAAGCAAGTGTCTGGAGGCGTGACCTCATTAATCTCTGTCCCATGCACAGGTGTGGCTTCCTCTGCTGTAAATGGAGATGACAAGGCACCGCCCCCATGCCCAGGGCTGCCAGTGAATCAGGCATGGGGGGTGGCGGCACCCCCAACTGTTCGGTCCCCATGTCCAACGTTCAGAACATTCCTTCACCTGCCTCGGAGGAGGAAGCGTTTGACATATCACTTCCACGTATGTGCAAGAAGAAATTTCCCAATTATTCAGTTACATAACCATCTCCGTCACTTGAGAGAAGTGTAATTACACCAGCTCCCGCCGGGAGGCTTCTGCCTTACAGGGATCAGCAGGCATTACTCAGCCTTTAATAAGAACAGGGGACGCTGAGTCACTGGGGGGAGGGAAGTGGCGGGAGCAGGAAGCAAGCCCAGCGATGGGCAGGCTTCATCTGGGGAGCGCAGGACCCTGAGGGATGCAGGAGCTACAGGAAGGCCGAAGCCAGGCAGTGTGGAAAGAGGGTGGAACCAAGAGGGAGGAGGGAGAGGATTTAGATTCTTGTTTCCAAGTGACTTTTCCTACTGGCTTTGGGGCTTCCGGTGAGTTCAGCCTCCACTTCTGTCTGGGGAGAGGTGGCTAAAAATACCCACCCTCTTTGTCTCACACTTTTTGAGCATTTACTCTATGTGTACACCACTGCAATACATATATTACAATTATATTCTATATAATGCTCACAACAACCCTCGGAAGTGGAACCAATTATTCTCACACTCGGTTTACAGGTGAGAAATCCGACGCTCAGAGAGTTAGTAAATTGCTGAAGGTCACATAACTATTAAGTGTCAGATTTGGGGTTTGAACTCCAAAGCCTACAGTGTAACTGCTACAGTTATGGGATGGTTGTATAATATCAAAGCCTTTGAAAGTGATACATAAAAGGGGAAAATGTCAGATGTCACTGAAGCACAGTAGCTCGGCCCTCACTCTGCTGTCCATCCCTCACCTACATGATCCCAACACGGGTGGGCTCTCTGCTCTCTCTGCTCTCCCACGACAAATGGAGAAGACAACAAACAGAATTGGGACGTCACAAGAGTGAACTCCAGAAAGGAAGCCCTGACAGGGCACGGAGTGCTGCCTGCAGGTGACAGAGGAGACAAGAGCATCCTTGTTACAGTGGAATGAGGACCCTCACCTTGAACTTGCTCTCCTCGTTATCTCGGGGAGGTCTTGCTTGCCAGTTGTAAACCTGTGTGACGGCGCATGTGCATGTTTTTCTATAGGATTTCCTTGTCTGATTCCACCTCGCTAGCCCTCAAAAGGATTGCCATGTGCATACCAGACTAAAGAGTTCTCCCCTGCAACCGGAAGCCATCAAGATGCCCAAGACCTGAACTGGGCACTCAAGGATGGCCAGGGAGACCTATGCCCAGCAATTCGGGAGTGGCCAGACTTTGGCATTTTTGGCTTACTGTTTCGTTGTAAATTCAGTACAAATTTAAAAACAGGTCTAATTCATACTGTAGGATTGAGTGCCTTGGGTTATCATGGTGACAACTTTTCCCTTCTCCGGTCTAGTGAAGTGGGAAGAGAGGGGGTTTTGGGGACAGATCTGGGTTTCCATTCCAGTTATGACCTGAGTAGCATTAGTTTCTTCATCTGTAAACAGGGCTAATAATGACTTCTATCCAGGGTTGATGAGGGGTTAAATTAGATAATATAGGTAAAGCATATAGAAAGTCGATAAATGCTAACCTTTTTCTCCTTTCTGCTCTTCACCAAGTTTTTATACTGTTTTTCACTTGATTACATTTCACCATCCCCTTTATTACAAATAACTTTATATTATAAATGTTATATTTGATAATATACAAAACATTGGGATTTTTTGGCGGTCTCCTCCTTGGTTTCCCAGGGTTTATTACCTCCCTGTTTCTATGGTGATTTCCTAGCAATATGTTTCTATTTCTGCTCCGACTGATGGTCTTGCTTTGTTTTTCTTCTTTTCTGGTTACTTTTTTGAAGTGCGCACAGACTAAAGAAAGATGAAGCAGGATGCAGGTGGAACAGTGAAGCTGCAGGGACAGTTGTCTACGAGGGGAAAATCTCCCGAGGTGGCAAACCCTACCCCACTCAGGGTCTGAATCTGCCTGGAGAAATCCTACAGCCCTGTGAGCCCAGACATCACTTCGTGGTGAAGGGAGGGGTGATGCTCCCAAGTGAAATTGTTTCCTGCCCTCCGACTCTTGAAGGCCTTGGATAAGTCCTTTCCACACATTCCACTCCCCTGCGGTATTATTTAGCACAACACTCCTCCAAGAGATTGGAGTCCTTGGAACCGGGGCTTGGGGTCTTGTACGGTTCTGCCCACAGGACCCCGCCTGGGTCATGGCAAAGAGTAGGTGCTCACAGGGAAGCAGACCCTGCATGGCGGGCACCTCATCTACTCAGGACAAATCAACAATGAAGCACTGCCTGTATACACCAAGGCAGTGCACAAAATGCCAGGCACAATAATCTCAGGAAATTCCATGCAGCAACCCCATGTAGGAATTTCTACTTTTATTTCAGATAGGAGGAACCAGAGACTCAGGGAGATAAAGAACTTGACTGTCACCACATACTATCACAAAGCAGAGATGGAATTAGAACCCTGGCTTTGTTGATTCCAAACTTGAATGTTTGCCTAGAACATAATGCAACAGCCATAGTGATAATTTTATCCAGGCAACAAACCGAGAGGAATCCCAGTTTGCCTCAGGCAGAAATTGAAAGCTCTCTCTCTCTCTTTTTTTTGGGACAACAGTTCCTTTGAAAGAGATGTAGCTAATGGGCTCTAAAACCACTTTGCTTACAAGATCATCTTCTCCAGCTTGGTTTTCCATTAGGTGGCCTTTATGAGGAACTGATTTGTTAAGAATCACAAGCAGCTAATAGACCTTTGCTGGGAAGAGCTGTGGAGTTCCTACGGGCCACCTTTATGGAAACATGAACCAGGGATACCAGAGGAAAATGCGGATTACCTGCTGTCCATGGTAGAACACAGCAAGCAGGAACATAGCCATCAGCAGCAGAGATGCCTCCTTGGTCCCCAGGAAATCTCTGTTGGGAGAAGAAAGACAAAATGGCGGTCTGGTTACCACCAACCATACGGTGGTGGTAACTGAGTGTCAGCAAAGAGTGGGGGAAAAAGGAAGGAACATATGTTTACTGAGCATCTACTAGGTGACAGTGGGTGCTCTGAGGGTTTCTGCATAGGGTAATTCAGAAATCAGTTGACCCCAAGACGACAAGGTTATACACGTCCTATCTGGTAAAAGGGAATCCAGAGTATAGACAAGGCGTGCCTGCTCATCATAATGTCTTCTACTTGCAGAGCACTTTTTTCAGATTTCTAAGAGCTTTTATACTTTTTCACCACAAAGATCTATATGAGGACAATGATTGCCTTCTTTTTTAATAAATGCTATCCTACTCAAGAGACAGTGCTTGCTGTGTGGTGTGCTCTTCTCTAAGAGTTTTCACAAATATTCACTCTTGTAATTCTATTTCAGTTCTATGAGTCTGATACGATTGATACCCTATTTTTCAGGGTAGGGAAACAAGGTGTTATCATGTCCTTTTTACTCATGAAAACACAGATGTGCTGAAAGATTACGTGACTTGGCTAAGGCCACAGTTAGTGAGTGGTAGAAGCTGGATTAGAACTTGGTTTCCCTGACTTAGAACTCTTTATGTAGTGAAATGATATAAGAGCACAGGCTTTGGATGATAAAAGCTGGTGGTCAAAGACTGGTTCTGGCATTTCCTGGCCGAGCATGTGTGTGTGTTTTAAAGTGGTTGTCAGAAGGTTTGGCACATGGTAAGTTCTTTGTAAAAGGAAACTCTTTTAACCAATTTTTTTTTTTTTTTTTTTTTTTTGCATTTCTGCATTGCATTGCAAGGAACACAAAGACAAATGAAATAAAATCACTGGCCTCAAAAATGATGTACAAAACTAATAAAAAGATAATTATATTTAAAATGAAATACACTACAGTCTGGCAAGCTTTAGAATAGCCACACGAAAAAAACAGAGACAGCAGAGAGTGGAACCATCTCTACGGGTAGAAGGAGTTATGAAAAAAAGACACTCAGAAACCCAGAGGGGAGAAAGGAAACTAACTGGAATGTCTGCAGTACCTCCTGGGTGACAGTTGCAGCCACAGAGATGAAGTTTCCCAGTCCCTACCCTGGTGGGACTGTCAGACTAAACAATAGAGACAGATACACAAACCCGCATGATAAGACCTACATGGAGGCTTGTTGTGCTGGTTTGAAAGTGTTGTGCACCACAGAAAAGTCATGTCTTTTAATACTGATTCAATATTATAGGTTAGAAACCTTTGATTATATTGTTTCCATGGATACTGATCCACTCAGTTGTGGTATGGCTTTTTGATTAGATGGAGGTGTGACTCTGTCCATTCAAGGTGGGCCTTGATTCATTTATTGGACTCTTTTAAAAAGGGAGACATTTTAGAGAAAAGACAGTTGCTTCAGAGAAGACAGAGATGCAGACATTTGGAGATGCCTGGAGTGCTGACAGAGAGAGCAGATGCCTAGACACGGAGGTTTGGAGATACGCAGCCCAGCAGATGTTGTCATGTGACTTTCCATGAGATGCTAAGCAAGCCAGAACCCAGAGTTGTGTCCTGGAGGACCTAAGTGAAGGCCCACAGATGCCTAGAGAGGAAACCAGTCACATCAGAAGCTGGAAGCAATGGAACCAGGAACAAAGATCAGCAGATGCCAGCCATATGCCTTCCCATATGACAAGCATGGCATTTCTTAAGTCAAGATAGCTTTCTCTGGATGCTTTAGCTTGGCATCTTAGAATTATATGGTCTTAGAACTATAAACTTGTAACTTAATAAATTCCTTTTTAAAAAGCCATTCCATTTCTGATATATCGCATTCTGGCAGCATTTAGTAAACCAAAATGCTTAAGTGAGGTGTAGAGAGAGTAAAGGGCAAATAGGTGCAACATCTGTCTAAAACAGTCAGGGAAATCTTCATGGATGTGGTGACCCTCCAGTGCCAATGGAGCTTGCCAACAAGCTCAAGAAGGGCAAGTACCTGAAACAGAAGGCTCCAAATGTACAAAGATACATTGAAATGTATGTGGACTAGGAAGATGGTGATATCAAAGGAAAGCTAACTTGACAAAAGAAATCTCTGACAAATACAAAGACTTGTTCTCTTTTTCTCTTTCTGCAAGGGCCAACCTGGCTTTCAGGGTGGTGTTACTTGGGTGGGAGGAAATTTTGGCTTTTTGGAGGTGTGAGTGCTGGTCCTAACCCTTGGCTGCAATTTCTCACTCATCTTTGTACCTTTACTCTTTGTCTTGTAGCACAGCAGTGCCTTTCTGCTCTGTTCTGGGTTCAGCAATGTGATTTGCTTTTGTCAATAGAATGAGATGGAAGTGAGGGAGTTCCAGTGCCAAGCCTGTGCTTCAAGAAGTCCTGCATGTTTACACTTACTTTTTTGTACTTCTGCCTTTCCAGGAGAAGCAAAGCTGGCCCTGCTTGTCCCAGGTGGAGGATGGGAGACACATGGAGCAGACCTGCACAGCTAAGGTGCTCCAGCCATACCTAGCTTAGAGATGAGCCCCAGCTAACCCACAGATATATGAGTGAGTCCATTGAGTTCAGCTGGCCCAAGTTCTGTTTTTGCTGGAGAACAATAAGAGCAGCAAGAGGTCCAGGGAAACAGGGCTGCCAAGACCAGCTTCTCATCTAACTTCATGCTCAATGGCTATCCCACCCACATAGGGCTAGCACAGTACAGCTCACCAGGGACTTAGGGATGGAAATGTGCACTCTCTTAGAGAGATATTGTGCATATGGGAACCAAGGGAACAGAATAACTATGTGGGCTGGAACAAGACTGGGATTTGTGAATTCTTAGTTCCATCCACTTTTCCTTGGAGACAAAATGCTAATAGTAGATAGATTCATTATTATTATTATTTTTTCTATAACCCAGTGAAGTTTCCAATTATTGAGCATCTACTGTGTACCAAGGATATGCTGTGGATATAGAGATGAATAAGGCACATTGGCTTTGCCTTTGAAACAGTCCATTATGAGAAAGAATCAAATACACAGATAATTTCATATAAACATGAGACATTCCATGGAAAGGATGCATACTTACTGCTATGGGAATACACAGAAAGAGGTTGAACACTCAGGAAAGACTCAAGAGTTGAGTCTTAAAGGATGATAAATCAACAGGTGGAAGAGATGGGATGGGTTCTCTGGGTATGAGACATATGTCTTGCTTAGTTAACCAGTTTTCAAGCCTCTAGTGAAGGGATGATAAGTAAATATCATATATTATGTTTGAGGCCACATGCAGGCTTAGCAGGAGAGAGTGCTCTGCTCAGTTAGAGGTGTCCACCATGATGCCAAAGTGGAGTGTGTGTGTGATCTACATAAAAGTCATTCATTCATTCATTCACAGCCACCATAGTATTTATTTTGGGGTGACTGTCACATTCCAGTACCACTCTTTTTTTTCACTTCACTTAATTTTCTGGCCCTAAAATTTGTGGGAACCTGGCAGAATGGTTAAAGACATGAGCTTGAGACTTAGGTAGACCCAAGTTCCAACCTCGGCTCTGCTATTGACCCATTGTTTGTCCCTGGATAAGTCACTTAATACTCTCAGCCTCAATTTGCTTACCCATGGCTAACTGCACCACCACGACTGTGAGAATTAAATGAGTGAATCTGGTGACACGCTTGGCATGGGGCCTGGCCCATAATCCTGCTTATGGTGGTGTTTTTAAAAAAGTCATTCGTTGACACAGTTTGGATTGAACACGAGATGCCCTATGTTTAGCTCCTCCTGAATAAAGTCTAAACTCCTACTCTGCCTGGCACTTCTGATATCCTTTTCTTTGTAATGCAGGAGGCTTTTTTCAGCCCAACAATTTATCGTTTGAGACATATAATCCAGAGAAAACATAAATACGTTTTGAATCATTTTCACAACTGTTGGTTGGCTAAAAATAAATAGTGAGATGACTAGCCCAAACTCAGAAGAAAAAAAAAGGCAAATTATGATCCATCTCTGAACCTTTAGGCTGCATATCAGATGGAAAAATGGCCTAAATATAACAGCACAGATTATGTCAGCCCGGCCAAGGAACATCCACAAGGAACTGTGATTTGAATTTAGAAGGAATTTTTTTTTTAGTATCTATGATTCTCTGAAGAGCTACCAAAGAGAGCCCAGTGGCTGAAATTAGTGCATTATTATAATACTTTGTGTAATACTGGGTGGCAAAGGCTTAAAACCAAGGGCCATTTGAACTGATTTATTTGAATTAATAAAATCACTGAATTAATACTACCATCTCCCTATGCTAATAGAAGAGAACCTATGTAAGCGAAAACACATGTAGAATAATGTAAATTTCGAGGCTAGAGATTGTCTTGTCTGTCATCTCATAAAAATTAATATGTAATTCGAATGCTACTCATTAAGAAACATTTATGTTAATTGCAGAGAATTGGGAAATTCATAAAAATTTCACAAATAAGCAAATAAAAATGGTCTTCAAGCCTACCACGCAAGGAAAACAGTGTTTAAAATTGTGGAGCCAATTAAATGCCATTTCCAAGCCTTTTTCCACTTGCAATGATATTTTTTCAAATTTAAGATCATATGGTTCATACTGTTTTTGTAACCTACTTTTGAACTTAGAGATTTTTTATGAAAATAACATCATGTGATTAGATACTATAACATGGATCTTGGGGATCCATGCTATTCTTTACTATGTGTGCCATTCACAGCATGCTATGTCCTGGAAGGAAGTCTTTCATTTTATAATTAGCGGACCCAGGCCCAGAGAGGAGGAGTAACATGTCTCAGGTCATGTAGCTGACTTGTGTCCAAGGCAGGGTGAGAGACTCACATCACAGGCACCATGATTAGACCTTTAGTCATTTGCCATCCCAAACCTGAATTTTTAGTCTAGCTATTAGATCTCATTTCTCCCATGAAATCCATAATAAGCCAGCCAGCTTGAATTTATCTGTCATTCTGCTGCCATACTGATGATTGCCATTTAAGTGCTTGTTTCATTCTAGACCTGTAATAACCACTTTATATATATATCTTGCTTTAATTCTCATATTAACAATTAAGATACTGTCATCCCTGTTTTATTAAAGAGGAAACTGAGGCCCAGATGTTAAATAACTTGCTCTAGTTGACAGAGTTAATGAATGGCAAAGCCTGGTTTTCAACGCAGATTTTGGTGATGCTTCTCATCAGCTACAATCCCCTCCTTTAAGCATCTATCGATGACTGCTTTTTCCCAAGCAACTTGAGGGTCAAAATGATGTCGAATCCATCTGTGAATTTCCAGTGCCCAGCAGAAGCCTTAGGAAGGGGGTAGTGTATATTGAAAGGATGAGTGGATGGATGAAGGTCACATGATGTTGGACAACTTCTACTTGGCTTTGACCCTACCTGTGGATTATCTTCTGATTCTTTACTCCTTGTATCTACCATGACCTCTCATATGGCTGAGTGCAATATCCAGGAAGAGCTCTAAAGCTTACAGGTCTCAGTGCAAAATCAAAAAGCGTGGCCCCTGCTCAAGATGTATTAAGAAATTCAAGGCAGTGGCAGCAGAGCAACGCACCAGGTGCAGGTCCCTTTGGAGTGTGGAGTCCTGTGCAACGTACTTGTTCAGGTCACATACCATGAAGCTGGCCATTCCTTTGGCTTCCTGATTGGTCTCCCCACATCCACTCTTGTTCCTCTCTAATCCTTTATTCACAGCAGGAAGTCTTCCTTCAAAATACTCAAGCCCCTTTAGTTAAACCCTTTTCTGTGAACCCCAAACTCTTCCAGGTTCTTAACATGGTCTAGGCAGCTTTCACACTCTGGACTCTCTCTCTCTTTAACCTCTGCTGCTATACTTAGTACAACCTAGCTTTGTTCTACAAGCTGTAGTTTGCAAACCCCTGCACTCCAGCATCCCAAACGGTTTTCTTCCTGGTTTTGAAAAGGAGGCAGGGCTAGTGCAAAATGGGAAAGGGTACAGACTCTGAGGGCTGGGAGAGGCCAGTGTACTTCATAACATCAAAATGATGCGGAAGCCTGTTTTCAGGATGCCAAGAAAGATCCAGATATGATCCTAATTCTACTTCTGAAACACTGAATTCAGAAATATATTGTTTGCTCAGAGAGACTAAAGATGATAGATGAGACCTTTGTTCAAGCTTAATGCATTGCTATTGTATTTTGCATTGCATACATCTGAACCTATGAGGTACATCTGGCTCAGGTGAGGTGGTCTCCATTATAAACTTGGGCAAGCTCTTGCTTACATATTTAACACTGGAGGAGATCAGTTATACTTCCAGAAAGTCTGATGTGATCTTCATTCAGGCACTATTTTCTGCAACAATATGGCCATTGATGAGGCATATTGAGGATGGAGAGTTTAAACCATCCTTGGAGAATATTGTTGCACCGTTTGCAGTGTGTCCTGCCTTTCTCGCCCTCCTCCCTCCTCTTTAGTGAAGCAGACCTTGTTTGATTTACCCTTGTGGGATCTGTGCCTGGTCTTTCTTTCTGACTCCCTGTTGAGATTTGTCAGTGTGGTGGTCTTGTAGCTCACGTTCCTGAGACACTAAGGAAAGCCACCTGTGAATTTAAAACACCCTGGAAGGCTAGTTCCCAGGATCACTCAACTATGGTTCTGAGCACAGTGATGGCTTTGGCGGTTCCTGATGGTATTTTCATACTGAAGACTATCCTCGTGCAAAGGGGAGGGCAGAACCGGAAGCAGTTCAGTGAAAAGTCCACTGAACATGACATCAAAAGACCTGTATTCCAGAGCTGATTCTGTCACTTACTAGCTGTCAATGAAGCTCTCTGAGTCTCAGTTGACAGATGACATCTGCATCAAGAGGTCTCATAATATCTACATGAAGCTATGAATTTAAAAGGGATATGTGGACTATTAAGCATAATATACATGCCTCTCATTTGTGAGAGCCTCATCTGGTAGCACGTTTTATGTCTGAAATGTCTTCTATACCTAACCCTGTTGGCAAGTCTTGCAAGGATAATTTTGGTGGAGAGCTCTGAGAAGCCCCTGACTCATGCTGTTTAGCTTTCAGACGCCCGAGAGCAAAATGAGCAGTGTTAGGAAATGAGGCATCTGGATGGGGTTGAGGGGGAGGGACAGCTGGATACTAAAATAAAGGGAAGAGATGGTCCTTGTTCCTTCTGTGACCCTAACAATAGGTGCATAATAGATCTGGAGAGATTTTTGTTGAATTAAAATAAATGCCATTGATCTTCTATTAGAAACAGAGATATAGTATGTGTACTTACCATGGCCACTTCCAAATTTCAGAGTGGAAAGAGCATGGATAGTAGAGGCAGACCCTCTAACTCCCAGCAAAATAACTTACAAGGTGGGTTAGTTGCTATTATAATCAGCATATCTGATGCTCTTAAAAACTTACTTTGCTGCCACTCTTAATTAACAGTCTGGCCACCGATGAGCAGAAATAAAGGCCAGAACTCAATCCCAGGTTTTAGAACCTCAATTGCAATGCATTCCAGTATTTTGTCTATATTTCAGAAAGTTAACAAGGCATAGGTGGCATGGAAATCTTATCCTCTGATAATCAGTTATGACATATAGGTAACTAAGCCTATGAGAAGATAAGGAAAGTGAACATACTGGAATGGGCTAAAAAGCCCAGCCAAATGTCATCACTTTAAAAGTGAAGCATGACACTTGTACCCAAAAGCAACATGTGTCTACAGGATGGGAGACACATGGTGTAAAACAATAGTGAGCAAAAATTGTAGGGCTGTGTATGACAGATTACTGTGACTCAAAGATTCCAAATGAGCTAATACTTTTTCCAGTAACTCATTCATTCAATTTTTCATTCAACAGATATTCAGTTGGGCAGCTACTGCCAGATTCTCTAAGTGCCAAAAATAGGAACATGAGCAATGGTCCTTGCCCTTAAAATTTGCTATTCTCATGGAGAAGGAAGGCATGGAAATTAATAACTGCAACACACAGAGGCAAGTGCAATGATCAGAACTTACGTACACATATTAGAAAATGAGAAATGGTCAAAGAGGGCTTCACTGACGAGGGAGCCTTGAGTTGTGCCCTGAATTACTGATAGGAATTTGTCAGGGTGATGGATGCACAGAAGCTCATTTGGGAAACAGCAAGTGATTTCATGTAGCTAGAATATAGGGTGCAAAAGGTGAACCGTAGGTTTGTAGGAGATAAGATTGGAGGAGTTTGTGGGGCCCAGTTGAGGGAGAGTTTTGAATTCCCTGGTAAACTGGTTAAACTTTTAGCTTCTTAGAGACAACAGGGAGCCCATGACAAGATTTAATAAGAAAAAGGAACTGACCAGATGGCTTCGAGAAGGGTAGATTGAGAGTTTAGGCCAGGAGACCAGTTAGAAGACTACAGTACAGAGATAAGGATGGACACCTTTCTAGAGCAGTGGCATTAGTGATATGGAGGTTACATGTCTAAAGCTAAGTGTTAGCATTAATCTGCTGCTTCCTCTATACTGGGACTTGTCAAGTTTCTGTTATCACGTTTGATCCCCTTTCTAGTCCCACAACATGCAGTAACTATCATTATTCCCACTCGACAGATGATAAAAACAAGGTTTAGAAAGTTTAAGTCATTTTTAATGAATCTGTTTGAGATCACAAGTTGATGGACAGCGGGCATTTGAACCCCAGTGGTTTAGCTCCTCAACTCATCCTCACAAGCATTTTGAAGATGCTGCTCCCCTACGGGGTCGCTGAGGAAGAGGAATGAATACTGACTGAGAAGATACTGGGGGTGTGAGTGCCTCGCCTGTGTGAGGCTTGGTGCCATTCTCTGAGCCAGGGGTTGTCGAGGAAGGGCATCTGAGGAGCACATGGGAAGGCAGCCCAGGGCTCTGGGCAAAGCTGTGCCCTCTCCACCACCCAGGGAGGCAGCTGACACCCAGAGACCAGCAGAGACACCCTGAACCCAAGTGAGTTCCTACGGGTTGGCTCAAACCCAACACGTGACTGCCAAATTCCACACCCGGTGACGACTAACCTGCTGGTTTACGATGCAGCTGAGACGCTGAGACGGGAGTCTGGATGAGCACGTCCCTTTTTGTTTTTTCATTAATTTAAATCTACTGACCCTGAGTCAGGAGAAAACCGAATAAAAAGCACAACTTTTTTTTTTCACAAATCAGCAGCTACAATGAGCTTGGGATCACCTTTACTTTCAAAACCCTACTGAACAATTTAAGTATGAGATTTTCCTTAAGACTTCGAAAGAGAATTCAGAACCGAAGTTTCTCTCCTGAGAAGGAGGAAAAAGAAGGATGAGCATATACTGAGCACCTACTATGCACCAGGTATGACCACAGCCCTGGGATAAAGTACAGTTATTCCACTTCCCCAATGAGCAAATTGAGGTCTGGAAGTGGGAAGTGGCTTCCTAATGCAACAGAGCCAGTCCCTGTCTCGCTCCACTAATGCTGTGCTGCCCTTTGAATTAATGCATTTTAGATGGTTCGATCTTTATTTGTACTACAAAGGTGGTCTATTTTGTCCACACACCTCTTTGCCCTCTGTTGTGTCCTCTGTATATTTTCACAGGACATCTGTAGTGCAATGGTATTTAAAAATCCTATTTGGTGCCTTGTCATCCTGCCTGGCCTAGTCATAAGTTTTCCTTCTAAGTGACCACCTCAGTTAGCCCTGCCCTGCGCAGAACCAAAATTAGTAAGGCCTGCCCATCTGGAAGGTTTGGGATAATAAAGGTCACTGCCATCTCTTCTCCTGAAGGGCCCCTGCCACTTCTCCCTTTCCTGGCATAACTTAACTAGCAAGGCAGATGCTGCCAGGAGGAGACGCCCCCAGCTTCTCCAAATGGCCGTTGTTGCTTTTGCTTTTCGTGTGTGCAACCCCCAGCATCCACAGGAAAATCCCATCCCTCCCCTGTGGTCACAATAAATGCAAGAGCCCACACGCCACATGTGTCTTCCCCTCTCCTCCACCACGGTTCCCGGAGCTTGCGTTTGGCAAGACAGGACCCTCTCCTGTTCTTCCCTCTCCTCCGCTAGGCTCTTTGATCTGAGGAAGCCGTCCTCTCATGCATCTGCAGCCAACTGGCTGGCTGTGTTTGTGCTCAACACCCAGAGAACCTTCACAGAGCACCTGCAACATGCTGCCACTAAGAAGGCAGCACACAGATGCCTACCTCTCTTCTGAGGCATGCTCCCCCTTCCCGGGACCTAAGCAGAGACACTTCAGTTGGCCAAGTGGGTGCATCTTCCAGGGCATTTGTTGAATCTCAACTCATGTGGACAGCATGATAAGGCATTAGCTTGCATCTGCCTCCCTCCTTTCCTTCCTCAGTTCCCTGTTACCTCATGCTTGCTGCCCTGGGGTTACGTGAGCACTTAGGCCTTGCCTCAGGCTCTATTTTCTAAGGAATCTAGGCTAAGACATTATTTTCTTGTACTTTTTCTGCATTTCAAAATAAATGAGATGCAAGAAAAGAGTAAGATTTCAATACATGAGGGTTCTTATTATTAATATTGCTATAGCCAAATTATCATCAGACCTTACAAGTCTTAGAGTCCCTAAAGTTGAAGGAACTATTACTTACCAGGGCTGGAGGAGATCTGAGTTACTATTTATTCACTATCTAGTCCAAATCCATCATTAATAAACGGATGGATTCATAATTAATGAATATAAATAAGACTGAAAAGTAGGAATTTTGCCTAGGTTTGGTAGCTAGGGAGTGTTCGAGGGGAGAAATGTAAGTCAATATCCAACGAGTTCCCAAGTTCTAATAACTCTACCTTGATTCAATCTCCATCCGACCCTCCAGTTCCAATAAGTCTACCCCACTCATTCTCCCAGTGGGCTCCACCTCCCCGTGGAAGGAGCACTCCCGAGGGTGCGATGACACTTACTCTCCACTGTGGTTCAGGCTGTCGTAGCGCAGGAAGAGCCCTGCATAGATGGTCTCGGTCAGCAGGGCATAGATGGCAATCATTATCAGCAGCACAGCCAGCTTCAGGACCGAGTTAAGTCGGAGGAAAACAGCACAGGTCACCATGGCCAACACCCCCGTGAAGACAAAGTACTGGAAACAGAGAACGCAGGTGGTCAGATTCAACAGGCACGTAGCGGGTGTGCTCAGATCAATAATTTTAAGACATATTCTCCTAGTTGTGGATGCTAGTGAGGCTTCCTATGTGGATGCTTGCTGGGCATCTCTATCTGGAGGTCTCAGAGCCTCTCAAATTCAAGAGCTCTCAAGCTGAATGCTTCACTTCCTAATACCCCCACCCAAACCTCTGCTCTCCATTTCTGTGAGTCACAAGACCATTCACACCACCTCCAAGTCAGAATCCTTGGTCTCGTCCTTCTTTTCTCCCCTTCCCCACACTCCACAGCCAGGCCATTAGAAAATCCGTAGATTCTACTTCCCTAACGAATCTCGAGTCTGCCCAGCTTTCTTCTTCCACCGTGTTCCTGGCTCGGTTCTCATCTCCTACTCTGGAACCATCTTCTGGCAGCTCTGACTGTCTGAAGGCCCCAGGACACCTCCACCCCTGCCCCCAAAGCAGACTATCATTCTCCACTTCTCCAATTCCCCAGTATTTCTAAAGCATGGATCTGATAATGCTACTCCTTAATTTAAAGTCCTTTCATAGCTCTCCATTCCCTCAGATTCTGTTCTATCTTCTTAGCAAAGCTTACAAGGTCCTTTATCATATGTCACATTTCCTTGTACTCTCCAAACCCTAAACATATATTCCAGAATCTAACTACTTGGTACTTCCCAAATGTGCCCTGCTTTCCCTTACCTCAGTGCTTTGCATCCCCAGTACCTTCTTAGTCAACTCTCATTCATGTGACTAAACCTTACTCCTCAAAAAAAAAAAGAGCTCAGGTGCCACCTCCTCCAGGAAGTCTTCCTGGTATCTCCAGGTACTTCTGATACTACCTCACTTCTCCAAAGTATCCTACATAGCCAGGCATAGAACTGTTCAAATTGTAAACTTGGAACCACTTGAGAGCTGGATTATTGGCGTCATTCTCATGTGTCAATCTGCCCAGCCAGGGTTCTGCCATGTGGGGGAAATGTCTCAACCTATTTCCTTTAGAGAAGTATCCCAAACTATCACTGGAAGGTGGGTTCAGATTCCTACTATCCAGTGGGAAAAAAGAATAAAACTTACATTATCAAGGGCCCAGTGTGGGAGAGAACTTTATATACTTTTTCTCTTGGAATTTTCAAAATAACCAGACAGAATAGAAATCATAATTCCCATTTATAGATGAAGAAACTGAGTTTATAGAGCTTAAAGAAATTGTTCAAGATCTCACAGCTAGAAAGTGCCACCTGGGACACCTGGATTCAGCCGGCTGGGGGGAAATGTGACTCCAATGTCATGACTTTGTGGGTGAAGGTAGCATGGTTGAGAACAAAGGATGACTTGAGGCTCCCTTGTCTTTGCTCCAGAATATTCTTTGGTAGTATTTAGAGCTTTATTTATAAAGCATGTCTCAGCTACTTCTTTTATTTTCTTTACATGGGCAGTCACTGGGAATTGAACCTGGGTCTCCAGCATGGCAGGAGAGAACTCTGCCACTGAGCTACAATGGCCTGCCATCAGCTACTTCTAAAAAGCATTTATATGGTTACTTGACTATGTGATCTCATAATGCAAGGTATTATCTTATTCTTCTCTGCACCTTCAGTACCTCCCCAAGGCTGTCCCCTGAATAGATGAATGAGCATACAGTGGGAAGGACACTGGGCCAGGAGCCAGGGACTCTGGGCAATTATTCCCGTTCTGGGGATCTTGGGGACTTACTTGACCTTTCTATGCCTCACTTTCCTTATCTATTGAGTAACTGTGTTAGACTAAGTTTCCTAAGTGTGGTACACATGTTAAGTTTCAGATAAAGGCTGTGCTCCCGGGATACATAGTGCCAATGGGAACCACAAATGGGATCAAATCAGGCCGGAAACCAAAGGCCAGGGGATACCAATGATTGATGACTGCTGGAGAAGGCACACCAAGTGAGAAGGGGTGGATGACAAGAGTGTTGAGGAGGTTGGGGTTATGGAGCTGGGAAGCAGAATTATGAAACTCATAGGCACTGTAGAATGTCAGACTTCCTTCTACAACATAGCAGACAGATTCCTTTTTACGAACTTGGTGATAAATGAACAAAAATATAATATAATAATTTACTACATTACAGTTTATACATTAACATTATGTGCTCTGGACCCTGAAAAATCTTTGCTGAGGCATCTCATGTTATCACCACAGTGACCCTATGATTGAGGTTTTATTAATCTTCTCAAGTTTAATGGCACCTGAGGGTTACAGAGTGTTGAAAAGACAAGAAGGAATGTTTAGAAAATGACCTTAACAGTTTGGGTGGCTTGGCCAATGGACTAACTGGGCCTGGGTCATTCCAACTTCGTATGGGTCCAAGAATTCCCCTTCCCCCAGGAGCCCCCAATCCAACTTCTAACAAGGTTGTCAGGTGCGAGCACCTGGCTTTCGCAGAGCACTCCCTGCACAGCTGTATTTACTTTAGAGTGCCAGATGGCTAAGTTATAGTTATTTTCTCTCATGCACGGCTGTTCCCACCTTTGCATAATTAGAAGGTAGGGTAGCATGGGGTAAGGAGCCCTCCCCTAGAGCACAAACCACTGTAGGTCTGGGAGTGTCACTCCAGCCCCTGTCCATCTCACCAGGAGGTACTTAAAGAACTCGAACATCTCTTCTTGGCTTGTAAGTGTCCCAATAAAGCCTGTTCTTTAACTTACACCAGGCAATATCACCCACCTTGGCCCAGAGAGGTTAAATGATGGTGGCCAGGGTCAAAGAGATCAATGTGATAACACTTTTGGGTTAACGCTCTCCTTTCACACTCAGTTCAGAAAGGTGGCTTATCTCCATTTTAACTGAATCAATAAAAGGTTCCCTGGATCGGTAGGGATCACAGAGCTAGCAGCTGGCGGAAGCGCTCTGAAGAAAGGGCTGGTTGTGGGTCAGATGCAGGCAACTCTCAGCACACCCCGGTCCTTCCCTGAGGTCCCTCATACGAGGATGCACAAAGTGGCTCCGCAGACGCTTGAAAGGAAAACCTCCCTCCAACCCTGAGAGGTAGGAAGAGGAGACGGTTGCTAATGTTCCCATCTTCAGGAGGGAAGCTCGCACAGTCTCACCATCTGAGACTCAGGGGCTCCTAATTCCTAGGGCAAGAGCAGCAGTTCCGTAGTTCCAATCCGACCATCTCATCCCCTTAACTAATTAAGCTTGCCACCCTATGGACTCTTGAACTTTCCCATCAAAGATTTTTCTCCTCTAGTCTCTTCTGTTTCAAGAAATGATATCACTGTGACAGGAGAGGGAGAAGTTAAGGAGGACTCCCAGGTTTCTGGCTTGTTCCATCAAATGGGAAGTGTATTGGGTTATGGGGTTCATGTGAAATTAATTTATATATGTCCTCAGAGCCTACCTTGGTATCAGTAGTATAAAAGTTGACATTTATTTTCTGTTTTTTGGGGGGTGCCAGGCATTATTCCAAGAACTTTAAATGTTCGTTTTAAATGCTTATCATGGAATTCTTGCAGCACTCTGTAACAGAGGTACTACCAGCCCCTGTTAGGAATGAGACCTGGAGAATGTAAGTCATTTGTCCAAGGCCTCGTAGGTATTAAGCAGAAGAGCTTAGATTTGAACCTTGCCTCCTACGCCAGATGCCATGCTCTTTACCACCTTACTCTCATGGCTTTCAGTGAATTTCTTCTGAATAAAGAAAGAAATGTGTGAAAAATCAGAGCCAGTGAAAGGGCTGTAAGACTGTCTGGACTCATCTTAATAGTAAATTGTTTTCATAAAATTTCACTCCATTTTGCTGTGTTGGGGAAACCAAAGGAAGGAGTATTATCCTCTCTGAGAGGGGCCAATAGAGGGGGAGCCACAGCCCCTGGGGGATCAGGCGTGGGCCCCTGTAGGAGGAAGTGAGGTTCAGGGGAGAGGATGAGGCAGGATGAGGGCAGCTTGGCCCAGCTGGAGGGTGACCCTCCTGCCGGCTCATGCAGGTTTTGTTGGAAGATGAGGTGCAGAATTGTCTTCTGTACTTTCAAACAGATGTTTTGAGCAGTGAGTTCCTGTAGGCTGAGTGCTTAGTAGAGGGCCTTGTATAGGATCAGACTCACTGCATGAATCCAGGCTAAAATGTCTCTTGGACAGACAGATTATGGTACATAATCAGGAATCTGTATCTACGACTAAGGAAGACAGATAGCCTGAGAACAGCAAGGGGTGAGACTGCCTTTCCCAGAGGGTTCGACAGGAACCAGAGATAGCCCTGAGGCCTCCGAATTGTTTCATCTACACTGCATTTCTCCAATCCAGTTGGAGGCTGCATGTGCACATTTTCCTTTTAATTTTTAGGAGGCGGAAGAATTTTCCACGATGATGACTGAAGAGGGACCTAAGCGACTCCCCCACAACAAGGCACACCAACGGGACATGGCTGCTGCCAGAAGTCTGTGGCCTTCCGAACTCACAGGACAGGGAGAAAAGAAGACAGATCACGTTCAGAAGTCACAGCAACGTCAAAGAAAGCCATTTTAGCTCTTGGTGGGAGCAGCACCATGAAGGAAAAGGACAGAGGCTGCTGGGCTTCTGCCGGAGCTTCTGGGCTGAGGCGCAGCTCCCAGGCCCAAGGCATGAGGGCTTCCTAAATCTGGGTGTCACCACCGGTGCCAAGTGGAGACAACCAGCGTGATGGCTGAGGCAATTTACTGGGTTGTGTTAGCTTAGGAGAAAGAACCATTTCCACATGTTCGGGGCTCTGGTACAGCCTTCCTGGATTCCTGGGTGTCTTTTGTTTTTTTTAATACTAGAGAAAGAGCATGAGTACCACCTACTAGCTTAGAGCTGTCAAAACTGTATTTAAACTCCACAAATAGGCGTGATGCATATATCTGACTTGGGTTGAGGATGTATGGACCATTCTGGATATCATTAGACAAATAAGTTGTCTAATTTGTTGGCATACAGTTGTTCATAATATACTCTTATAGTTCTTTTTATTTCTGTATGGACAGTACTAATGTCTCCCTTTCTCATTTCTGGTTTTATTGATCTGCATCATTTTCTCTTTTTTTCTTTGTCAATCTAGGTAACAGTTTGTCGATTTTATTTATCCTCTCAAAGAATCAACTTTTGATGTTGTTAATCCTCTTTATTGTTTTTTGTTCTCAATTTCATTTATTTCTGCTCTCATCTTTGTGGTTTCTTTCCTTCTGCTTGCTTGGGATTAGTTTGTTGTTTCTTTTTCTAGTTCCTTCAGGTATGCAGATAGGTCTTTGATTTTAGCTCTTTCTTCTTTTTTAATATAGGTGCTTATGGATGAGTCCCTCTCAGCACTGCTTTTGTTGCATCCCACATGTAAAACGATATGTTGTGTTCTTATTTTCTTTCACCTTGAGATATTTACCAATTTTCCTTGCAATTTTTTCTTTGACCCACTGATTGTTTAAGAGGATGTGTTTAACTACCGTATATTTGTGAATTTTCCAGTTCTCTGCTTGTTATTGATTTCCAGCTTTACTCCATTAAGTTCAGAGAAAGTGCTCTGTATAATCTCAATCTTTTAAAATTTCTTGTGCCCTGCTTTATGAGCCAACATATGGCCTGTCCTGGGGAATGATCCATGAGCACTTGAGAAGAATGAATATCCCTGCTGTTTTGGGGTGAAATATTTCTTATTTGTTTGTTAGGTCTAGTTCATTTATCATATGGCTCACATTCTCAGTTTCCTTATTTATCCTCTGTTTAGTTGTTCTATCTATTGATGAGAGTGGTATACTGAAGTCATCGACTATTATTTTAGAGATTTCTATTTCTCCTTTCAGATTTAACAGTGTCTGCCTTATATATTCTTGGGCACTCTGGTTAGGTGCATAAATATTTATGATTGTTAATGCTTCTTGTGGATTGTCCCTTTTATTATTATATAGTGTCCTTCTCTGTCTTTTATGGCAGTTTTACCTTCAAAGTTTATTTTGTCTAATATTGGTGTAGCTACCCCAGCACTTTTCTGGTTACTTCTTCCAACCTTTCACCTTCAACCTATTTATATCCTTGGGTCAAAGGTGAGCCTCTGGTAGAGAGCATATAGATAGGTCAAACTTTTAAATCCATTCTTCCAATATGTGTCTTTTGGTTGGGGAGGCAAATCCACTAATATTCACTATTATTGCAAAGGTAGCATTTTATCCTTTGCCTCTCTTTTCACTCTTGTAGTTATCCTTACCGATAATCTCCACTTCCACACTCCTCTAAGCCTCTCTGTCCTGCCTTTTGCTTTCAGTCTGGAGACCTCTATTATCTCTTACAGGGCTGGTTTCTTGCTGAACTCTTTCAATTTCTGGTTATCTGTGAATATTTTAGATTCCCCCTCATTTTTTAAGGGTCATTTTGCCAGATAAAGAATGCTTGGCTGGCAGTTTTCTCTTTCAGTACCTTGAATTTATTATACTACTGTCTTCTTGTCTTCATGGTTTCTGATGAGAATCAGCTTAATCTTATTACTGTTTCCTATATGTGATGAATCACTTTTCTTTTGATGCTTTTACGGTTCTCTCTTTATCTCTAGCATTTGACATTCTATATTGTCCTCTCTTCTAGTTTGCTGATTCTTTCTTCTGTCTGTTCAAATCTGCAATTGTATCCCTCTAGTGTATATTAAATCTCTTCTATTGTGTCTTCATTTCTATAAGTTCTGTTATTTTCCTATTTACATATTCAAATTCTTCTACATGCTCATCCAGTGGCTTTTTAATATCTTTTATCTCTTTAGCCATATTTTCCTTCATCTCCTTGATTTATGAGATTTGTTTGAATATTTTGATTATTTTTTCCAAATTCTGCATCACCTTCAAAATTTTAATTTATTCTTTTAACTGGGCTTTATCTTCCTGTTTCTTAGAATGGCTTGCAATTATTTGCTGTTGTCTGAGCATCTGATTATCTGAGTTTAGACTGAAGGTCAACATCTCCATCTTGCTAGAGTTTTACTGTTGATTGGCTTCAGTTTGAGGCTTTTCTGTGGCACTTGTTTAACTTTTTCTAGACCTTTAGAATTGCCTGTGTTTGATCAGATTTTTTCAGCTCTTCTTCATCTGATTCTCATCCTGGGCATGGGGTACAATTTTTAAGATCACACTATTTGTGTAATTGTTTCACTCCCAGGTGAAAGCGTCCTTTCTTCATGTCCTTCTTTGGGAATCTTTACCTGTTATGTTTTTTTTGTTGTTGTTTTGTCTCTATAATTATTATTATTTAAATTTTTTTTTTTTACTCTCCTTTCTAGCTGCAACTAGCTGCTTTTTGCCTGGAGGATCAAGTCAGGGAGGGTCACCCTGGAGAGGAATTTCCCAAGTCAGTATTTCCCAGCCAAAAAAGGGCCAGGTCAGCAGGCAAGGACGCTTGCCTGTCATGCCAGAGGACCTGGGTTCGATTCCCGGTGCCTGTAAAAAAAAAAAAAAAAAAAAAAAGGGCCAGGGATCCACCAAGGGGGTTTCCCACCTGAGAAGGTAACCAGAGAAATGAGGGCAAGAGTTCAGGCAAGAGCTAATTTTTATAGTAACCAAGGTGGGGCAGACTAGTTTCAAAGAGCCCTGGGGAGGTCAGGAAAGATGCCAAAAAGACCTTTGGATGATCCCAGAAGTTGCACTTCCCTGGCCTGCCCAGCAGATGGCACAGGTAAGCAAATGCTTTCCTACTGTCCTACAGAGCTCTGCGTCTTTGACTCTCCACTGCCTTTGCCTGTGTTCAGGGTAGTGTTGAAACAATGGCTTGGCCATCCTGGTCCATAGTGGGCCGAAAGAGCAGCTAAAAGCCAGGACCCAGCAATCTAAACTCGCCAATCAAGGTTTGTGATCAGTATTTGACCTTGCCCCTGACTGTTCTTGGGGAAGAGGGCACCCATATTTTTCTCTGTCTGCAGGAGCCAGCTAGGAACTGGACCCCACTTTAAGAGAGCGGCTGGGCACCCACAGTCGCTGCTGAATGATTTACTACAGCTTTTTGCCGCAATGTCTCAGTTGCTTTGCCTGCTTTTCCCTGCATGCCGTACAGTGCTCCCCCGGCCTCTGGGCCCCAGAACAGGTGTTTCACGCAGTTTCCACCTGCCCACTGCTTTTGCAGGAGGACTGCGCACTGAAGTCCCGACGCGTTCTTTCCTGAATGTCCCCCTGGCCATGCATCTTTGATGACTGATCTCAGATCTTTGTAAATTATCTTTAGATTCTAGTTTTGAAATATTCCAAAAATGAAGTCTCTCTGTAATTGATTCCCAAATAGTAATATCCAGCTGGCTCACACATCTTGGTGACTTCTAGGAGTCAAATTATTCTCAAATGATCATTATTTGACATTATGGGGCATATTTTCTAAGCACATGCTGTTAGCTAAGAACAACGAGCAAAAAGGAGATTGGTGGCATTGCTGGAAGAAGAACATGTCCCTCCTAGTAACTACCATGAGAAGGACAACAAGTGCTGCAAACCCTGCAGCCTGGAAGCTGTGGCCCCCTGAGAGAATGACGCAACTCGAAACGCTCACTATTTTGTGAATATTTGCTGAGGCCAGAAGATAGATATTGCTATTCAGTTCAGTTCTGTTCAATGTTTAGGCACAAGTTGTATGCATAATTGTATAGAAACTTTGGGTATATTTTTATTTGTCACTGCCCTATCATCTTTCTTAAACTCAAATCTCTGCAATTCTTAAATTCAAATCTTCATTCTTAAATTCAAATTCAAAATATGGTACTACCAAAAACTTCAAGAAACAGTCAGGGAGAGAGGAAGGAAACTGAGATTTACCGAGCGCTTTACATATGTTATCTTAATTCACCACCCTGACAATCCTAGAGGTAGGTATTATTAATAATTCCATTATATGGATGCAGAAACAGGCTGAGAGAGGTTAGGTGACCTGCCGAAGGCCTCACGGCTAGTAAATGGAAGCGGAAGAAGAGTCCTTGCTCGTTTTACATCAGCACACAGCCTCTGTCATTCAAACCTATTTTGTTTCCCGTGTTCAACTAATGTGCTTAAGGACTTGGAATCTAAGTTTTAAGGAGGTGGTTTTGTTTCTGGATCATATTGCACCATTATGGTTTTTAACCCTTCCTGGCAAAGGCAATTTCAAAAATTGATTTCCATTTGGGGAAAAAAAAGATCACCTTTATAAATGTAGCCATAACATAAAACTGGCTCTGCACTAAAGCAAAATGAGCTTATATAATATATCTTTGGTAGACTAGAATAAGTTCTGAAGTTACATTGGAACTATTTAACACTTATTCTGGTTTCTGAATTATTTGATGGGCCTGTCACTGTGGAAGTGTTAGAAAATCTGATTTTATCCTGAATACCTGCTGGGACTTTTACATTATAGTGAATAATGCTTCCTCTTAAGTCACTCAGGGTTCAGATTCCTACCTGAGAAGGTAACCAGAGAAATGAAGGCAAGAGTTTAGGGAAGAGCTAATTTTAGAGTAACTTTTGGAATTTTAAAAATCAGTTTTATCATTACCAGTTCTCTCTTCTCTTTTAATTGCTTCTCTTCCTCTTTTTGCTCCTTCTTGCCTTTCCCCCTTCTTCCTCTTCTGAGTTTTCCCCTTTCTTCTTTAATCTTCATCATCATAATGATAGCTAATATTAAACAAGCACTTATTATGTACCAGAAACTGTATTAAGTGCTATACATGCATTTTTCTCACTTTACATCCCATTATAAACCTATGAGAAAGGCAACATTTTTCCCTCATGCTTTACTCCCAGCACAAATTTTATCTCCATCCTCAAAGAGGTTAAGTAACTTGCCCAAGGTCACACAGTTATGAGCACCAGGGGTAGGATTCAAAGTAAAAAATTTCAGACTTCAGAAAAGGCTGTATCAGATGCAGAGTTGTATTCCGTTGGATGCCTATTCCACAGCTTGTTCATTTATTTACTTGTCTGTAGACATTTGGGCTGTTTTTAGTTGTTGACTATTACAAATAAAGCTGATAGGAACATTTGTGCACAAATCTATATATAGATGTATATTTCATTTTACTGACTATATCATATGGTAGATGTATATTTAACTTTTTGAGTTAAAAAACACTTTTAACTTTTGCATTCCAAAGTGCACTGTTAAACATCTCCACCAGCAGAGTATGAAGGTTTCAGTTTCCCCAAATCTTCATCAACACTTGGTGTTGTCAGTGCTTTTAATTTCCATCTTATATTTGTGTGTAATGGTATCTCACTGTGGTTTTAATTTGCATTTGAACTAATGATGCTGAGCTCCTTTTCATGTGCTCATTTGCTATCTGTGTATCTTTTTTGATGACCTGTCTATTCAAATCATTTGCTTATTTTTAAACTTGAGGGATTTTTGTGTGTTATTAGGGAATTTTGAGAGTTATTATATATTCTGGATACAAGTCCTTTATGAGATATAAGATCTGAATATATTTTTCCACGACTGTGCTTTTCTTTTCATTCTCATAACAATTCTTCTGAAGAACAGAAGATTAAAAATTTTGATAACATCTAATTTGTGAATTTTTCCCTTGGTGAATAGTACTTTTGGTATAATAACCCAAAAAAAAGCTCGTGCTTTTACCTAAGTGAAGGCACTAATATTTTCTCTGCTTTGTTCTAGAAATTTTTAGTTTTAGGTTTTATAAATAGGCCTATGATCCATTTTTACTTATTTATTTTTGTATATGGTATGAAGTATATATCCACATTTATGTTTTTGCCTATGGACATCCGATTGTTCCAGACTGTTGAAAAGACTTTCTCCAATGAATTGCTTTTGCACCTTTGTCAAAAACCGTATGTATATGGTTCTATTTTTAGATTCTATTTTGGTCCATTAATCTATTTGTCTTTCTTGATTTCAGTACTAGATTGATTACTGTAGATATGTAAGTCTTGAAATGCCATTTATTTCCTTTTCCTGTCTGTTGCATTGACTGTGTTGAATAGAAATGGTGAGAGTGGGCAGTATAGTCTTTTTTCTCGGATCTTAAGGGAAAGCATTCGTTCTTTCACTGCTAAGTATGATGTTAACTGTCGATATTTTTAAGATGTTTTTTCATGAAGATTGAGGAAGTATCCTCAATTTCTAGTTTGGTGAGAGTTCAAATTTTTTTTTTTTTTTATCACAAATGGATATTAGCATTTGCAAAATGCTTTTTTCTGTTTCTATTGAGATTATTGTATTTTTTTTTTTTTTTTTGGGTGCATGTTCTGGGAATCAACCAGATCTCCTGCATGGAAGGCGAGCATTCTACCACTGAACCACCCTCGCACCCTATTGTATGGTTTTTATGTTTTAGTTTAATGATTGCATTTTTTTATTTGGTTAGGTTTAATTTTATAATCTTGCTACTTGTTTTCTGTTATTTATTGAAGTTTTCCATTTTTGGCCTTTTTTTGATTGAATAAATATTTTTTAATGATTTGTTTTTTCTTCCCTATTAGTGCATTCGCTGCAATTCCTTGTTATTTTATCCATTACTTTAGCGTTTCTAACATCTATTTAATTTACCACAGTTGACACTCAAGAGACATTATTCTACTTCACATATAGTATAAAAATTTCAAAACAGGATATTTAAATTCCTGCATTTATACTATTAAACATTTTATTTTTACATAAGTTATGAACTATACAATATTGTTATTGTTTTTATTTAAACAATTATCTTTTAAAGGGATCTAAATAATGGTAAAAAATGTGTATATTTACCCTGTGATTGCCATTTCCATCGCTCTTCATTTGTTTGTGTAGAGCTTGATTTCCATCCGGTGTCACTTTTCTTCTGCTCAAAGGACTCCTTTGACCACTTCTTCTGGTGTTAATCTATTGTTTGTAGATTCTTTCAGCTCCTGTATATCTAAGAAAGTCTATAGTTTGCCTTCATTTTGGAATATATTTTTTCTGGGTCTAAATTCTAGGTTGATATTTATCTTTCAAAACTTTATAGATGTTGCTCCACTTCCAATTTGTTTGCATTGTTCATGATGAGATGTCAGTTGTAATTCTTACTTTTATTTTTTGGTATATGACAGGTTTTCCCTAGCTGCTTTTAAGATTTTGTCTTTATTATTGGCTTTTAAGCAGTTTCATTATGATGTGCATTTTTGTTTTCTTAATGTGTCTTGTGCTTGGGGTTCATTGAGGTTCTCAGACTGATGGATTTATAGTTCTGATCAAACTTGGGACAAACTTTGGTCACTATTTCTTTAAGTAGTGTTTCTCACTCCCCTTTCTTTCTGGGACTCCAATTATACATCTATTATCCCACTTGAGGTTGCTTCACAGTTTACTGATTTGGTTTCATTTTAATTCATTTTTTTTCTCTTTGTATTTCATCTTAGATAGTTTCAATTGCTTAAAAAGTTCACTATTTTTCTTTATTTTGTAAATTCTAATATGTTGTTAATCCTATCCAGAGAACTTTTATCTCACACATCATAGTTTTTAGCTCTAGCTATTCAATTTGTATCTTTAATATATCTTCCATGCCTTTACTTAAGTTTTTGAATCTCTAGCATATCATTATAAATACTGTCTTACTGTCCTTGCTTACTAATTTTAATATATGCAACAGTTCTGAAGTGGTTTCCATTGGTTTATTTCTCCCCTCATTATGAGTCATATCTTCTGCCTTCTTTATATGCCTGGTGAGCTTTGTTTGGATGCCAGCCATTTTGGTTTTACCTTGTTGAGCCCTTGATATTTTATATTTCCATAAATATTCTTGAAATTTGTTCTGGGACACAGTTAAGTTAGTTGGAGATAGTTTGGTGTTTTGGGACCTTATTCTAAGGATATTTTAGGAAGGACAAGAGTCGCATTTAATTTAGGGTTAATAATATCCAGTGCCCTATAGATTATGGTGTTTTTCAGTCTGGTTGGTAGGAATAAACACCATTACCTTGTGTGAGTGTCAAACACTAATTATTTCAGGTGGTTCTTTTCCCAGCCTCTGTTTCCCCACATGCATGACTGGACCCCTTGCAGAGCTCTGGGTTTCTCTCTCTGTGCAGCTCTCCTCTTTCCAGGAGTGTGTTCTGAAAACTGCAGTCTCCTTATTCTTCCTGGAATCTCAGTTCTGTCTTCTCAGAGCAGGAGTCTGTGGGGTTCCTTCTGGATTCCCCATCCTTGAGCCATGATCTGGAAACTGAGACTCTGTCACAAAGCTTAGGCAGTTAGAGGACTCCTTTCACTTGTTCACACCTTTCAGGAAGCGCTGTCCTTCTTTTCCTTATAGCCAGTGTCTTTAAACTGTTGTTTCATATATACTTTTTTGTTTTTCTTTTAGTTTGTTCAAGGGGGAGTATAAGGCCTGTTCCCAATACCCTGTAAGAAGTATAACTTCTTTCTCTTGTAAGAAATATTATTAAGCATGGAATTTGGGCCTTGTCCAATGCTGAGCTCTTTGAGGAATTTCAAAGAGTTATACAGTATTATTATTGCTCCATGAAGCAACTCATAAATTTGAGGGGGTGGAAAGGCACCCCAGCCCCCATGTGAGAAGGAAGGAGGGTGATCTGAAAGGCCTGGACCCACTAAAGAATATATTAATGAAAAGATGGACCTGAAGAGTGGGTAGGACTTGAGCAGGTGTGAAGGAGAGAATGGGCCAGGGTGCAAAGATGCAAAGATACAGATAATCAAACCTCTTTGGAAAAATGGGTCTTAGAAGCCCATTATAAACAGAGCAAGCTCTGACTGCTCTTAAAAACATAGCTAACTGCTTACTCAGATATGCCAAAGTATAATAAAGGGGCTGCTTCTAAAATATGCAGTGTTCTCTCCACGGAGTCTCCTGAGGACCATGTCCAGGTGTATGAGATAAGGGGTCTTATGATGCATGTGATTCGCATACAGTCTGCAAACCTACAAAAAACCCTTTTCCCTCCCCTAGATTACTACTCAAATTATAATTGGAATATGGCTGTCTTTGCTATCGCTTCTCGCATTTTCATTATTTTTAGTAACTTATAAGCTTCCAATTTAGAACTAAATTGTACTTTGCATCATATATTATATAGCCTTTTATGGCTCTATCCCATGATTTACTTTAATAGCAGGTTTTTCACTGGGTATTGTTTCTCATTGGGTGAGGTGGAAAGGTCAAGTACACAGATGAGGAAACTGAGGCTCAGATAGTTGAGACTATTTTCTTGGAGACACACACCTGTAAGGGATGGGCATCAGGATTAAGCCTTTCAGAATGTCTGATTCTTCCTAGTTTGGCAGACGATTCTCTAGAGATCTCTAGCACACCCAGATATATCAGAAAGGCAAATGGAAGCCAAATTAGGTAGTGGTAGAAGCTGGTAATGGAAAGGGTCCAGATCCTATCTTAGGCCATTAAGCTCCCTGCACCTGAGGGGATGACAGGAGACAGCAAACTTTGACTGTGAAGAGCCAGATAGTAAATATTTTTGACTATGTGCTCATGTCACATCTGTCCAAATACTCAGTTCTGCTCTTGCAGCATACGAACAGCCATAGTCACTTTGTAAAAAATGAGCATGGATGTGTTCTAATAAACAGCTGGTAGCTAGACGGATTTGGCCTGTGGCCATAGTTTTCTGACCTTTGGGCAAGGTGACCCTTTGGTTGTCAGAGAAAAACAGCAAAGCTTCTATCCATATTTATTTTATCTCACTTTTAACACTTTTACTTTTGAGTATGCTTTATAGTGCACATGATATATCAGCATGGTGGTGTAGCTACACTACATATAGATAAACGTATATTTTGGTGATGCTCACTCAAATCCTTTCTTTTTTTTTTTACCAGAAATAATAAAAAATACTAAAAAATAGCTCACATTTTTTGAGTAGATACTTTGTGCCAGGCATTACTCTAAATACTTTACTCTAATTAACTCAATGAATCCTCACAATCACCCAATGAAGAAAGCACTATTTTTATCTTCATTTTATAGATAAGGAAACTGAGGCATAGAGATAAAGCTGTGTGATAAAAAATGTTTATCCACCACTTTCTTAGTATTGGCAAATCCATAAGAACTGTGGTTCTGAGTTTGGAAATTTAAGTTTGGGTTCAAGGTTATACTGTATTGATTTAGAATGAAGTGGAGGCATACATTAATCTTTCATAAACATCTACTTCATGTCACACAGCATGTTAAAAAACTAAACATTTGCTACCTTGTAAAGGAAAGGACCAGGAGGATACAATGGTACTTAATTCCACAATAACCATGTAAAGAAGGTATTATTTTTTTCTACTTTACAGATGAGGAAACTGAGGTTCAGAGAGATTAAGAACCAATTTGAGTCCCACAGCTAACAAGTAAGGGAGCTCAGTGAGGATTAAACCACCTTTGCCTAAATATCAGATTCTTGGCCTACTTAACTATCTCTTGGAACAATGTCACTCTGAGCCAGGGAGTTCTCAGGGGGCTGGTGTCCCATACAGTCCACTCAGTCAGGGCTTCCCTCTTTGGGAGAGGGTGGGAGAAGGTCCCAGAATGCACAGCCTGCTCTGCTTGGTCCCAGAAAGAAGTCTGCTTTTCCCTAAAAGTCCAGTTCCTCCTCTAGAGAATGGGCCTGGATTCAGAAGCGTGTGCTCGAGAATAAGGCAGATGTGGCTTGAATGGCAGTACCAGCCTTTATAGATGGATGAAACAGGAAGGAAGAAAAGGAAGCAGGCAGCAGGGGCACAGAGCAAGTTATTCAAGCTCTCCCAGCCTTAGTCTCATTATCTATAAGATGGAGGTAATAATGTCCTCTACATCCTCAACCTTGAGAACTTAGTGAAATTATATGTAGCAAATAGGGGCTCTAGAGCTGGAGGTGAGGGAGGTGAGGTTGTTATCCTATTCAGAATGTTTCTCAGACCAGTTCTGGGGCCTAGATGATTCTAGGAATGACTGCACAGAGTCTCTTGGAGATTGTAGTGTCTACTCAGGAGACTCTTGGAGATTGTAGAGTCCACCCAGGACCTGCAGGGAAGGGGCCATCCCGCCTCTGATGGGACCTCCCAGCCATCCTTCTTTCTGACCAGAACTTCCAATACCAACATGTGAAAGCCCTGGGCCATGGCTAATAGAGCCTTGGGCCATCTTTACCTTCCCCATAAGGCTGAACCCGAGTTCCAGGGTCAGACCACTAGCTCTGTAGGCAAGAGAGGGTCACATATACATTATTTTGCTGGTGCTGGGTATTCTATCTGGTCTGGATGCCTCCTGACCTTATGGAGCTCTGGGCATTCTCTACACCACTTAGATTTAAGTTCAGCTGTGGTCTTCTGCTTTGTGACTTATTAGCTAGCTTGCTTGCTCCCTTCCATCCTTCCTCTTTCCTTCCTTTTTTAGTGCAGCAAATACTGCTGGAGCAGTGACTGTGCCTGCCAGACACAAGCGATGATGGCACATCCTGCTACAAGTAGGAGAAATGGGTAGAAAAGACGGAGCGGAGGAAGAGACAAAGGGAAACAGGAAGGTGGAGAGAGGGAAGGTGAAAAAAGAAGAGGAAGAGGAGGCAGAAGCGTGAGAGAAAGGGCAAAAGGGTGGAATTGGAAAGAGAGACACAAGGGAGAAAGAGGAAAAGGAAAAGCAGAAGAGATAAAGGGGAGGCGGAAAGGTAGAAAAGGGCAGGAAGAAGAAGAAAGGAAGGAAGACGAGGCAGAAGAAGGGAAACGTGACTCTTCCTAAGGCCCTGCGGCCAGTCCTGTCAGTCTGGAGTTGGTGGAGATACTATGCCCAGGTCTCAAGGGGAGCTTGTACATAAATACCTCTGGGTAGGAGCAGATATCTGTAAACCCAGCTGAGGAATTGAAAGTCAGGTTCTTCAAGGGTATCGACTTGTCAAAATCACACCACAGCTGCGGATTAAAAAAAAAAATACACACACACAACAAAAAACAAAACAAAACAAAAAAACACACAGGAACAACAAAGTCAGTGTGAGTGCTGGAAACGGGTGGCGTGCAATGAGCGCTGAGTGCCAGCGGACGCCCGGGGCAGAGCCCGGCCCAGGAGGGCGCACGAGTGCATGAGGGTAGGGCCCGCCCGGAGCGTCCTACTTTAATCCAAAGGCATCACTCGCCTAGAAGATGTTTTTGCAAGCCAGTCATGAAACCAGGGTAAGAATTCTGTGCTGGCCACATCCCTTGGGTCATTGGAGCGTGCTTGTGGGGCTCAGAAGAGAGAGCCAGATGGCAGGAGAAAAGGTCTGGGGAGGGCTCACAGCCCGCCTTCCGATGAGGAGCTGACGGGATTCCAGGGATCTGAGGGGCCATATTTTCCAGACAGATTCTTAACACTGGGGAGGGGGCATCTCCTAGGTCAGAAATTGCTGCTAGGGATTTTGTGATGCACGGAAAATAATAGCTACCATTGGTCAAATGCCTCCTTTGTGCCAGACACTTTATTAAAAAAAAAAAAAAGAAACCTCTCAAATACCTTATGATGTAGCTACTATTTTTATCCCCATTTTACAGACAGAGAATATGAAACTCTGAGAAGTAAAGTAACTTGTCCAGGGTCACTGAGCTGGCCCGTGGTGGAGCTGAGATTTGAACCCTGGTCCATCTGACTCCAAAGCCTGTTGTCTTCCCACCCCCACTGCTGTGACAAAGTTGGCTCCAGGGGAGCCCTGACCTAGGATCGTTGGGCTTATTCCCAAATTCTGGACCTCAGAAATAAATGAAGGGTCGTCAAGCCTTGAGAACCTGGCTCCGGTTACACCGGCTGTGATCAGCAGTCCTGTGTGCTTCTGCTTCAATTGTATTTTCAACCCAGAAAAATATCTGTTAGATGATGCATACCATTAGATTATGATTTTTACAAAGACAACCACAGAATCGGATCAAAATAGACTTTAAATCATTATTGGGCCAATTTGGACAGTGAATTTGATGCTGTCTCAGCCTCCAGGTCACAGCATGACATTGCAGGAGTCCACAGACTGGGTCCCTAAACCCTCGGGGACTCTCCCTCAGCCTCAAGACAGGGTCGCAACTAGCCTCTGTCAATGTGCCAGGTCCAAGATCAAAACCAGGAAGTGGATAAATCACTCCCCAAATCTAGCTCCCTGAGTCATGGACAACACAGACTATTTGTATATACACAGCTACCAAAGTGCATTCCAGAGAGAAAATGAAATCATTAAAACATGAATCACCAAATTAAAGACAGTGATAAATATCATGGTGGTTGGAATTTTATCTGAGTTCAATGTGTCACATCAAATCTGGACCCTTAGAAAATCACAGGCAAGATGTTCAACCTTCCTGAAATGCAGTTTCCTCATCCATTGAAAGGGGACAGTAATACCTACCTGTGGCATGTGGTAGGTGCTTAATAAACGCCAAATATTTTATTTCCATTCCCCCTGCTTCCACTCCCAGAGAAACGATTCAGCATATTAGAGTGAATATGGGTCATGGAGTCAGACAGACCTTATTTGCAAGTTATTTCATGTCTCTGAGCCTCAGTTTCTTCAGCCATAAAGTGGGGATAATGAGACTTACCTCACGGGGTTTATGTGAGGATTAAATAGGACAACTAGAGAAAGCTTCCCCTTCAGTGCATGGCACACAGCAGGTAGGTAGGTAGTAAGGGGTAACTCTTATTTATGATTATAACTGGTTGGCCCTGACAGTTCAGAAGTTTAAGGGCTTTTGGAGCTCCTTTTGGAGTGAATACCCTTCCCCTTGAAGAAAAAATTTGCCAACAAATACACAGTTCTGACAACAGCCACAACTTTGTTCTCTGTCCCTAAGCTTGGGGCTAGACCAGGCACACACGCCAACTGGAACCAAGAAAGGGCAATGCAAGGGACTGCCGGCTCTACAGACTCTTAATTCTTGACTGCACACTGGACACCAGAGCTTGGTGGCCTTGGTATGCTTACGATATTGAGGATGGCGCCCAGGAAGTTAATCAAGATGGATGCAAAGATGATGACGTTCCGGGCCAAATAGGTCTCATTAATCCAACAGCAGGTTTTCCGAAGGAGGATGGGCAAGCATTTATAATCCTCTGCTGTGGTGATGAGGACCAGGGCCGAGTGCAGCATGATCAGAATGGAAAACTGGACAGCCATGGGCATCACCCTGCAGAGAGTCACAGAATGTTGGTTAACATGACATCAGTCGTCTGTCCCCACTCGCTGAGTAATGCTGGCAATCGCACCCATGTCTCCCCATCCCCTTGCATCTAATAATTCCTCCCACATTCGATTTGTTCAAGAAAAGAGCTATTTCCAGGAGTCATTTTAAAAACATATATCCATTCCTAGAGTATTCTCTCTACTGAGAAATTTTGCAATGAATGCCAAATATTTGACTTAATTTATTGTTTCTGTCCAATTTGTCCTCTTTTATCATTCACCTTTCTCACTAGGCAACTGCTGCCAAGGCAACACGCCATGGGAATTTTATCTCAATACTCTGGCTGTATGGGGACAGGGGCACCTGCTCTTTCTCCTCCGAGGTGGATTTTATGAAACTCTCCCTCTCTGTCTATTCTGATGGCAAGAAAGGGATTAGGCACCAGTTCTAAGTTGTTCAGTTTGGTTAGTAATTACCATGGCTTGCATGGAGTATCCTATGTGTCAGGTATGCTGCATGACTCAGTATGCAATTTGAGACACAGAGAAGGAGGACTCATCCTTGTCTAAGGTTTCAACATTGCTTCCAAGTTCACACCTTAAGCTTCAAGCTATTATACTAAACGATGCCCCATGGTAGCCTCTGTCTTTTAGATCCTTCTACTAGGGGTCAACTGTTTCTTGCAACTCTGTGTATCCAAAGTTCTACCTCTGGAGGAATATTTAAATGATTCCTCTCCTCCTCAACAAGTGTGTTGATGATCAAGTGTGTTGCTTCTCTTTGGGAATCCATCTCTAAATCTCTCCTCTCCGTAGAGCTACTCATGCTGTACACTGGTGTCTGTAATTTCTCCACCTCTGTTTTAAAATAGCTGCAGGTTAAAGGGTGATGCAATGGGTGGGATATTTTACATATACTTCTTCCTCCATAAATTGAAGTTAGTTCATAAATATGAACCAGTGGTTGATGCTCAATAAGAATGAATTCAGTGAATGAAGCTGGCCCAATGTCCTCTTCTGGCACTATCTCTTACTATCCTCCTAGCTGGGTTTCCTATTTATTATTAACAGCATTAGTGTAAATAAGGTATTAAGCTCTGACTACATGCTAGGCACTCTTCTCAGTACTTTATAGAGAATATCTCACATCCATTCCTCAAAACAAACCTAGGAGGTCTTTGGATCTCCTTTTCTTTTTTTTAGGAGTGAGTATTTGAGATTCAGAGAAGCGACTTCTGTGTGATCATTCAGTTGGTAACTGTCTTCTCTGCTGCATCATTCTGCTGTTCTGATTACTTTGGTCAGTGATATATGTCCCATACTGTGTTGATCTTTTCTACCTCTGTGGTTTCATTATGATTGCCATTCATTCAAAATACTTTCTTTCTCGGCACGGTGCTAGGGAGGCAAAGATACATCATCTCTCACTTGTAGGAGATTTTAATCTACAGGGAAAGATGAACACTCAGTGATGAATGATGATATCACATGGCATGAGTTATGAAGGGTTATGAAAACCATCATTTGGAAAATAGAAAAGGGAGTCCAAGGTGGATGAACAAAAGAAACGACATTTGGGTTAGGTCTTGGAGGTTGAAGAGAATGTGTTTAAGGAAAGAAGAGTAGGGAGTGTGAGCAAAGGATCAGAAGAATGAGAATGAACTGTGTGCTCAGAGTTTTTCCATTGTCTGGGCAGTGGGCTATGGGACTGGAAACTAAGGGGCTTGATAAATGCTGTTTCAGGGAGATCTAGCCTATAGCATGCACTGATACTTAAGATACTTAATTGAAGAAGGAGATGATCAGATTTGTGCATTTGAAAGACATGTGGTGGGAGGTGGAGGGTGGAGTTAAGAGGAGAGAAAGCATTTAGGAGATTTAAATAGTTGAAGCAGTGAGTTAACAGGGGAACAACTGAAGGAAACCCAGTTGTAGTTGGGAGGGAGGGAGAAGATGTGGAGGAACTCTTATAAGTGCTTTATTTGTATGTAAGAGGCATTTGAGAGAAGGAGTCAGAAGACGACACTAAGGCTTTTGCTGCCTTAACTAGGTAAGCACAGAAAGAGAAGCTATTCTGTACAGTGGATGAAGCTGATGAAACTGATTTTGGGCATGTTGAGTTTTTGATGCTCGTGGATCACCCAGTTGGAGTTGTGTGGACAGAGAGACTGAGGGGAACTGTAGGTGGGGGATATAAGGTTTAAAGTCATCAATGAATAGGTGGTATCTGAAGTCCTGAGGAGGGAGAAACTAACCAGGGGAAAGGGTAAGAGAAAGATGAAACTGTGGGGCATGCTCATGGACTGGAAGAAGAGAAGGCACCAAAGGCAATTTAGGAAACATGGTCAGATAATGAGGAGATCAGGAGTTTATGGCATAGTGATAGGCACTGGGTAAAAGGTTTTCAAAGAGGGAGGAATCAAGAATGCCAAATACCTCTGCTTGGTCAAGGAGCACGAAGCTAGAAAATGATTCCTGTAGCCCCAGCTATCCTGATTGGAAGTTTTATTTGTTTGTTTTTAACTTCTTGCACAGTTGTGATTTAGTGGCTCACCTTGACAGGAAATCTCTGTGGGAGTTCTAGATACGAACAGAAGGTCTGTGTGGCAATGGGCTCCCTGAGGATTGTGGGCAGATGGGAAACTTCCCTAGAAACAGGCTGGAAAAACATTCCCTGACAACACACCATGAAGGAGAATGCAGGTGGACTGCTTTGTCAGGCCGTCCCGTGAAGGAAGGGCCCGATTCCATGGCTGATGTGTCTCAATAACACGAGGCAACCACTGAGAAAAACGGATGCTTTGTTTCAAAGAAGCAACCCAGGGAAGGAAAAAGGCTTTGCAATATCATCTGTGGCCACCACTGGCAGCCAGATAAAGCTGACGGGCCTCACTCAGCATGGTGCGTAAGGCCTCGAATAGCTGCCCTTGGATCTCTTTCCAGACTTTTCTCTCACTCTTCTACCTTCCTGTCTACAGGGGCTGGGTGATCCTAACTCCAGGCAGCTGGGTGTACGCCTTCCCCTTCTGTGCTTGCACAGTGCTGGTCCTTCTCTAGTCTCGTGGAAGGTCCTGTTCATCCTCTAAGGTTCAGCTTTCCTTCTCATTCTTCCATTACATCTGGAAGAGGGTTGAGCACAAAGAACATCCTCAATAAATATTCACCAGCTTATGCTTTTTGTGGGGAAGGAGATTCTGTTCCCTACTCATAGAGAAGAGGACTCCTACTCATGTGCCCAGCTCTTCTCTCGACCCCTTTGCTATGTTCTCCCCAAGGGAGAAAGAAGGGTTGACCTAAATGGCCCGAGTCTATCTGTGATGTTCAGTGGACCCCCTTCTTCTTGGAGGATAGGGCAGCTTTTAAGGGTCAGTGTCTATGTCAAGTTCAGATTCTTGTCTCCTCCTCCTCCGAGATCCACTTGGATGGTAGGGAAGCCGGAGCCTGGATCTGCCCTGTGGGAGGAGCTCTCTTCTCTTTGGCTAGGCCATCTTCTCCTTTAAGCCAGGATGCCCAGGTTTACCCAACCCTGGCACATATTTGGTGCCTTCTCAGGTCTGCCTCCCTCATTCTCTGGCACTGAGAGGTGTGCTTTATTGGTCTCTTAAGAATCACAGTGGTAAGATTGTACATTGCAGTATGGTGTCTGGGTGTAGGTACAGATCAAGGAGATTCAGGATGATCTCTTGATTTTAGTCTCTTGACTTTAGCTCATTCTGTATTGCAGATTTTTCCATAGTTTGGGCGTAGGCTAATCAGGCATTTGGTGGAAACTCATAAAGTTTATGCTTTCTTTCTCATGTAGCTTTTGTGCTTTTGCCTATGTTTTGCTGTGGTGTTGCCGCAGTAGACTGCAGGGCTGTGTGGGAGGATTTGCCAACAGAACCTGCCCAAGCCCCCGACACCATCTTAAATGTGGGCTTGCTGAAACGAGGTCAAGGGCTGTCAAGGGTAGGCAGTGTGGTCCAGTGGTGACAGCAAAACCTCTGCCGCTAGACAGAGCTGGGTGTGAACTGCAGCTCCTAATCAGAACCGGCAGGGTGGGCAAGTATCACACTCTTCTGATGATCGCTTTCTAATCTATAAAACCAGGCTCTTTAAGCCTACCTCTTAAAGGAAGTTCTGAGGTTAAGTAAAGAGATTATACGTATAAGGCTTAGCTCATAAGAACTCAAAGTAACACAACTTCTATTTCTTGATTCATGGTGAAACTCAGATAATCAGAGGCATTTTAAAGAGCTGCAGCAAGAGTATGGTCACAAGACAGGCTTTCTAAGCAAGACCCTGGCACTGAGTATAAAATTCCTCTGGAAATCTCTGCAGCAGCTCCTCAGCGTTCATTTATTTCTGTACACCCAAACATTATAACATCAGATTGTGATTTTTAGAGCTACTCAGGCCAGGGCTTCTGCGTTTACTTTTGCATTGTTTGGTGTACCTAAGAGGTAAGAAAACCTTTCATTTTGAAATCGAATCTCAAAAAGAATGACAAGGGATTTGCAAACAGCTCTATCCAAACCCTTTCTAGACATTAAGTCCTAATTACTCTCTGCAGTAGGTCTTTAAAGCAGGCTTTGGGTTGATACCATGATTTGACATTTTCTGGAAAGGCTGGGATCAGTGGGAATGAGCAGCTTGTGACGCAATAGGCAACACAAACTCAGACCACACTGAAAGATGATATTTGTATGACACTTTGGAATCTGCAAAGAGGCTATGAGTCCAGCAGTACCCTGAGAGGTTGGCATTCTTAGTCTCTGCAAAGATGAAAATACTGTGACTCAGAAAGGGGATGGCAACCAAAACTTACCCAAAATGGGTACGTCTCATTTAATTGTTCCAGCAACTCTGGGAAAGAGGCTTTGTTAATCTCATTTTACAGAAGAGGAAGCTGAGGCTTCAGAGAGGTTATAAAACTTGACCCGAGATGTACAGCTAGTAAGATGCACAGAAGGGACTATAGTCCAGGGTCTTTCTCTCTCTCCCCCATCCTCCCTCCGTTCTCTTCCCTTCCCTTACTTCCTCTCTTCTTCTTTTCCTTTCTCCCACTCCTCTCCTCTCCTCTCGTCTTCAGCCCTCCCCTCCCCTTATCTTCCCTCCCCTCCTTTTCTTCCTCTCCAAGCCTCTCTTTTTCTCATCACCATGCATGCAGACTTACATATATTATTCTAGAATTCAAAAATGTATTTTCTGGTCTTTTCTGAGTTTACTCTTCTGGGAAGGGAGCATCTGTGTGCATTTGGAAATTACAAGAAAGAGCTGGGCAGGCACTGTGTTTCTTTGTCAGGGTCAATTAATTTTTCTTTGGGGCTGGGAATTACCTGTGCTCATATGGACAGAGACTGGTTCATCTGCTAAAAAAATCCATGACAGAAAAAAATGTGAGTGAAAGGCATCTACCATCTGTGTAGTTGCAAGGCATCAGTCAGAAACAAAATGGGTTGGAGGGGAAATTAGTGCACAATAAAGAAAGCTTTTGCTGTGTCTGGGGCCAAAGAGCCCCTCAATTCCCATATCAGATGGATTGTATGGTCAGAGTTCAGCTTTGAAGTTTTGTTCATTTTTCAGATTTTTCCCTTAACAAGTGAGTTTGGGGGTGCTGCTGTGTTATCAGCTTCTGCTTGAACCCCTGAATCAGAGAACCTACCCAACCAGCTATTGGGCAAGGACCCAAGCCACTTCTCCGCGTACCCAGGGATTGGGGAACCTGCGACTGGCTCACCTCTCACGGTCAAGCGCTGAGCAGAGAAGCTGCCCAGGCCAGCGGTAAAATGCAACAGTGGCTTCCGATGGGGGACAGGGACTCTCAGTGGCACCCCAGTCACCTCCTTCCCACTCAGACCCCACGTCCAATCAGTCACGGGATCCTGTTAAGTGATGTCTTACATTTATGTGCCCCCACCGCCACTACCCTGTCCCTCTCAGTTCTTGCCTACATTTTTTTTCAAACTTTTTTTATTAACTAAAAAAAAAATTAACAAACAAAACATTAAGATATCATTCCATTCTACATATACAATCAGTAATTCTTAATATCATCACATAGTTGCATATTCATCATTTCTTAGAACATTTGCATCGATTTAGAAAAAGAAATAAAAAGACAACAGAAAAAGAAATAAAATGATAATAGAGAAAAAAAGATTATACATACCATACCCCTTACCCCTCACTTTCATTTACCACTAGCATTTCAAACTAAATTTATTTGAACATTTGTTCCCCCCATTATTTATTTTTATTCCATGTGTTCTACTCTTCTGTTGATATAGTAGCTAAAAGGAGCATCAGACACAAGGTTTTCACATTCACAGAGTCTCATTGTGAAAGCTATATCATTGTTCAATCATCATCAAGAAACATGGCTACTGGAACACAGCTCTACATTTTCAGGCAGTTCCCTCCAGCCTCTCCACTACATCTTGAACAACAAAGTGATATCTACTTAATGCATAAGAATAACCTCCAGGATAACCTCTCGACTCTGTTTGGAATCTCTCAGCCATTGACACTTAGTCTCATTTCACTCTTCCCCCTTTGGTTGAGAAGGTTCTCTCAATCCCTTGATGTTAATTCTCAGCTCATTCTAGGGTTTTTCTCAGTTCCTTGATGCTGACTCTCAGCTCATTCCAGGATCTCTGTCCCACGTTACCAGGAAGGTCCACACCCCTGGGAGTCATGTCCCATGCAGAGAGGGGGAGGGTGGTGAGACTGCTCGTCATGTTTTTTTCCTACATTTTTGCAATTACCTCCTAATTGGTCTTCCCAACTCCAGACCTAATTCTCTCCTATCAATTATCCACAGCCAGTGTGATCACACTTCTAGACACAAATCGGATCACATCCCTTCTTTGATAAACATGCATCAATACGGTCTACTCTGTCAACCTGTTTCAATTCCTTGAAAGCCTTACAAAACTCTCCTCTCTTAGCCTTACAAAACTCTCCTCTCTTAGCCTTACAAAACTCTCACCACTGGAACACTCCATTTCTGGCTCTTCCTCCTACTTCTTCTCAGTCCTCCCCGGTGACCTGGCTAGCTCCTTCAAGACACTGTTTAGATACCACTGTCTGCTCCTCTGAGAAGTCCACCCTGTTCCCTTTGCCCTGTCCCCATCCCATCACACCTTATCTGTTCCCTATCATAGTAGTCATTGCACTGTCTTATACTTAATTAATTGTCTTTTATCCCCACTAGTTTGTAAGTTCCATGAGGAACCATGACTGTACATCTCTAGTGTCCAGCATGGATGGCACGTAGAACGTGCTCGAAAATGTTTGCTGAGAAGGTCAACATGCTGTGCACTCCAGAGTCAAGAGGAAGCATGCACCAGATCTGGTCTCACCCTTCTTGGCTCCCACGTCCCTGGTGGCAGCAGCGAAGAGGAAAGTCCAGGGAATTTGGATGAACCTGGCGAGACCCTAACAACATTGATGGCTCACTCGCCTTTACCCAGGACCCTAATCTCTATACGGCTCTTGGGTAGTCAGGAAACCCATTCTTTTCTGACACTCCCTGGTATCCTTCCCTGATGTAGTATTGCCATTGCATAGGCATCTACATCCATAGCCTAGAAACAGCTATACATACAGCATAATTCATTAGATACTTATATATATTTTAATTATTTCTTTATCTCCTTCCATCAGATTAATAGGTCAAAGAGGGCAGGGATTTTTTGTCTCTTGGTTCATTGATGTCTTCCCAGTATCTAGAGCAGTTCTGACATATAAAAGGGACCAAACAGCAATTTGGGAAAGGCTTTCCCAGCTCACTTTTGGCAGAGGTACATAAGACTTTCTTCTCTCTGTGTGTCTGAGCCTTTCCCTCTCTCATTTTTAAATACAAACACCTTTTCATTGTAAAATGAAGCATGGGTACAGGGAACCACATAAAAATATAGCTTAATTAATAAGGTGACCATCTTTGTAACCACCACCCAGTCATGGACTCGCACTGTGCAGGGCCCTCTGAAAGTCCCTCTACTACCTCATCCCAATCCCAGTCCCTCCTCTATCCCCATTAGCCACCTTCCATTTCTTTAGAGTTCTATTATTTAGTCTTAGATGCTATAGTTTAATCTCTTTCATTTTGATCAAATTTGATTTGTCCTTTAAGACTTTTCTTAAATCTATAGGGTTCCTTTTGATCTTTTATTTCCCTTGCCATTTGTTTACTGAAGACTCTGGGCCCTGTGTTCTATAGTATTTCTCACAGTATGGATTTTACTGATGCATATTCATTCAACATCTTCTGCTCTCTATATTTTCTGCAAATTGGCAGCTGGATCCAAAGGCCTAACCAGACCCAGTTTGGTCCCTTTGGTAAGTTGGCAGGTGGTGTTGTGATCTTCCATCATGAAATATGTGTCTGGGTGTTCTTCTTTTGTGTGATAACAGCATCCTTTGATGCTCATTAGTGGTTGCAAAATGGTGAATTTTAATTTCATTATTTCTCTAATATTTATTACCACAATTACTTTGATGATACTTCCCTCTTCTGCTACTTAGTAATCCACTGGTATAGTTCATACAGAAAAGGCAAAAAAAACAAAAAACAAAAACTCCCTTCCCATCTAAATTTTTTTTTTATTTTTACCAGTTTCCGAGATAATCAATCAGTTCCTGATCATCCACCAAAGTTTACCAACTTTAAAGAATATTATTATAAATGCATGAATTTAAATGTACTTGCTTGGCTTTGATGGAACATTTTCACAATTATCCACACTGAAGATAAATTATGCTATCTTTGGACGGAGGGGGCTTCTTCTACGTGGTTTCTGAGTCCCTTGGAAGAATCCCCATCGTGCTTGATGTTTGATGGCTTCCTTGCTTTCTGGTATAAGATGTTTCAGGCCCATGTTGTATTTCCCGCTCCAGTCTTAGAATCAGTCATTTTCTGAGGCTGATTCTTTGCCTCTTTTATGGGGAGATGGGACTTCAAGACCACAGTCTGTCCCCCAGGTATGCTCATTGTTTCATGGTTGGACATTCTTTCTCTATAGATCCCTCCAATACAGAACATCACATTGCAGTTAGCACTCACATCTCCTTAGGTTCCTCTTGTAGCATTTTCTCAGACTTTCCTTCTTTTTAATGATCTTGAGATTTTTGAGGGGTTCTGGTCAGGTATTTTATAGATTGTTCCTCAACTGTGATTTGTCTGGTGTTTTTCCCATGATGAGACTTTTTCTGATGATTAGGTTGCTGGTTTTTGGGAAGAAGGCCATGGGGGTAAACTGGCATTCTGATAACATCGTATAAAGGGTATGCCCTATCAACGTGACTCCTCACGGTCGATATTAAAGTCAATCACCAGACCAAAACAGCTTTCTCCACTGTGAAGCTGCTCTTTTTCTCTCTCCTTTCCATGCCATGCTTTTTGGAAGGAAGTCAGTATACTCAGTCCATACTTAAGGAATGGAGAGATATGCCTCCTCTCCTTGAGGGTAGAGTATCTACATACATGATCTGGAATTCTTCTGCATGGGAAATTTGTCCATTGTCTCCCATTTATTTATTTATTCTGTAATTTATTTGTATCAGTGCGAACTCCATGTATATTTGTTTTAAATATTGAATTATAATCCAATACTACCTTGTTTATTCTGTTGCTCAAATTTTCTAGTTTTGGCCATTGGGAGCTCTTTCAATTGGTTTCTGTATTTCTTTAACATGTCCCGGTTATTGTTTTTTGTTTCTTTGTTTGTTTTGAGTACTTCCTTACTTTTTGACTCTATAAGATGCTCCAGGTTCATCTTATCTATTCCCCGCTCCAGTTCTGGAATCAGCTTCTTCTCCTAAGAACCTTTTATTGGATGATACTATTATAACCTGACAACCAGGTGCTAGCTATGCTTATTGCTGCAGGATGTCATTGCTTCTGGACTTTAATCTGACAGATCAAGAAAATATATGTATATATACTAACCCATTTATGCATCCATATCTATAAATGCTCCATATCTATAAATCTTTCTATAAACATTTCATCAGTTCATCCAGATGTTTTCAATTCTAATTCATTGCCATGTGAATCATCTAGACTTATCTACCTGTAACCTTCCTCTCCATCAGTGAGAAACCTGGCTCCCACTATCTGCCGTTCATTTACTTACTTACTCAGTTCTGGTATGTGTATATAGTGCTAACCTATACCCCTGTGGGAAACTACTTTATCAACTAGAGTACAGTGTTTCTGTGCAGTTCCACTCATTTCCAAAGCTACTTAAGTCACCATCTTTTCCTCCCATCTCCTTTAGTAAGATTGTTTCACGCATTTTCAATACAAATAGAACCTTTTGACACAGTTTGATTTTATCATGGGATCTCTTGATCCACTAAATAAGATTTTTAAAAATTGTATATATTGAGGTAAATTCTTTGTGCTATGAAATTCTACAGATTTTGTTAAATGTAAATTTTCATGTATCCACCATTACTGTATCACACTATATATTTTTACCCCCCCAAATTCTCCTGTGCTTCACTTATTCAGCCCTTCCCCCCTTCCTAAACCTCTAGCTATTTACTGTTTACTGTTGATCTATTTACTGTTTCTATAGTTTTGTCCTTTCCACAATGCCTAATATATAGAATCGAACAATCTTTTGTAATCTTTTCAGAATAACTTCTTTCACTTAGAAATGCATTCTTTTCAGAATAGCTTCTTTCACTTGGAAATATGCATTTAACATTCATATTTGTCTTTGCATGGTTTTATTGTTCATTCCTTTTTATAGCTGAGTAGTATTCCATTTTATGGATATGTCACAGTTTTGTTTTTGTTTTTTTTTTTTTTGTCTATCCACTCAGCTATTTTTTTAATCCACTCAGCTATTGAAGGGCAATTTGGTTGCATAAAGTTTCTGATTATTATGAATGAAGCTTTTATAAATATTCATGTGCAGGATTTTGTGTGGACATAAGTTCAATTAAGTAACTACCCATAAGTAGAATTGCTATTGCTGGTTTGTATGGTAAAACATGTTTAGCATTGTAAGAAATGGCTAAGCTTTCTTCCAACATGACTGAATCATTTTGTATTCCCACTGACAATTAATGAGATATCCTGTAGCTCTGGCCAGCACTTGATCAATTGGTTTGCCTGTTATTTGTGGGGGGAGGGGTTGGTCATTCTAAATACGTATGTGCTGGAATCTGTTTGTTGTTTGAATTTGCATTTCCTGAATGCCAAATGATTTTGAGCATCTTTTCATGTGCTTAATTGACACATCTGTAAGTTCTTTGGTGAAAAGTCTGTTTTGATTTTCTTTCTCATTTCAAAATTGTGTTGTTTTCTTACTGTTGAATTTTAAGATTTCTTTGTTTATTTTGGATACAAATCCTTTATCCAATATGTGCTTTTCAAGTAACTTCTCTCAGTCTAAGGCTTGCATTTTCATTCTCTTAACAGTGTCTTTTACACCACATAAGTTTTTAAGTTTAAGAGTCCAAATTATCAATTTTTTCTTTCATGGATCGTACTTTTGGTTTGTATCTCAAAACTCATACCAAACTCAAGGTGACAAATTTCTCCTATTTTTTTGCCTAAAAATGTTAAAGTTCCACATTTTACATTTAGGTATATGATGCAACTGGAGTTAGTCTGTGTGTAAAGTGTAGGGTCTATGTTTAGGTTCAAGTTTTTCATATGGATGTGTACATTTTCTGCACCATTTCTTGAAAAGAATCATCTTGTCTCCATTGAATTGCCTTTGTGCCTTTGTTGAAACCCAGTTGGCTAAATCTGTGCGGACTGATTTCTGGGATCGCCCTATTTCATTTGAGCTCTGGGTCTGTTCCTTCACCAATACCATGCTTCTCAACAACTGTAGACTTATTGTTAGTCCTGGAATTGGGCAGTGTGAACCTTCCAGCTTTGCTGCTCTTCTTATTCTTCATTGTGTTGGTTATTCTACATCTTTCTTATACATTTTAGCTTTACTTTATCAATAGTTACAAAATACTGTGCTGTGATTTTGATTGACTTGTCATTGAACCTACAGGTCAGATTGGGAAGTATTGACATCTTAACAATAACAGGATTTCTATTCCACGAATATAGAATGTCTCTCCATTTATTTAGGTCTTCTTTGACCTATTTCATCAGTGTTTTGCAATTTTCTCCATGTAACTCCTAGACATATTTTGTCAGATTTATACTTAAGTATATATATATATTTTGGTTCCATTGTAAATGACATTAATCTATATTGTTACATTTCAAAACCCAATTGTTCATTGCTGGTATATAGGAAAGTAATTGACTTTTTTTTTTGTATGATGTATGGCGGGCATCACATTTCATTCTTTTTCCTTGTGAGTATCTACTTAATGCAGCACCATTTACTGAATTTTTGCTTGTTTGGTTTTTCATTTGTTTGCTTGTTTGTTTGGAGAGTGCATGGGCTGGGAATCAAACCCGGGTTTCCTGCATGGCAGGCTAGAATTCTACTACCCTTGTACCCCAGCAATGACTTTTGTATATTGGCTTGTATCTCGTGATTTTGTTATACTCATTAGTTTCAGAAGCTTTTTGGTAAGTCTTTTGAGGTTTTCTATGTAGATGATCATGTCATATACAAATAATGACAGTTTTATTTCTTCCTTTCCAATCTGTATAACTTTTAATTTCTTTTTGTTGTCTTATTTTACTAGCCAGGGCTTCCAATATGATATGGAACAGAAGTGCTGACAGAGGTTACCTTTGCTTCATTTCTGATTTCAGAGGAAAATTTTCCAGCCATTCACCATTAAGATGTTATTACTTATGTTTTTTTTTTGTAGATATTTTTATAGCAAGTTGAAGATGTTCTATTCCTATTGCATTGAGGGTTTTTATCATAAATGAGTGTAGAGTTTTGTCAAATGCTTTTGTGTCAATTGATATGACGCATGCTTTTTCTGATTTAGCCTGTTGATATGGTGGATTACATTGATTTTTAAATGTTGAACAAAGATTGCAAAAAATTCCATTTAGTTATGGTACAAAATTATTTTTATATGTTGTTGAATTTGATTTACTTAAAATTCATTGAGGATTTTTGTGACTCTGTTTGTGACAGAAATCAATCTGTAGTTTTCCTTTATTGTAATGACTTTATTGAATTATGGTATTTGGCTCCATAAAATTGGCTGGGAAGTGTTCCCTCTGCCTCCATTTTTTTACAGGAACTTGTGGAAAACTGATATTATTTCTTTCTTAAATCTGTGGTAGAAGACACCAATGAAACCACAGGGGCTGGGTGTTTTCTTTTAGGGAAGATTTTAAATTGTGGATCAATATTCATAGTACCGTTTTCTCCTTGTGTGAGTTTTGTTAGTTTGTATCTTTTAACTAATTGGTTCATTTTGTCTCAGTTACCAAATTTGTGGACAAAAAGTTGTTCATGGTATTTCCTTATTATCTTTCAAATATCCATGGGATCGGTAGTGATAATCCCTCTTTCATTTATGGTTTATGCCTTCCTTTTTCTTGATTAGCATGGCTAAAGGTTGATAATTTTTATTGATAATGTAAGAGAACTAGCTTTTAGTTTTGTTGACTTTTCTCTATTGTTTTCTTCTTTTCAGTTTCATTGGTTTCTATTGTAATGTTTATTATTATTTTTTTCTTCTCCTTGCTTTGTGATTAAATTGATCATCTTCCTTTGATTTCCTAAGGTGGAAGCTAATATGATCTATTTTAGATATCTTTCTTTTTTAATATATGCATTGAATGTTACAAATTTCTATTTAGGCATTGCTTCTGTTACATCCAAAAAACTCTGAAAAGATTTTAAATTTTATTTTCATTTAGTTCAATATATTTTTAATTTTCTTTTTAGATTTTGACTCAAAGACGATTCAGAAGTGTTGTTTAATTTACAGATACTAGTTTACAGATATCCCTTGTTTAATTTATAGATATTCATTTAATTTGCAGATGCTCTTTGTTTCTAATATTGATATTTAGTCCAATTCCATTGTGGTTCAAGAACGCACTTTGTATGGTTTCTACTATTTTAGATTTATTAAGGTACGGTTTATGGCACAGAATGTGGATTACATTAGTGAATGTTCCATGTGAACTTGAGAAGAATGTTTGTTTTTCTGCATCAGTTGGAGTATTCTATAAAAATTGATTAGAGTTGATTAACAGTGGTGTTTAGGTCATCCATATCCTGGAATGATTTTCTGCCTCTCTGACCTATTAGTTACTCAGGAGTGTTGGCGTTTTCCAGTATAATAGTAGTTTTTTATCCATTTCTTCTCTCAGTTCTATCAGGTTTTGCCTCATGTAGGTTGAAGCCCTCCTGTGAGGTACATAGTTGCAAGTATTGTTATATCTTCTTGGAGAATTGACCTCTATATCATTATGTAATGTCTCTCCTTATCTCTGATAATTTTCTGTGCCCTAAGTCTGGTTTATGTGACATTAATATAGCTACTCTAGCTTTCTTTTGATCAGTATTAGCCTGGTATATTTTTGTCCAACTCTTTAGTTTTAACCTATCTAAGTCTTTATAATTAAAGTAGGTTTCTTGCAAATGATATATAATTGGGTCTTGCTTTTCTAATCCACTCTGATAGCCTCTGTCTTTTATTTGTATGTTTAGACCATTTATATTTAAAAGTGACTCTTGTTATAGATGGGTTAGTATCTATCACATTTCAACTGTTTTCTATCCATTGTATTTGTTCTTTATTTCTTTTCCCTGCCTTTTCCATATTATCTGATTTTGAGTATTCTATATTATTTCATTTTGTTTCTTTTATGAACATAACCATTACTTAGTTTTAAGCTTTTTAGTACTTTCCCTAAATTTTATAATATACGTTTTAAATTAATCTACCTTCAGATACTACTCTGCTTCTTTAGTGTAGCGCAGGGAACTTATGAGAAAATATTCTCAATTCCTAACTATGTTTTTTGTGACACTGCTGTCATTCATTTCACTTATTCATATGCCATAATCATCCCATACTTTTTACTATTTTGCTTTAAACAAACATTTATCTCCTAGATTAATTAAGAATAAGAGAAATAGAAGCTTTGTCCAATTTCATTTATTCCTTCTCTGGCACTCTTCCTTTCTTTGTGCAAATTCAAGTTTCCTTTTATTTGATGGCAGCTTCCTTTTATTTGAAGAATTGTTTGAACGTTTCTTGCAGGGCAGGTGTGGTAGAAATAAATTTCTTCAAGTTTTGTTTATCTGAGAAAGTCCTTATTTCTCCTTCACTTACATTGCTAGATATAGATTTGTAGGTTGATGTTTTTTTTCTTTCAATACTTTAAATATTTCACTCCATTCTCTTCTTGCTTGCATGGTTTCTGATGAGATATCTGCTGTAATTATTATTCCTCTTTCTCTTATAATTAAGGTGTATTCCTCCCCACTTCTAGGTTCTTGAAGATTTTCTTTATCTTTGCCTTTGCAGACTGAATATGATGTGCGTTTTTGAGCATCTGTCCTACTTGGCGTTCTCCAAGGTTCCTGATTCACTAGTTTTGGAACGTTAACAGCCATTATTACTTCAAATATTTCATTTGATTGGTACCCTCTTTCATCTCCTTTTGGTATTCCAATTATATGCATTTTACATCTTTTGAAATTATTTCATAGTTCTTGGATGCTTTGTTCTTTTTTCCATTGCATTCTATTTTAGTATTTCAGTTTGCAAAATTCTATTAACCTATCTCAAAGCTCACTTATTCTTTCCTTCTGTGAGTGTTTTTTATTTCTAGCATTTCCTTTTGATTCTTAGATTTTTCCATCTCTCTGCTTATATTACCCATCTGTTCTTGCATGTTGTCTATTTTTCCCATCAAAGCCCTTAACATATTTATTATATAGCTATTTAAAATTCCTGCCTTGATACTCTCAACATTCGTGTCATATTGGAATCTGGTTCTGATTATTGCGTTGTCTCTTCTTTCCTTTAAGGGTGCCTTATAATTCTTTGCTGGTGGTGAAAACTGGTCATGTTGTATCTGGTAATAGTAACACAAGTAAAAAGACCTGTATTGTGAGGAATTATGTGAATCTGGCTCACAGTTGGGCTGTGTTTAATGTTGTCTGTATCTCTGGGTATCAGCATTTCAAATTTCTCTTGTTTTTGTCCCCTTTCTTAACTTGGGCTTCCCTAAGTATTCCTCCTCACAAGGGGTCAGTGTCTTGTATCTCTTTTAGCTGAAATTCACTTGTTGGAATATTTGATCCCTGTTGGTGTGGGGGTAAGGTGTGGGGGAGGGGCTCTGTCAACCCTTCTTGTTTTCTTTTGGATTTTAACAATGTTCCTCTTTTTCACCTTCTCTTTTCTTAAGGCCTCATCTGCTGTGTGTATGTGCACTTAGTTCCTTCCTGTTTAATCTTTATTTCTGAAATATATTCTTTTATTTCCATTTATTTCCTGAGTTCTCTTGACCAATTTCTGTTTTTATAATTCAGTTTTATATTGCTTTTCTCATGTCTTGAATCAAATTAAGTGATTTAGCTTCTCTTGAAATAGCAGGTTAAAATTTAAGTGAGTTTTGTTGGGCACATCTTTTTGGAGTGCTTTCATTGTCGGTAGGGATACGATTCTATCTCTTATTCTCTTTTTTCTTATGATACCTTAGCATGGGGTTTGTCACAAATACTTTTTGTTACTCATTTTATATGAAACTAACTTTCATGAACTTTTAGAAAACATTTTTTAACTCCTCAGAATGCTCTCTTTTGTTACTGTCATGTAGTGCTCAAAAACAAGAGGACTCGACTGCCTTTTCACTGCTACCTGGGCTTCTCTTTCCTTCTTTCCATAGGCTTTACCTGCATGAGTTCCGTTCCAGTCACACACTTCCTCCCAGGGCTCTGTCTCGGAAGGAAGCTTTGGCTGGTGAGTTTTGAAAGTTCGCAGGGTGTTGCCTTCTCCAGCTCCGCACACCTTCCTGTAGACGTTTGCATTCCCCTGTTGTCGGAGTGGTTGAGACGCCCCACACTCCCAGCTATTTTCTCAAACTGGTCCACTTCGCTTTCTAGTAAACCAACGTTTTGCTCTATGGAGGCCCTTTTGTTTCCAAATATGTCAGAATCTCAGTTGCTTCTTTCTGCTTCCTCTAACACTGAGCTGAGATCCTGCAAACCTCAGGGCTCTTGGTGTATTGTCCCTATTCAAGTGTATTTGGGAATTCATGGGGCTACCACCTCACCTATTTCTGTTGTAAATATGGTCCAGGAGGTTTTTGTTTTTCTATTTAATTGCTTAGACATGTGGGGCTTCTGAGAAATTCAGGAATATGGCACCACTTCCACCATCTTTCCAGAATCCCCCTCTCCTTCTCCTAATGCCCATTGCTAATCCAGAAAAGGTGAAGCATCGCCATTCCCTCCCTTCCCAGAATCAATCTACACCTTCCTCAAAAATCCTCAGATGCTCCTTCCTGTACTCTGAATTAATACCAAATTCCTTAGTGTCACATTATGGATGATGAATACCTGTTGGCTCACTCCTTTTACAGGCATGGTGCCCACTATATCCTTGCACAGACCCTTTACTCTAGAATCCAAATTATTCACTATTCTGTAAACTCACAGACTTTCACACCTCTGTGCCTTTTTCAGTGCTATTTTCTCTGCTGGGAGTACTACTCCTCACTTTCTCTCTTATGCTTCTCGGCTCAAAACACCACCTTTTCTGCAAACATTTCCTTGAACCACCTGGCCTAATGAGTTACTGATCTTGGTGCAATGCAGTTGAGTGAAAAATATAAACTGCTTCTGGGTTCAAATCTCAGCTCAGCCACTACATAGCCATGCAAACTTGGCTACAAAATGGGAATTATTTGCTGCCTCACTTATTAGTTATTTGGGGCTTCACTGAAAGAATCCATGTAAAGAACTTAGCAGTTTCCTGGCAAGTAATAAGAGCTGAGTAATTGGCAGCTCTGATTGATGTCTCATTCTCTCCCACTAAACCATAACTTAGAGGCTATAGACCTTCTCTTGCAAAGTAGCACCTTCCTCAAGGTCTAGCATGTTGCTTTGCCTTTATTAGACATTTAGCAGATATTTGTTGATGCTATTTTCAACCACTTGAAAGGAAAAGTTCATGGTAAGATTAGGGAGAAGGGAATTGGAGAAAGGAGGCAGGATCCACCTTACGGTGTAGGAGAGAGGAAAAAGCTTGGCCATTGGGCTAGTCCAGGTTCACATCCTGGTTTGGGATCTACAACTTGTATGACTTCAGTATGTGCCCAATAGAGTCTAGGCTCAAGAACTAGACTTCTTGGGTTTGAATAAAAACTGTAACAATGTTCAACTGTGAGACCCTGGGCAAGTTATTTTATTACCCCCAGTCTCAGTTCTCTCCTCTTTAAAATGGGGATAGTAACAGCACCTGCCTCCAGAGTTGTCATAAGACTGTATGTAAAGTAATTGGAACACACGGAAGTTTTTGCACTACAGGCGTGCCTTGCTTTACCGCTGTTTGCTATATTGCACTTAGCAGATATTGCACTTTTTTACAAATTGAAGGTTTGTGGCAACCCTGCATCAAGCAAGTCTATTGATGCCATTTTTTTCTAATGGCCTGTGCTCACTGTGTCTCTGTGTCACATTTCAATTAAGGTATGTGCAAATCTTTTTTTTTTTTAGACATAGTGCTATTGTACATTTAACAGACTACAGTATAGTGTAACTATTATACGAACTGGGAAACCAAACAATGTGTGCGGCTCACTTTATTATGATACTTGCTTTATTATAGTGGACTGGTCTGCAGTATCTCCCAGGTATGCCTGCATTACTACAGCGCCAGTTGTGTGGGCCCAGAAAGCTATGTGTACATGAACAACGCAGAGGGAATTAACAAACGAACAAGTAAAGTGTGGTCAACATTCTCGTACACACTTTCTGCATTCATGGAAACAATGTCAAATAACAGAGGGCCTATTTTGAGTTCTGATTTTGTTTTTGTTAAGATTTAGAAAAGGCTCTTGCCTTGGCAGACTAGTGAGATTATTATGCAGAGTTTTAGATAACCAGAATAGGCACTGACATTGTCAGACAATTTGGTATGAATCTAGATCCAATTATTTAAAATTCTGATCCCTTGCAAAGGTCAGCTGGCTGGCTCCCAGGGTGGGACCCTCAGCTCACAAAGACATTTAACCTGATAATCTAGTCCTCCGTATTTACCTTGAAGAAGGAAGCAGACTTTGGATTGCCGTGATGCAGAGAAGCACGATAAATGCACAGACCAAATTTGACTTGAATACTTCATCCCTCATTTGCGAATACTGTAAATAGAAAAAGAAGAGGAGAATTAATGACTTTGCAACAGAGTTGGCTCTTGGAAGGGTTAGTTTTAGCAGTGATTAGGGGGAAACAGAAAGAAAAAATGGGCAATTAAATATTCTAAAGTAATCAAGAGGACTCATACCTTAAGAACCCTTCACAGGGCATCATCTCTATCCCTCCACCAACAAGGGTCCAGGAGTAATGGAATTTCCTTCATTAGAAAGGACATGGGAGGAGGGATCTGCATGACGTGAGCACATCCAGCTCTCCTCCTCCCCCTGCACAAACCTCATTGTATCGGAACAGAAGAGCACACGCCCACATGCGCAGCAAATCAAATTCGCAGTGACTTTCTTCATGAGTAAACCGAAGTCATTCAGGAACCTGCTCTGTTTCTTGTTAGGTTTGGAGACACTGAGAAATGTTCTACCAAGGAGTCTTTCTGCCTTCCTTTTATAAAAAAACTTTTGAGGAATAAATTTACAAAATCTTAAGACCAGAGAGCAGTGCGAGAGAGCTCCAGCTGGTGCAGCCTTTTCATTTCACAGCCGAGAAACCAAGAGTGACAGACCACTAGGCGTGCTGCTCTTCTGTGTCTGCCCGAGGCTGCCCTGGGGACTCCTGCTAACTTTATTTTCATTATCCAGAGTACTCTGTAATTTCATTGTCCAGTCTTAAAAACTTCTGGAAGGTCAGTATTGCACATGTACTTGCCTTAGTGCTGCCTAGTTTTCTGAACCAACTTGGAGTCATGAAATTGAGATTAATCCAGTTCTTTCAGTAGGAGGAAAAGGTTTTTAAATCAGAAAAAGACTTGAGAGTTAGCTTAAAACTCCTCATTTTACCTCTGAAGTCAGAGAGGCCTAGTAATTTGCTTGCAACCACACAGCATGCAAATCATATTTTTGGAAATAGAGAACTAAGCCTGGCTTCAGGAGAACACTAACTGCAGCATGTTTGGAATTTTGCAAGCCCTGATTTGAATCACGCAGGGTCACTTTTATAAAGAAAGCTGAAAAACAGAAATCTCACAACGTCTTAGACTGTACGTCCACCATAGTAAGAGAAGGACAACAAGATGAGGTCAGTCAGATAAATGAATTAGTCCAACCGGTTGTTGGTGAGGTAGTCACAAACAAGAGTTAATGCAAGTTTTATATATTTTTTGCCAATTTCTTGGTGTAGCTTGGGTCTTAGACTGGCCTACCTGCTCATTGTCATTGTTAGGATTTGGGGAACTGCCTACTGTGGGGGATCCCCAGGAGCAAAGCACAGTCTTGCTCAGAGACTGCACATGCACTGCTTCTGCAGGGCAGTGATTCTTCCACTCTCTGGTATCAAAACCTCTGTCTGCTTGCTCACTCCCTGCTTGGTACCTGGAGGTGAACCAGGAACAGGCTCCAGAAGATTCACTGCAAATCATCCTCACTGCTGATAAAACCACAGAAAATCCATATTACTAATAGTTACTAATGGTGCTGTCTAAAAACAGGGCACTGTCATAAATATCCACACATACTGGCTTGAAAATAAATGAGTTACCACCCCTCCTGCCCCCAGAAGACATTTCAATGAATGATAAGTGTCTGAATACCTTCTAACCATCCCAAGATCTAATTATTCATTGTTGACTGCCTGATTCTTTGTTGCTTAGCTTGGTTATATAGGTTTGATTGCTGAGTTTTAAAAAGCAATACTAATTTTTAGTGTACTTAATCCTTCTCTCCTTCCTCCACTCCTTCTCTTCATCATCATCATCATCATCACAGCCATCACAGTATCTTGGAGTTAAAAGGGACTCTCTAATTTAGGAATCTTTCCCACAACATCTCTGACATCTATTCAAACGTGTACTGATGGTCGTCGGGTGACAGCCCCTGCTTTGTCCGAGGAAGTGGATTTCTTTTATCTGAGCAGGGGCAGGGGCTCCTGAGATTTGAAACACTCTCAATTTGAATACTCTCAGTGCCTGTGATCTCACTACTTTGCAAAGCATTCTTTTCCATTGTTGGCCATTTCTCGCTATAAAAAGGTGACTCCTGTTCTGAATGTTTCTTACTGACGAAGTTTAAAATAACACATACTAAGTATCATTTTCCAGATTTGATATTTTTGGTTTTTTCCCAATGGCAAGCTGGATGGAGACAAAGTAGAAGACTCTGAGAAATTTGCCTCCAGATTGTGCACATGGTCAGTGTCTGACTGTAGGGAAAGCCTATTTCTTTGAACGTCACTTTTCTTATCTGTTAAGTAGGGAAACTGATAACATTCATAGGTTTTGCAATACTAAAACATTATATTCTCTTCATGTTCAACCCCCTGCATCTAGCACAATGCCAGTCACATAAAGTAAGAACCTTATAATATTTATGAAGTTGATGTCAATCAATCATATATAAATAACTGGGTTTCACCATGGGGTACCTTGTTACTTTGAAAATTTAAGGATGCTGTAATTTGAAAAGAAAATTCGTAATTATCTCCAGCTGAGAGGATTCTGAGGTTAAATGGTGATTTATTTCACTTCCTCTTATGAAGGTCTGCGTGCTCTGGTTTACAGATACTACGTTATACGTATGCTCCCTCCTACCATGGTTAGAGACTTCTTGTCTCACTTTCCCTGTTCTCACTTGGCCCACTTCGCCTTTCATTTCTTAGTGATGAGCATGGACTGCTCCAAAGCTACTACCTGGATTTCACTTCCAGCTCTTAACACTTACTAGCTATATAACCGTAGACAAATTCTCCAAGCTTTCTATGCCTTGGTTTCTTTGTCTTGAAAATGAGGATAATACTATTTATTTTATAGAGCTTGTGGGGAGGATGAAGTGCGTTCACACATGGAAAGTGCTTAGAGAAATGCCTCAAACGTGATAATCCCCTTATGTGTTTCCTACTATTGATTAATCACTCATTCACTCACTCAGTTATATCTATTACTGTTGCACTTGTCACTTCTGTGTAACATGCCTTTTCAACCACAGTGTAGCCCTCTAGAACAGGGTCTTTCCTTCCTCTACTGAATTGTACTCAGTGCTCAGTGGGGACCTAGAACGTGTTGCTAATTGACTGGTCAACCATGTTAGGAAGGTTTCTTCCTAACAATAGTGACTAATTGTGTCACTAATAGTGACTGCACTATTTGTTGCTACCTTGCTATTTTCAGAGTAAGACAATCTTATTTAGAAGGTGCATGGTAGTGTTTCTTATTATATTTCAATGATCTGGTTTATGTATTAAAAATTTGAGTCTATGTAAATATTGTTTGGAATAAAACTGAAATATGATCTGGATGAAGGATGGACCTTCAAAATATCCTATGAATTCATAAAGTGACATTACTACATGTCATGATTGATAAATGGATCCTCAGCACAATGCAAGCAAAATAAAAAGCCCTTGCCTATGTCCAAATTAGTGAACGGATCACAGCAAAGAAAACATAGTGAATTATATCGAAATGCAACAGAAGAAGAGTGACCACAATTTTTGAATGATTGAAAAGTTGTTTCAAAAGTAAAAGTGTCCTATGTGATTTGCACAAGATAGGACTTGAGCCCCCTTCAAAGGAAATAGGGCAGGAGGAACTGGGTTCCATTTTGTTCAGTGAGAAAGATGGACCCCAGCTTTATCTGGGTATATTGGCCCTGCATTCTCTTGAAAGCCATCTAAGGAAAGAAATGAAATCAGTACCATGAGGATAATTCCATTGAGCTATCACAAGGAAACTGGGAAACCCAAATCTGATCATATGAAGGAAAAGCCCACTCCAGATTATTTGTCCATAGAAGGATGAACAGGGGAGCTAGTTTACAGAACTGATGGACAGAGCCTCCAACCTTCTGTGTTCTGTACCTAAGACAGTTCTGGAAAATCTTCCTGGATGTGGGTAGGAAAGCCATCCTGTTCCCTATGATTCTGCGTTTTGACTGTGAGCTAAAGGGTACCAAGTAAATTCTTACATCCCTGTAAAGAATGTTTCTAACTAAAGCAATTCTGCAACATACAACCATACTCTGTATTTTCATCCAAGTGTATATATGATATTACTAAATATAAGTGGAGTGGGATACATTTGTCACCTTGGTCCAATGCTTATTAATGTCAAATTCAACTCAGTAATAACCTTTGAGTAGTAAGCCATTAACTCTTCCTACCTGGATGTTTCCAGAGATGGGGGTATCGACCCTTCACTTGGGAGCCCTTTTCATCTTTAGATAAATTTAGTTCGAAAAAGGATAATATTCTAGTACAACATCTTTCATTATCATAAATTAATTTGTTTGTTAAATTAATGAAAGATCTCAGCCTAAAAAAATCTGCTCATTTTGGAATAGTGAATGAAATAATTTAACCTCTACTATATTTTCAAACTTGTGCATTTTGTAGTGTGGCAATGTTCTAAAGCATACATAAATTAGACCATTGGATAAAAGGCATAATCTCAAAAAAGCATGAGATAAATTTTCAATAATTTATTTTTTATTTTGAAACAGACTATATGATCTATTTAGTCTGTTTGTATGATCTGTATAATCCAATCCAATGAGTGCCAGGTGAGTCTAAGGACACTTAATGCCATACTTCTTCCTAAGTAACCTTACTTTGAACAAAGTGGACTTCCTAATGTATAGTAGACTCGCAAAGAAACATGCTAATATGTATCTAAAATGGTCATCCATACAGAAGACCCTTAGAAGTGATACATTTTCCAGTGCTATACTCTTCCTCAGAGGGGGTTAGACTACATATGAGAATTCCAAGAAGAACTTTACAACCATTCTTCCAACTCACGCTCCCCAAAATAACTTCCTTCTCCATTTTTAGGAGGAGGGTCTGTTCCTTTTTTCACTGGCCCAGTCGCCCAAGCCATGTTGAAGTCATTGGGTTGGTAATTTTCCTGTGGACCGTGTCTCGAAGCCTCTGGATGTAGATGACAGTGCTGTCCATACATGAAGCATCAGGAGTGCTTCCATGACTTTGGGGTGAAAATGAGCATGATCCAATCATCCTATCCAACACTGTTATAAGTGAAATTGGTACTTTTGGCTCTGAAAATGCTACCTTTTGGGGATTGGAGTTGATGAAGTGATTTGATCAAAAGACACAAATGAAATGGCCCTTGATAGCATTTGACTACCTAAAAGGTGATAGAAATAGGAGTAGTTTTATAATATAATGCCAAGAATAAAAGGAGTTTCACAAGGCTACCATTTGAATAAAGGAATAGATTTCTTCCCTATGTTTCTGAAATCTGTCCTTCATATGTAAAGGAGAGGGCCTAAACACTTATTCTATTTTGGACCTTACCAGAGTGGTAAAAACTCAAGAGTAACCTGATCCTAAAAAGGAACAATTCCTTTAATAACTTATTTTTAAAATAAGAATGAAAATTATCAGGAAGTGTCTGATTCAAAAAACAAAATAGAACATCTGAGACCATTTGATTCATGCTCTGTATTCCTGCCTCTATGCATCTAAGTGAGAAACAGAGTGGTTCAGTGAATTCTGAATATTGTTATGAAAAAAGTATATTTTTTTCTATTACCCAATTTTAAAGTTCAACATCCTATCAAAAAGTTCATTCATTAGCTAACCCTGCATTGTTTTGCCAAATTTCCTCCTTTGTTATCTTATTCTAATCATTATCACTTCAATAGGAATTGACAGGAATAAGAAAGAAACATTTCAAAGTTTGTGGTACATTTTTCCTGAAATCTTTGAAGTCTCTATTTAACTTTGAGTTTCTTTATAAAGTACAGAGAAAACTGAAAGAAATTCTGAACATAGTTAAGAACCAACAGTACTCAGTCACAGGTTTATCTAAATGTTCCCTTGTGTGGCAAATCTTTGCTTTTATGTAGCTACAGACAGGGAAAAAAAGGAACATTAAATGAATGTTTTGAAAACACTTTGCACAGAACTTGGTTCATAGCAAGTACCATTTATGGTAGTTTTTCTCCTTATTATATTAGAAGAAAAGGCAATAATCTGACAGCTGATTTGTGCATGAAAAATGTAACCTCCCTTTCCTTTTCATCGGAGTAAATATCGGGATTTGCCTATCTCTGCAACATGTAGCCAATCAAATTGACAGGATTTGCCACCAAACTATCTTGACTGATAGAACCAACCAAGCTTCTTCTTGGATACCCAGCTCAGTGGTGTCTCCAGGATTCATTTCCATTCCTACTGCTCCAAGAGAGAAGGTGTTTTATGGGTTTATTTATTCACTAGTTATTTTTACATGTGCATGGACAGCTAGGATGATGGAGCTGCCCCCATTTTAGTCTCCTTTTTTTTTTTTTTATCAAGGTTCTAAGTTCTGCCAGGAATTTGTGTTGGAGAATGTGTGTATGTGTGTGTGTGTGTGGGGGGGGGGGCGTGAATAGATAGTGAAATACATTTTTATGGTATTAGTTATTTTTGTTGTTGTTGCTGTTCCTCCAAAGTATTTGTACCATGCGTATCTGTGTACCCCTCCTGGGCACCCTGCTGCACCCACGCTCATCACATTTCACACTGAATGGAAAGCAAGTGCTTAGGAAAGAATTGTGTAAGGTGTGGTAGAAATAGCCTGAGCTTTGGAGACAGACTCACTTAGATCTTAATTCCAGCTCTGCTGCCTTCTATATATGTGGATCTTGGTAAAGTTGCTCAAACTCTGTAAGCCTCCCTCGTTGGATAAATAGTAAAAGCCCCTACATGAAAGAACTGTAACAACAATTAAATTAGATGAACTAGCAAATACAACTAGATTAGAGCTTGATATAGTAATACGTGTTCAAGAAATATTAGTTCTCTTGGGACACAGGTGCCTTGGTTGCAATTAATTGCAGACTTGGAGGCGTGAACAAATGCATCTGCACAATATTCCTTGGGAGATGACTATTATCATGCCCATTTTTCAGATGCGAAATTCAGTGCCATGCTGAGTGTTAAGTCCCAAGGGAGTGGAGAAAGTGCTCTGAGCAGAGCTAAATGAATTTCCCAGGAAGCACAAGAAGCCTGGACAGCAGAGCAGTTCTTTCAGGGGCATGAAAAGCCCCATGTGTGAATGTTACCAAATCCTTGGCTTATCTTGTTTTCATAGAAAGAAAACCACAGCCCTTGGGGACGATCAAAGGTCAGAAGACCTTACAGAGGGAGCTGATCCTTAGGGAACTTGGAACAGTCAAATAGTTTGGAGAAAAGATCAGTGAATGCAGCTTATGCCCCTAAACACTCTCTAGGGATCCAGGTGGCCGGGGCTTGTGCTCCAGTGGCCTGTGGGCATGGATGGAAAGGCTTCCCCTTCTGAGCTCCAGGCGTCCGTCTTGTGAGATTTCTGAAGATGGGGACTCTGGTCTCCTGGGACACAGGACACAAGAAAACTGCTGGTTTCCACCATTTTTTATGAAGTAGCTTTAGAAGAGCTCTGGTGGAATTGTGATATTTATTCAAAGTAACGATTTAGCCTCACTCCAGGCTCTGCATGGGATGACTCAGAAAGACAAGGGAAAAGAAAGACTACCCCATTTATCCTAACATTTATTATGTGAATATGTGTTACTGAGTTTTCACAGCCAGCGTAAGGGCAGGCATTCTGGCCATCATTATCTCAGTGAGATCAGACACTTCCTCCTGGTCACCCAACCGCCATGGCCGGAATTGGGTTCAAGTCATCTTGACCTAGTAATCAAGTCTTTGCTCTTCCCTCTGTCTTTTAACAAGGAACAAATACTTGTGAAATAAATGATGTGTTTGCATGTGCATGGGGTGAAATTTGAGTGACATAGAGTTAGGAGCCTGTCAGCATCTAGCAAGGATCAATAAATTAGGCAACTGTCCTTTTGTGATCTCTTGTTTCCAAAGTAAGAAATGAAGAAAGGTGTTTTTTTCCCACCTCAGAGCCTGAGCTCCTCGGGCCCCTATGAGCCTCACAGAGACTCTAAGGCCATAGTGCCCTCTACTGTAAGGCCAAAGTGGACCAGACTGGGGACCTGGCCACCTGGCTGATGCAATCTGATGTCTGGAGGTTGGTGGCAGGTGAGCAGCCCAATCTTCTTGAGAAACCAAGAAAGGGGGTTGAAAACTCAGGATGAGAGAATGCTAGGATCAAAACATGGAACCCCTACAAAATGAGAATCTTGGGGGGAAGGGCGATGGGTAGGAACCTGCAAGGTCCCAGGTGATGCTTCAGTTTGGAAGCCTTTAGCCTAGGACAAAGACATTTTTATTGCATAAATGTTTCACAATTACAAAAGGAGGTCTTTTCTCAAAGAAAGGTGTTTCAGAATTAAACAGAGAGATATCAGCATTAAAAGAAGGAAGGAATTGCCTATGAGTTCTCCATTGAGAGAGTCTGATGTTTAACACTCACCCCACCCAAATGCCAGCCTTGAAAGCATAAATACCCAATGAACTTTGAAGTACATATTAAATATATACTTCATCTCTATTGTAGAAGATCAAGTTACCTTGTTCTGAGGTGGCAACACTGGTTTTGGAACCACTAGGATTAATAAACTGGTGTTCAAACAGGTAATATGTTACCAGATTATCGTAAGGCACTGAATGTTTTGGATTGGCTTCTCTGTCCTGAACGTATCCATAAGTGATTGTATTTAATCACCTTCCCCACCCTAAGCTTCATTTGTAGCTTTTTTTCCTACAAGAGAAATGAGGACCAGATTCTGCGAAATACCCTCCTGCAAGTGATCTGGGCAGTAGACAAAGTTCCAAGACAAATGTCCCCACAAAGGCTTAAATTCCTCACTTCAGTTCCTCACCATAAGATAAAGGTGACTGCCACAAAAGAGGACGTACGTTAAGACGAAGGAGGGCACCAATGCAGGAGAAATACAGAAGGCCAAAACATGCATGGAAACACTTTCAATCTCAGTAAGAGTTTAAACAACGAAAAGAAAAATGACAGGATTATTTGATAATTTGTTTCTTATCAAATCAGCAACATTTTTAAAGTCAGTAACCATACTTGCAGTGTATAGACAATTTCCGAAGGCATATCAAGTATTTAAAAATGTGCATTCTTCTAAAATTCTTTTAGGATTTTATCTCAGGGAAATAATTGAACACGGATGGATGATCCAGTTATGATCCTGGCTATTATATAATATAATATAAACTATTATACATAGTTTGTATAATTTATAATAGTGAAAAAAGAGGGCAAACACCCAAATTTGGAGTATTGGTTAAATACATAATGGTTAGAGCTGCAATGGACTATATACAGTTACTAAAATTATTTTGTAAATGACTATTTAATAGTATGGAAAAAGCTTCAAGTTTTATCGTTAAGCAAAGAATGCTTAATCTGTTACAAAGTTCAGTGTTCAAAATGGTGCCATTTTAATAAAAAATTGCCTAGATGAGTATATAGATGCACACTAATGAAAGATTGCCATGACAGTTGCTAAAATGTTAACAGTGGTTATCCTGCGTTGAAGGTTGATTGAAACTTTTGCCAGTGAAAATGAACTCATGTTTACAAGAAGAGGAAAACAAAAATTCCAGTATCATCAACAGTATTCAGCAGAGACATATTTTCTACATATCTTTACCATATTTCTAAATTTGACTTGCCCTTGAGATTTAGAAGTTTCCTTAGGAAATCTTTAAGTAAAGAAGGCCAGAGGATTCATCTGGGAAACTTCTGGAAAGGAACTTTGAGGAATGGATTAGACAGCCCATCCCCCACTCTCTGCCTATGGTTCTGCTCAGAATAGGTTCATGGGATTCCTGGGAGGTGAAGAGACTAAGAACTACCAGTTCCAGCGAGGCTAAGGCCCAAGGCTTGGGTCACATTATTTGTCATCCACACTGGGTGATTTTTGAGAGTAAAAGGGGGTGTTACGCATAGTTCCCCTAGGGACCTGGGCATAAACCACGACTCTCCCAGGCAAACCAGGACATCATAGCTGTAGGGATTCACCGCCCCATAGCAACTGCTGGAAGAGATCAGGAGATAGTCCAGTCCTTTCCCAGCGAGGGCATTGGGGACCAGCAATGGGAAAACTTGGCGAAGCGCCGTGATTTGTGGGCACACTTTCCTGAAGCTAAACTCAAAAGCTTCTTGGGGTGGTGGTGGGGGCTGGCCCACCCTGAAATCCAGGGAGCAAGCAGAACTTCAGTCTTTTCTCATGAAACGTCACTGAAAAGGGTCAGATCCAAACTGGCCCATGTCCTCTGGTTTTTAGAATTCTCAAATGCTATCCCGAGGCCAGCTGCAGGTGGCAAGACAGTCTCTTCAACGTCCTCCTTCACCTGAGTGGTTTTTTCACTCAACAAGTATTTATGCACACCATGAGGTGTATGAAAGCCTGCTTTAGATAACGCAGTTGGAGATAAGCCAATTTTTTATGTGAATGTGATCAGGGATTGATTGAATGATGTGTCTACATATTTCAAAGGAGCTTTTATGCTCCCTAATTCACTAATAAAGCATGAGAGGTGAAAGGTTTTCCTATTTGTATATCTTCTTGTAGTTTAAACAGAATAAAACCTTCTCTTCCCTACACATATTCCACGGACAAATTCATTACAGAGAAGAAGCACGAGAACAGGTTTTAGAGTCATAAATACTGTAAGTATTTTAACAATTCTCAGATGCACCCTTATTTGCATTTTAGTATCTCTGAAATTAGAATGTCTCTTACTGTCAATGGAGCCTTAAAACCACTGGCCTCAGGATTCAACTTGGCTTCTCCCAGCTTGGTTTGCAATTACTTCTGCGGGGCAGCAGAGGGCAATGCCAACCTGACATGACTTTAAATCAAATTCTCTGCCATCCAAAGTCAGACTACATTCCTAGTGTGGGCTCAGATGGCTATCCTCTGCAGAGACTGGGGTCTAAATTCTCAGGGAGCTTTCCCCCTCCTTCTAGCATGCAAGTTTCCTCACTATCCTGCCAGCTCTTGGGGCGGGGGTGGAGAGAGTGTTTTCTCTTTCTTAGTGCTGTACAGAGATGGAGCATCTCACAGCTGATGGCCCAGCAGAGTCAATGGAATGTAGTAGCTGGTTCTGAGCGGCTTCTACTTAGCCTCATGGAGCATCGGTTTTCTGAAAGGGGATGGAGCACTTCTGCAAGGGGGCGATTCGCTGACACCCAGGGACTCCAGGCACATATGAGATGCCCGCAGGTGCCATTCTCTGACTCTGGAGTCCTGAGGATTTTGCACAGACTCCAGGACCCTTTTCTTACTCAGCATCTCCCCCGAACTCTGCCGTATGCTTCTCACTCCATTTAAAGTTCAAAGTGGAGAAGATGAAGATAGCATAGGATTGTCCTCTTTATTCAGGAGCCTGGGATAGCAACGAGCCCAGGGAACACTCTGACATGCTGTGGGGTCCTGGGGGGCTCCCAGTGCAGCCCTCTGCTTACTGTTTGACCTTGAGTAGCCTATGTCATCAGTTCTCTGCTTCTCTTATTTGGCACCATAAGATGAGGATAATAATAGAACCTACTTCAAACTGTTGCATTTAGGTCATTTGTGTGAACAGCTGAGAACAGTGCCTGGTACAAAGCGAATACCCAAGGGATGTTACTTATTATTACATTTTCCCTTCTGCAGTCACACGGCACCTAGAGCAAGAGGCCATGAGGAGGTCTCTATGATAGGAGGGGAATGAACATTTTCTCATGTGCCTCACTGCCTCACCACCGGGGAAACCAAGCAGTGTAGACAGCAGTCTAGACAGTGTGAGGCTGCACTGTCACTGGGCAGAGCCCACCTGTCCACTCATGTGCTGCCTTCTGTCTCTCCAGGAAGCAGCTCCCCAGTCACAGAAATCAGGCACAGACATGCTGTCCCTCCCCTGGGTCCATTTCTGCCCCATCACCAGTATTTGCAGATGAGATGCAGACACTGTCAGGTAAAACATGCCAGAAATTAACGATAGTCTGCAGGTTTTAGGTCATTAGGAAAGCAAGTAAATCTTCAGCAAGAGTGAATAAAAGGCTTTTGTATAGCTCTGGACACAGGCTAATTGAGAAGATTCTTTGTAAGACCATCCTGCTCCTTGCAGATCCTTCAAGGTGGTAACTAGGAAAGAAAACGCATTTAATTTGGACTTATGCCCTTAATTATATTACCGGTGAGAAAAGGCCACCTGCTATTTTGTGGGTTGAGCAAGGCAAAATGTTTCTTTTTCTTTTGCTAGATGTAGAGACACAATACATTTCAAATTGAGAACTAAAGGTGAAGGTATTAAATTTGGAGTTTGCAATCTTCGGGTAGTTAGCAAAAACTCACTAGGAATGGTGAGTTCCCCAAACCAAGGAAAGCAGTCTATTCCAGGCAGCTGAACAAAACAATAAAGAGTTGCTCACTGGAAGCTTTATAGAGTGTTGGATCCAACTCCTGAAATTTGCCTGCAAATTCCCTGCTGTTCTTGCCCAAAGTTCCTGCAGGTACTGCACAACTCCTGTGCCCAGGCATGGAAGGTGTGTTAGCTTGTGTCCAGGCAAAGAAGCAGCTCAGTGAAGCAGGGACTAGCACATCATCTCCCCAATCCCCTTTGCAGATGGGGGGAGGGGGGCAGGCATGGGAGAAAGTCATCAGGATCACAATGGCTGCCATTTTTGAACACTCAACCCAATCAAGACATTGCCCAGGACACTTTTATAATATCCTACGAGGGAAGCATGCTCATTTTCCTCATCCTGCAGCAAGGAAATCCTGCTCAGGGAGGCTACCTCACTTTCCCAAGGTCACAGAGCAAAGACGTGGCAGAACCGGGATTCAAACTCAGCTTTGCATCCACAACAAATCTATTTACTTCATGAATCAGGGAAACTCTGACTTAGCAGACAGCTGGGAAAGTGGAGAATAGGTGTCTACAATCTAAGGCATACTTATGTCAAGTCATTGGTTACGTTATGTTACCAGGGTTGCAATGGATGGGAATTCACCTGAGAGCAAAGGAAAATGTGTACTAATATCACTTGGTTTAGCACTCTTGCATGATGTCCAACTTCTTTGAGGCTCACTGAGTTTAAGGTCTCTTTGTTCTTTTAATCACCTTTTCCTGAAAGAGCCAAGTGGAGGCTTCCTTTATCAACCACCAACCCCTCTCATGGCCTTTAGTCGACTCTCGATATTGATAAGGGTTAGGGTTAGGGTTAAGCCAAACCAAACAAACAGCAAACAAACAATCACACACACAAACAAACCAAAACCACAGCCCCTGGGCACTCTCCAGTCCCATGAACATTTACAACGATTTACTCCAGGAAAAAAAAAACAAAGCCGTGATGAAGACTCAGCTCTACCTTGTGCTCCAGGCTGGAGTCTTTAAACATCAGTGAGAATGGCTTGATATGCTCTCTTCTCAATTTATCGCCACTCCGCAAGTCGATGGTATGTTCTATTCTCTTGTTAATTTCCTCAGGCCCAGACTGGACATGCAAAGCTTGTGCAAGATGGTTTGGAAGCAGATTTATTGAATTTCTTGTTAGGGCAGCCAGAGTCTAGGGGGAAAGCACATGCAAACACAATAAACCTGCTAGTCCCCTTCGGATTAAAAAGAAATGCAATGTTTTTTAGATTAAGTTGCATTGCGAACATTAATAGCATTCCATGCAGTTGTATTCAGTGAAACCTACAGAAGTTTGTAAGTTAGCATTTGTTTCAGCAAAACACAACCTGGCAAAATATTACATCAGGAGGGACACATCCCTTTCCTCTATGTAGGTGCACTGAATTTCTTTGGGTATTTGGTATTTCAGGTAGGCTTAGGAATGTTAATCAAGACCTTTTCTCTAACCAGGCACACCCCTGGTATATGAGAAAAGGAACTGATATAAATAAGTGAAAGTAAAATATATTTGAACATATCTGAAAAGCCCAAAGAAATGACCATCTCCAATCAGGTGGGTTCCACACCTTCGTGTGGTCTTTCACTTACTGGTGTGGAGAGACATGGGGACCCAAGACTTGCATTTTTTTAAGTTTTTGTTTTTAGCATTTCTCATGGACAGAATGGCCCAAAGTGCCAGGATATGCTCCCTGAGCTTGATAAGCTTTGCTAAATTTATATATTACATAAATATGCTTTTTCCCTCATAAGCCATTATATATCCATATTTTCATATAGATATATGTGCATAATTTCCTTTAGGCAAAAAAATGCAAGCAGTTACAGCCTTTTCCCGCTTTGCAGGGATCCACAACCCGAGGTGGGAAAAGGAACAGCCACCGTGGTTGGGAAGTAAGTGGTGAGGGAAATGTGGATGCAGGAGCAGCACCGGGTGGGCCCAGGAGGCCTCTTTCTCCTGATGACCCAGCAGCCAGTGGCAGCATCCACAGCGCTCATCACAGCTCCAATTCAAGACAACTTTCTTGGCAAACAAGGAGGGGCTGGAGCTGAAGGGATACAGGGACTCAGCAGCCCATCCTCCTCCAGAGATTTCCTCCTGTGGAGAAGGAGGATGTGGGGCATCTGCACAGCAGGCAATGGAAGAGCATGCACTTGGTGCATTTGCTTTTCTCTTCCAGCCTCTCAGCTGGGCCATGGTGAAGACCAAGGCTGGACTGGGACAAGATGATGGGGTCATCGAATGGCAGCATGTGACAGCTGACAAGAGACCTGGGGGCCTCCTGCCTGGGACCTTCCATAAATCCAAGGACCTCTGAGAGACCTGCTCAAGAGCTGTCAGCTACTTTCCAGCCAAGTGAAGTCTCTGACTCCAGAGCCCCAGCTGGAGTCAGGAGCTTTGGTCTCTGTGGAGCCATCAAGCCCACTCCGTGAGGACTCTTCCCATGGCACCACTGGACCTTTCACTTTAACCTTCCTGGAGATATTCAACTTCACCTTCAATCTGAGGTCTTAAAAGAATTGAACGGTAGGACCTCATCACTGGTAGAACTGACCAAAACCCTCATCTCCAGCCCCAGGATAAAGGATGGAGTGGCATGTGCCAACATGGGAAAGCAAAATATAAGCTGTTAGGGCACAGAAGCAGTTAAGTTCTCAATACCAAGGGAACTGCCACAGAGTAAATGGTAGATGTTAGGGGGAGGTGTGGCAGGATGAGAGGAGAGGAGCAGCACTGGAGCCAGGAGGAGAAAGCAGGGGCCATGTTCCTGGTTAGCAGGAACCATGCAGCATCCAGTGGGCCTGGGCCCTGGCACCCAAGACTATTAGAGCCCTGCAGAAAGCAGAGGAGGGCCAGGCTGTCAGCCACTCAGTGCCGGGATTTCCTATTGATATTTTGGGTGGAAATTCTACCTACAGTGTTGGGAGAATGACAAAGTCTGTTTTTTTATTTTGGAGAGGAGGTAAAAAGGAGGCTCAGTGGCCCTTGTCTGCAGGACCAATCTGGCTTAGAGATGCCAGGACTTTCTTTTTCTGAGTGGGATGAAATAACTGGAGATGAAATCAGTGATGTCATCTACATACATTCATTGTGAAGAGTCTCTCCTGCTCCCTCTCTGGGTAATTTTAATTTTCTTACAGTTTTTCTTCTTAGAACTACATTGAGCCCATCCATTCTATCAGTCCCTCCTGCCTTCTGTGACTCTGAGAACTTTGGATTTCAAAAAGCAATGGAATTTCAAAAAATATTTTGGGGACAAATTGATATGAATTACAGCCAGAGCAGCAGTAATTATCACAACGACAGCTCTCTACCATGTCATCTATCACGAAAGAAACGGTACTTATTCCCCCAACAAGAATGACATAATCTCAGAGTAAACGACCATCCTTTGCATTGGATTCATTTAATTTAATGACTCACTGTCTACTTCGTCCTTGATTTTCTCATGTTGATGCGGACGGGTGAAAACCTCAGCAGGGACAGATATTGGTCTGTGGTTTGGCGTTTGGGACACTAGGGTTGAAGGCGTTGCTTCCCGGCAGCCTGCGCTTTTGAAGAGATGCCCAGCCAGACATTTCTGTCCCCACTGGCCGCTTCTGCAGGGCAGAGACCAATAAGCTCTTCCCTTTTCAGAGCTCTCCCATTCCCCACCCAATTCTCCCGACTGTCTGTGGGCCCGCGTCACAGGGAGAGGCATTTGGAGGCACCCTTCTTCCTTTTATGAGTGCCTCCGGGTAGAGACCAGAGGAGCCCCTTTCATCAAAATGCCAACGATCTTGTGGAGGAAAAATGCTTTTCTTGTCCAAGCAATTATTTTTATTCCCAGCTCAAGGCAGCAATGCCTAGTATTCTATGCAGGCACACAACTCTCAGTGGTCCTTTCCCTGATGACATGGCCATTACCTGTGACAAGCACAGCATCCTCCCTGCCACCCCCCTCACCCTGTCACAGCCCCATCTGCTCCAGAGAAGAACAGCATTGACTTAAGGAACCCACCAAGTTGGAATTTGGAAGGGAAATCTTCTGCCTTCATTTAACCCCCGATGTACTGCAAAGCATAAGGGACTTATTGGTGATACTCCTTTCCTTCTGTTACTAAGGACCCTTAAGATCTGACTTGCATGTTCACTGTCAGCGGATGATGCTCCCATGCCAGGAGCCCCCACCTGGTGTCTGCACAGTGATTCATCCGCAGGCAGCAGCAGGCAACGTGCAGCCTGCCTGATTATTCGTCTGTTTCGATTCATACTGGAACAAGCTATTTTTAATAGACTATGACTTGCTCTTTTTAAAACTTGTAGCAATCTAGGGTGATCTCGATTGGGAGCACATTTGAAAAACAGCATAAGCTTTCAAATATTCTTCTAATCTTCAAGTGACCTCTAAGCTGTGGAGACCATTCTTTCTCTAAACAATTTAAACAACGTGCTTGAGGATATGAAAAACAAATGGAAGACATGGAAGGAGGTGGAAAATGCCATGAGAGCAACAGAGTATATATATAATTCATTTACATATGTTTGATTACATATATTTGAATATATATTTCCATGTATAATTGAAATGTGTATTTATATACAATAATAAATATGTATCTCTATTTACTTAGGCTGGTGTTTTTAGATACTTGAGAGGTCAAATAGGAGCAGTAACATGGGGAAATATCAAAGTTTGAGGCTGAGCTGAGATCCATGGCCTCTTTAGGTATTTCAGAAATTTCTGTCTCATACATGCTTAAGATACGTAAGATAGTGAACCCAGAGTCCCCTTTAAACCCATATTTCTGAATGTGGAGTCTCCCCAAGAGTCTGGGGTTTCTGGTCAAAATTATTATCAGAGATTCTGGGGATCACTTGGCAAACTTGCTTTGAATGGGGTGGGGGAGATCATGAGTCCTCAATCTCAACATTTGGTTTACAACCTGAAGACTTTTCTTGGGGAATTTTCTTTCATCTATATATCCACTGAAAGCCTACATCTCCTGAAGGTCCTTTGCTTTATGGATGGCCATAAACTTTGTCCTTCCTCAATCAGTGGGTCTCCCAATAAAATTTCAGGCAGAAACTGGACTGTCTAGAAATATCCGGTTTTGTTGAGTCAAAAACATCTCAGCTTGTACAGGTTGTACTCTAGTTTCCAAGCACCCTTGAAAGCAACTGTGTGGGTATAATCAGCTTATATAGTTTAAGTGCTAGAGAGCTGGAGTGCTGGAGAACTCACCACTCTTTTTCATTATTAGATCCTCTTGATTTACTCTTTCCCAAAAACATGTTTCAAGGAATGCAGGATGTTTTATTGCAAACTGGTTTTGTGGACCAATAAGTTCAGGAAATACAGATCTATTTGTTTACTTCCATCTCTTCCCACTAGAAAATACACCCCTTGAGAGAAGGGACATTGTCTATTTCTTTGTCCCCAGTGCCTAGGCCAGTGCCTGACACTGTGGAGCCACTCAGTACATTTGTTGAATTAAAAAAAAAAAATCTTGTATCATTCTTTGGCGTTTCACAGCCACATTACTGAAATAAGGGCATGGACTAGATCTGCAGCAATAACACGTTTAAACTCTGCGTTTTTCAAACTTTTTTGACCACAAATCTCTCCTTTTTTTTTTTTTTCCTTTTTAAAGATGTCCTTGCCCATCTAATGGGAATCAAGGCCTTGTCCTGTAATGTGATGGTGGAGTGTTTTTTTCCTTAAATTACCATGCAGCAGCATGCATCGGTGCGTTTGGATGGTTTCCAGCCCCCCAACCCCCATCCCCGGAGGCCCTCACTGCTTCTCTCCCCTGCCAACCAAGTCTTCAAGGTCCATCACACCATGTTTGCTTGGCTCTTTGCATTCCAGGCTCTTTCTAGGCTGAGGAAGAGGAGGATGAGCCTGCCACCTGGACTCTGAGGTCTTACAGCTTGGTGGGTGTCCTATGTCCCAAGCCCTCTGGGAGTATGCCACATGGAAGCCCTCAGGTTCTCTCATCTCCAGCTGGCAGGTGTGGCTCCTCCCAAGCAGAACAAAGTCCTGGAGACCAAATGGAACAACTTGCAAGCACATAAAAGCATCAGGGCCAACATGGGGCACATAAAACCCCCCTTTCTTGAATTCCCTATCCACACTCATGGAGCACCATTTAAGAAACAGTGTTCTAAAGTTCTTTTCTGCGTCTGTTCACAAATTCCACCTGACCTGTTTTCGACCTCTGAATAAGCTCTATTTTCCCCATCCATGTAGAAACCGTCTAAGATCCGAAGACTTCTTCCCCAGGTGAACGACTCCTATTTCTCCAGTTACTCTACAGGTGACATGGTTTCTACACATCTCACAAAGCCTGCTAGTCTCTCCATAGCCTGAACACACTATGCATAGACTTGACCCGTTGCAGATCACATTCGGCACTGCCTGGAGACCTCAGACCCTGGCACAATCTGAACTATTAGGAATTCCTTGGTCCCTTGTGTTTTACATTGGAACATGTTAGAACCAGGCTGCATGTTCTCTACTTTAAAAACCAATTCAGTCCTTGCTTTCTCTGAGCCTGCCCTGACTCTCTGCACAGCAATTACCATGATGCTATTGCCTAATTGTGAGTCTGATTTTGAGGGAAGGCACTGTGTTTTATCCATAACTGAATCTCCAGCACCTGCCATATTCTGCAGGATCTGAGTAAGGGGATGTGGGATGGAAGGATGCAAGGGTGAGTGGCTGTATGGGAAGGTTACACAGAGGGCTACCACAAGCTCCTTTATTTTATCCCCTTCTCCCCACACTGAATTCCAAATGTGGAAAGAGTCTGTTTCCCAAACTGTCTTTATTAAATAATGGATTACTTTATTTTCTTAGGATTCAATCAAAGGCAGGGTTTCTGATCAGCATGAGATAAAAGGCATTGCCATGCCAGCTGACGGAATTCCAGCCAAGAGCAGGATCTTGAAAGGCAGCCTTATGGATGTGTGTCAACGTGAGGCTTTATTTGGCTCTTTGGAATCCGGATAATGCCTTGCGGACCCACTGTCACCTCCCAGGGCCGGCTGCAGGGCCACCAGGGACCGCAGAATGGAAAGTACTAACCAAGAGCCCTTTCTGGGCCCCACGTCGGAACTCCCTTCATGAGCCAGAGGGAAGGACAAGACTGGAATCGTCAGTGAAAGGGCTTCATCTTTTAGTTCCCCTTGGAGCGTCTCAAGATGTGCTATAGTTCGTTGTGACTGTGCGCCGTTGTGGGCCCAGCCTGCTGTTGATTTGGGAACGATGCAGAGAGAAGACAATGTCCAGCAGGCTCACGGCCATTCTGTGGGGCCTCTGCCTCCCCTCCTGAGATGAACTGTCTCTCCCCAAAGGCTGAAGCTGGAGTCGGCACCCCGACTGGCAGCATCACCTCCCGTACCCCACCCCACGTAGTGGTGTCTGCTGGTGCTTAACTCGGAGGGCTCCCTGGCTCCCTTCAAACTTACTCCTCCAAGATTTGGGTTGTGGAAAACCAGAGACTTTAGCAGTAGCATTTACAAGAACTTAAATCTGCCCTTCAGTTTCCATACCATTTCCCAGGTCCTACAACCAGAGGCAAACGTGGGAAGAAGTTGGCAGAAACAAACACCAACCCTGAATCTGAACATCTAGGTCTGTATATTAGAGATATTATTTTCTTCACTGTTTGCTAAAATCCCAGTGCAACCCTAAGAAGAGAAGGCACCTACTATTTTTTGTAAGCTATTTTTGTGCTTGTTGTAAAAAGCTGGCTTCGTGAGAAAGCTTAGAGGGGATCTAATCGACAGCAGTTTGCATGCAGGGCCTGAGGGAGAAAGCATATTGTGTTTTAAAGAGGCACAATTATTTTTCCTCAAATCTGAAGGTGGGAGAGCAGAGAGTTCCTTGGATTCGAGACGTATTTTTCTGGTGAGAAGTCACTAAGTGGCATGTCGGTAAAACATGCGAGCTGGGAGACCCTAGGGAAAATGTCCACATGGGGCTTCCCAGAAGTCACCATGTAACAAGTTTTCCTTATTATGGAAAAGAGATGCCTGTGAATTTGACCGTTCTCAAGCAAGGCATATTGGTTAAGGGGCAACTTTTCCTGTTTGTACTGAGAGAAAATGGATTAGTACATCCAAATTATCTGCCTGATATTTTTTTACTTAGGGATCCTGCTTACCTTTTCCTTTTCTTTCTTGGATGTTTATACTGTCATCATCTGTTTTACCAACAAAGCAAAAGACTACTGAATGAGATTTTATCGTGGGAGGATGTGTCTGGGACTGTGCCATGGGAAGAAGTTATAAAAAATTTGCATAATAGGTTCAAATCTTCTGCCCTAGGAAACTAAACAACAAGGATCAGAATATCCACTCTGCTGAAATAAGAATTCAGAAATCACCCACGAGCCTGCTGTAGGATTTTGGCAACCCTAAACACAAGCAAACAATGCAAGTCTGGAAGCATCCAGATATTACTGAAGTGCATTTGATACGGAAAAAAGGATGTGTGGAAACCTTTGCTTGGTCTTTGCCACTTTGTGACCTTAAATTTCTAATATCTTTAGGATTAAGAGAATAAAATTTTGACAGGAGAGGGACCCCTAGATCTGGTGGATGTCACAGTTAGTTGACAGTTAGTTGTTCAAATGAACAACACATTTACAATGTTGTTGTTCATTTGAACCCTACAAACTTGACCTTTCAAATAATAGTGACAAGATGGAACATTTAGACAACACAATTGCCTTAAGTTTGAGTCCCAGAATATTCAAGCATGCACTAGGCTCTCTTCCTGGTGCCCTCTGCCTGACATTGATTGCCTTGCCCTTGCTTCAGGCTGGTGGGTCAAGGCTGGGGACGTGGGACACACTGACATTGATTGCCTTGCCCTTGCTTCAGGCTGGTGGGTCAAGGCTGGGGACGTGGGACACACTGGTTTTAGTTGTCATTGGATAAGGTGTGGGCCAGTATCAGTTGTGGCTAAACTTCCATTCCCACCTCCCCCTCCCCCAGTCCATGATTCCAGGTGACTGGCCAGAACTTTCAGGATAGGAGGATTTAAAGCCCAATAGGGGATCTCCAGCATTCTCCATTTTGTCCCTAAGCCCTGCTTCTGTCCCTGGATGAGAAGGTCTGACACTGATTCTGTCCTGCTTGAGAAGCTTGATTGGGAATCTAGCTAATGCCAGATTCCCAACTCTGATATTAGTCTATGAGTTCCTCAGAAAGAAAATTTCAATATTAATTTGGGAAATGTGAATGTGCCTGAGTCATTACACACATGAATCATTTTCAAACGAGAGGAGTCATCAAACTTGTACAGTATCGTCTGAAACAGAGTTTGACATATCCACTTAATTGAGGCAATTTTGAAGCCATGTAATTTGAGGCAAATTGTCAGTCGAGTGGTTAGCTTTTACAAATTGCATACGTAAGAGTGTGGGCAACAGGTATGCACATGCCAGTGCTGATGTAGTCTTGGGTTGCAGGTGGGGTGGGCGACAGGGATGAGGTAAGGCTAAGGGTTGGAGACGGGGCTCCTGATTCACATGCGACATACGGCTTGGGGAGAGAGAAACTGAAACACCAAAGGTTTTCTTTTTAGTGCCACAGGATAAATGTGAATCCAAGTGTCCCTAGCATTGAAATGACTAGATCAAAATATCACAAGCTGTGGCCAGAGAGGCCAGGATTCTACTCAGCCTTTATTCCCATTGACCAAATTTCCTTGGATGGGCAAACTGGATAATTTTAACTCAGGAAATGAATAACCAAATATTTATCAGGACTCTAAGTTACTCAGTTTTTTTTTTTTTTTTTTTTTACATGGGCAGGCACTGGCAATTGAACCCAGGTCCTCAGGCTTGGCAGGCAAGCATTCTTACCTGCTGAGCCACTGTGGCCCACCCAGTTACTCAGTTTTATTATAAACATCAAGGATATTGCCTTTTCAAAAATGGTGCTGTGGGGAAAAAGAAAGCGTGTGTGTGTGTATATACATGTGTGTGCTTTCCTAATAGAAATTTGGGGAAAATCGGACTATAATTATTATCTAAACTTTTAGCTTTTTTAAGTTTCTGAAGAAACTCTTTTCACTTAGGAATATATAAGAAGCATTATATCTTCAGTTGCTCATAAATTGCTCATTTGTTGTTTTAAGTCTATCGTATGAATTTCTTTCAGACTTCTATTGTACAATCTAGTCACCGAATTTAGTTATTGACATTTTCCTTAATTTGGCTAACAAATGGAGATACTAATTACTGATTGTGAAGAATCCAGCCTCTCTTACTTTTCACCTGTTGTGGAAGGACAAAGTCAGGGCAGAGCAGAAACCACTCGGGATAGAGTTAATTGTTACGTCTTTGGGACTTTGTAGCTTCCACTTCCACTTGCCTTAATTTTTCCACTGGCTTTGTCTAATTCGTTTCATTTTTCTGGGCTGTTACTATCTCCCGTGCCTGCTTCTGAGTTGATCACTTGAGAGGGGCCCCGTGTGGAAGTCACTCCCAGGGTCTCTGCCACCGAGTGCCTAAGGCCACGTGTGGGTCACACAGACCCTCGTGTCTCCCAGTGGGAAGAGCTCCTTTACAGGAGCAAAGGTGAAAAGCAGTCACCGAGTGGGGAAAGGAACCAAAGCCAGTGGTTTCCAACCTGGACTTCACAATCGTAGTTTGGGGATCCCTGAGATGTGAGGAAACCTTTTAAAAAGTTCAATCGATACTGTACAACTACCCAAGATAAGCCACTGCAATTCTTTCTTGACCCTGGGTGAAGTAAAAATGCATACATAAAGCAATGCCCAAGATGAGGCTGCCCAGGTCCACAAAAATGCCAAGTATCTTTGCTTTAGGCTGGAATTAGATCACCTCGGAGTGATGACATGCATTTCCTTGTGCAGCAGTGGATCATGACACATGTCCAAAATCACTTTAAAAATAGGAACAGAAAATCATTCACATCAAATGCAACTTTTGTTTGAAAGGAAAATCCTTTATACATTTGATTTGCACTGAATCAAAACATAAATCGTACCCATAGCGGCAAAAAGATGGAAACAATCCTGATGCATAATGGAGAAATTTTACAATGAAGAACCTAAGATCAGTCACTGGCAAAGTTAGCAGCAAGATTAATAAAAAATAAACCCTAGTTCTCTGTTTCCAAATTAAGGACATACATAAACAAGTCAGAAAACAATTCTGGTTTTTTTCTTTCTCTTCCTACCTACCTTAACATATCTATAATACCATACACTTGTTGGTTAGTTATCAGTTCCTCATACATAAAGTTATGACTCTGCAAATAAACTAGTGAATCTCTGGATGAACAAAGAGTCCAACTAATTTGTTTAGAAACATTTCAGCTGGTTTTTAGGCATGGGGAATTGTAGAGAGCATATTACGTAAGTGGCAACTTAAATGCCCATTTTCAGACCCGCAATGCTCCGTGAACCACAAAGTCACCTCTACCTTTATCTCTTCCACCTTTGTCTACACCAGGAACATCAAAGAAAGGAAGAATGCACAGTTCAACTTAGTGGATCAAATTGTCTACTTAATTCGCTTAATGCTCCCTGGGAAGTTGCATGTCCACTTACTCTGAACAGAGTAAAAGACCAGACCCCTCTAATTACTCTTCCTCGCTGAACTCAGCTGCTATCTTCAGTCAGAGCTAAGGACAGCCCTGGGAAATGTGTTGTCAGAAAAAGCCACATTACTGGAAAAGTGCATATTTACTTCAAGGAAATTTCCAAAGCCCTCCGTGTTCCTGATGCAGTGGTGGCAGAGGTCTTATTCAATGAACATCAAAACATAGCAAACCCTGAAAATGTACGTCCAACGAGAAGGCCAATACCCTATATTTCAAGTGTCTTTATGCAGAGGAGATTCAGGTCAGAGGTCTCTAAGGTGAAAGAAATGCAAACGCTCTGGCCCTGAGCAGTAGCAACCCAAGCTGAGATGACAGATTTGCATTTCCCCCCTTCCTAGGTTCCTGTTCCCTCATTCTTGGTCTAATTGCTGCTTGCCTGTAGTTCTTAGCTGAAGCGTCACTTCCTTGGGAAGGTCTTCCCTGATTATCTTGGATCAATTTTCCCTCCTCTACTATCATCATAGCACTCTTCCCAGGGAGCCTGTTGATGTGTCCAGACACCACTGGATTGTGAGTTTCTTGAGAACATGGACCACTTTCTTCCTCTCTCTATCCTTAGCAGGTAGCTCAGTACCTGGAAAACTGTAATTACTCAATAAGTACTTGAAAAATGACTGACTGAATGAATGAATGAGAAAACAAATGAACATCTAGAGGTAGGTGGGTGGGACTGACTTGCCCAAGTGGGATGATGGAAGTAAAATGAGTTTGAATTTAGTTATTTCTCTTGGGGGCATCCATATGCACAATAAAGAAGCCTGCCACTTTTGTGTGCAATCTACTCTTTAGGGATAAAAACAAGAAAGGAAGAAACAAAAGCCTAGGGATGAATATTACCTGATAGAAGAATATAGTGATCACGTTAATACTGGTGCTTGAACAATGCAAAGTGTAACATCGCTTGAGTGTTTATCTCAATGTAATGAAAACTCAGTTATTCAGAATGCTGAGAGGTAGGGTTAATATCATTGCTTAATTAACTGGCATTTTTAATGCAAGTACTTTTTTTCTTTGCTTTCACTCTTATTGCTGAATTTGATATTAATGTTTTAAGGCAGTTCACTAGAATAACAGGATAACTGTTATCTTAAACCAGGATAACTGTAAACAGCACATGTGACAATAATTTTCTGGTGAATTATTTATTCTCTAGACTTTGGGTGGTAGCATTCTGAAATGTGATTCACTGGTATGGCTACAAACTTTAGGGATCTGAAGTACAGAAATTGGAAGGGGCAGTGCCAGAGCTGGAAGGAATTGTCAAAAAGGTCCATTACAGAACGTCACAGTTCCATTCTATGGAAACACCCCGAGGCTTAGACGGAAGAGGCAAATGCCCCCGGCTCTCACAGGAGTAAGTGGAAAAGTCGCAGCTATAACTCAGATCTTGGAATTTCCATCCAAGGCCCTTCCTACAATATGGGTAAATTTGGGGTCCTGGAGTGACAAAGATCACAAGACTCACGGCCTACAGGACTACCCAGTTTACTGTGAGGAATTTGGGGAGTCAGCATCAGGTCAACGGAAGTTTTTGATCAGGAATGTGATCAGATGGGATTGCTTTCTTTTCTTCCAATGGATAGCGAGCACAGGATCTGAGAAGAGCCCCAGCTAGTACTGGGGGGAGATAAAGTGGCCTACATATGGTCTTGCATCCCCCTCGGCTCTTTAGTCAGCCACACTCAGCCCACACTCCCCATAGCAAGTGGAACACAATCAAATGGTTGTTTGTTTGTTTTGCCACTAGGCAGATAGGAAAGGTTCCCTAACCTTGTCTTTTTTTCAATCAAACCATTATCACACAGGACACTCGGAAATGCTACCTAGTCAGATAAGATTTTCGAAATTTAACTGGAGGAAAATCCAGTCATTTCCTGGAGTTGTAACAGAAGATTTCTAAATGCCCCTGGTTAGTACTGACCTTGTGATCATTGTATACACACACATACCTACACACACAAACACACACACAATTGACCTGAAAACAAGGTGGAAGATAGAAATCTGGCATATGTCATCAGGCCATAGAAAGATGGCAGTATGGCCTGATGAAAAGCCTGCAGCTTTTGGAATCAGACATAACTGGGTTCTAACTCCAGCTCTGCAACTTCCTGGCTACATGTCCTTGAGGGAATTGATCGCTCTCTCTGAATCCCAATGCTCTTATTTGTAAGAGAGACACATCAAACTTTATAAGGTTGGTGGGAAAGTAAAAAGGGAAGAATGTGTGTGTGTCTCTCAACATGGTACTGGCACAAAGCTCTCTACATCTATTTGGGTTAATAACAATGGGTACTTATCTATGCACATTTGCTTTTCATTAACTGTCTGAAATACAGAAATTCCATTTATGTTGTGCTGGTTGGAAACTGTTGTGTGGCCCAGAAAAGTCATGTTCTTTAATCTAGATTCAGTATTGCTGGGTGGGATCTTCTGATTAAGTTGTTTCCATGGAGATGTTATTCACTCAATTGCGGGTGGGACTTTTGCCTCTATGGAGATGAGTCTCCACCCATTCAAGGTGGGGTTGCTTACTGGAGTCCTTTAAGAGGGAACCATTTTGGAAGAAGCTGCAGAGTCAACACAAGACCCAGACATTTGGAGATGAAGAAAGAAAATGCCCTTGGGGAAGCTGCTTGAAATAATAAGCCAAACACCCCAGCAGATGCCAGCCACATGCCTTCCCAGCTGACAGAGGTGTTCTGGACCCATGAGCCTTCTTAAGCCAAGGTATCTGTCCCCGGATGCCTTAGTTTAGACATTTTAATGGCTTAAGAACCATAAACTTGCAACTTAATAAATTCACTTTTTAAAAGCCTTCCCATTTCTGGTATATCGCATTCCAGCAGCTTTAAACATATGTTCATAAATCTCATAGTGCACACATTAATATCATGATAACACTAGTGACCAATGTCAGTCTATTGTGTGGAAATGGCTAAATTACACAATGGAGTTTCCAAATGTATTTTTCTCTTTATGGCCATGTGATTTTTTTTTTAGAGACTTGAAGAAGTAATTAAAGCTGCCTGGATTCTGATGCAATGATAAATGGGGAAGGAATGGATTTGAATGATGATGACTTCACAATAATATATGAGGGACAGACCCCAGGCTCTGAAAAGGGATACTATTTCTAAGAGAGCGGCTCCACCTCTATCAGTATACTACTTGTCTTAAAAATGCAGTTACAATTATTAATATCCTTCACATGTCAAATTTTATAGCTACATAAAAGCTTCATCCTTTAGCATCTTCTTTTAAATCATAAGTCTAAGATACAGTTTATCTGACAAGTCCATTCTTGCCCCCTACTACCCATTCTCCATGAGGCAGCCAAACGGATCTTTTAAAAATTTAAATCAGGTCATGTCACTGCTTTGCTTAAATCTTCTATCACTTCCCTTGAAATAAAATCCCAAACCCACAAACCTTGCTGGACTGAGCTGCTTCTTTAGCTTGATCTCCTGCCTCCATCTTACCTGCTCACTGTACTTGAGAGCCCATGACCCATTTACAATTCCTCTAACACACTCAACTTTTTTCCCCAACTTATCGCCTCATCTTCCTCTGCCTAGTATGTTCCTCTCTTGGTTTTTAGTACACTGGATCATTTCAGGACTCAAATCAAATCTTTGGAGAGTCTGTCTCCGACATTCCTATCTGCAGTATTCTATCTTCCCTTTTGTCATCTATCTCTATATTTCTATCATAGTAATTATATATTTCAATTAATAGAAAGTGTTCTCTACTTTCTTAAAATGTAAGATCTTTGATGACAGGGACCAAATGTGTCTTTTTACTTATGGATCCTCAGGATCTAAAATACTCAAGTGCCAGTTAAATAATTGAACAAACAACCAAGCCCAGATAAGGACTGTGGTCATAGCATGTAACCAGAGGGGAAATATACAGATTTTAATACTAAAATTCTTTTCTTAAGTCTTCTTCATCCTAAATTTTATTATTCCGAGAGAGTCAATGACCATGTATATGACATGGTCAACAACCTAGTCTTGAAATTCCTGGACACCCTCCCCCAAATGCAAAATTTTTCACTTTTGGTCAACTTTGACTACCCACCCCTACTTTTGTAGTCTTAAATTCCAAAAGCCCACCCCATGACCATAAACATTTCGAGTTTCCTCTCTCTTATTCCCCGTAGTGACTCAGGGTAGTGGAGGCCTCACCAGGAACTAAGCCAGGGCTCATAGAGTCAAGGCACCGTCTCAGTGGGCAGAGCTCTGCACACACTGGGAGTCAGGGACAAAAGCATCGGCACTCAGGATATCTGTGGGTAACTCGCACCCAACACCCTGGCTAGGACAAACCAGCAATTTTATCCAAAGGGATACAGTTATAAGGACAGGGAACATATAGCACATCAAAACTAAGGAAATAACTTCAGACATAAACAGGGGCTGGGAGGTTCATATAAGGTACCATAAATCATTCTTAGCGACCTCTCTGGCTCCTCTAAACTTTCTAGAGACTCCTGAACTGGGCAGAGTAAAGGCGACAGGGATGGAGTTGGGCTTCTTTTTGGAAACAAAGAGCCCTCTCTCATCCACTATGAAAACTTGGCTTCTGAATTCACTAAATCTGCCTCTTGCCAATGTTGTTCTCCAATCCCATTCTGACAAGCAATTTTCAGTCTTTATCTTACTGGGACTCTTGGCTCTGTTTGAGTTTTTTTGGTCACTAAAGAGTGAGACGCTCCACTCCCTTTCATTCCATGACGTCACGTTCCCTATTCCCCTCTGAACACTTTGCTTCTTCTCTATCTCTGTCATGGAGTCTTCACTTTCTTTTACCTCCCATCTGGTATTAGTTTAGGTTTGCCCCACGCCTTCTTACTTATTTAATTTACTTTATTTTACATACTCCCTCTTCTATGTTCAAGATTTCAACTAGCACTCAAATTTGGATGAGTATCAAATCCACATCCTTTGCACAGTTCTTTAATGCCTTTTATTAAGAAGTGTATGTTCAGCAGCCTTCTGGATATCTCTCTGGGGATCTTTCACAGCCACTTCAAACTCAACATGTTCCAAACTGAATTATTAGTGCTCCTTACCCAATCTCTTTCCATTCCAATATTGCTGATTTCAGTTGGCAATTCTATCTCCCACCCAATCATCCAATCAAAAAGCTTAAGAAGTCAAATATGACCAGTTCCTCACCCTTACCAGCCACATCTACATTCATTCATTCAACAAACTTTGATCAAATCCTATTATTTGCCATGCACTATTCTAATAGTAGGCTAAACAGTAGTAAGTGAAAGAGATATAGTCTCTAACTTCATGAAGCATATGAACTCTTGGCTAACCTTACCTCTGCAGTATTTATTTCCTCTGCCCCTCCTTCTTCTTTATTACTACCAGTAGCTGGCATATAATAGACGCTCAATTAATCTTTATCAAATTAATGACAATAGAACTATCTGAACATCTGCTGTCTACATAGTACAGAATATGATACAGTATAGCAATGTCATTACGAATTAATTCTAAACACACATTATGAATCAATAAAAGCCAAAACACCTGGCTTATTTAGTGGGAAAATCCCCAGTGAAGCATTAGTATGTTTTTATCTGTGTTATGCAAACACTCAGATGGTCTGGGCTTTCCATGGGATTGCCTGGATATCTTGGCATAGTGCAATCTCAACCAGACCATCTTGATACCTTTCGCATCCAGGGACACATTATGTCTCTGAATTGCACATATGGTTCACTGATGCTGACAGTTAAGCCTAAGCTCTGAATGCTTGTGACTGATATAATTGGTGCAGTCATTTCCAAATGTTATTAGTGCCTCTTAGTTATTATGAATGTCAGCACATATTCACTGGCTCTTGAGTAGGAGACTTCAAAATAGAGATTTTCATGCTGAAGATGCCACAGATAGGCTGCAGCCAGACAAAACTCAGGCATGATAAGAAATACACGGTTGATAATCTTTGAGAAATAATGGCATCTTTTATAATAACCCTTAAGGACACCAGCAAATGTCTTTAGCAGATCACAAAGAAATATTTTAACTTAAAAAATTCCAAACAATTTTAGTGGATCAGTCAACCATGGAATAAAACCAAGCATCTCCACCTCTCTCTTCTTTGTTCTCAGTTATTAGTAGCAATTAGTAGTGAGGTCAGGTACAACGGAGATTAGAACAATAAGTAATTATCTCAATTTCCACAATCAGCTCAAATGGAAAGAGTTTTCCAAACAGACAAGCCAAAAGCAAAAACAAAAACAAAAAACCAAGAGAGAACTCTATGCACAGTCATTCAGGTATTTACGGTAAGGCATATATCTCCTTATCTCTCTAAAAAAAAAATAGCAATTAGGGTCAAGCAATCAAAAGGCAGAGGAAGCAGAGAGAGCACTGTCAGCTAGCCACGTATCCACTGGAGGAAGTATATGAGATCACTTTTTGACGTAATAACATGCTGTGCCATACACTCCAATTCAGGGATAGCAAAAAGAACTAGGCATTGGAACTAGTGATGACCTGTATGGCTATAGTAATTTTCGGGAAATTGAACACAAAAGATTCATCAAGACCTAAGGATCAGCTCTTGCAGGGCATGTGGGTGGGTTCAGCCTGCAGCTTTCCTGAGTAGGGGCTTGTCCATGCCTGTTCCATAGCTCCTCCAAACAGAGCTGGAACGAAACCAAAATTAGCCTGGCCTCAGCACTCCCTATCAGTCTTCCAAGTGCAGAAGAAAGATGGGGGACTGTGCAGCATTTTTACCTTTTCCATTTTAAATATCTTTAAGCAGACAGATTTTTCTTATATCTACAAGTTAGTGAGAAAGATTCAGGTCCATGAATTCGAAAACTTTAACCCATCTATGTCTTCATAAAGCAATGAGAAATTATTGCATTGCTCTACTTAGTTTTTTTTTAATCAGAGAAGTTGTGGATTTACAGAACAGTCATGCATAAAAAATAGGATTTCCATATTCCACCCTATTATTAACACCTTGCACTGGCATGGTACACTTGTTACAAGTGATGAAAGAGCATTTTTATAATTCTACTATTAACTATAGTCCATAGTTTAACGTAGGGTTTGCTGTTTGTGCAGGGCATGTCCATGGATTATTTTTTCTTTTAGCACTCAGCTTCTGCTTGGATGTGGAGGTCATTGGAAGATGCTTGTCAGATAACTCGTATTTATTGGCTTTTCAAAAAAAACTGTTTGTTCCTTTAAAAAGCACAGTGGAGTCAGACCATTTAACTGATATGGATTCAACCACATGTGTTGGGCCTTAGTGGTTTGATAAAGGCAAAAATCCATATGCAAATGGGTGATTTCGCCCCCCTGCCCCCCCATGCCCCCAAGCTCTGAATAAGCATCCTGCCCCGTGCCCATCCGGCTTCCCCACTCCCCACCCCTCAACCCTGCCTCCAACCAGTGCCTTTCAGAGTTCGGGCCCCTCATCGGGTTTGGTGTGACTGTACTTTGGAAGAAACAATTAAAAAAATTTTTTTTAATTAAAATAATTGATCCAAAATTAAAAAAATAATTGATTATTAGTGATTTGCACTTCCTTGCTGACTCTGCAAACCTACCCCTCATATAAGATGCGAAGCCATCCTTTGTAAGGCAGGAATTACGTGGATGGCATGAAATTATATGTTCCTTGTCAGCCCCCTTAATCAGCTTTTATATTCCCAAATCAACAGCGCCCTCCTGCTCTTATAGCCCAGGGGCCACTGGCCAGCTGGCCAACCACCTAAAAAGAGGTATTGTCATGGACCTGACCATCCGCTTTTGTTGCTAGTTTAATAAAATCAGGTTTATCTTTCTCAACATGAGTGACTTTTATTGTTGTTATAAAACTGCAATGCAGCTTTGCATGATATTTATTTTTAGGTAGGTCAAAAAAATAAAGGAGGAAGGGGTACCAGGGGCCCTGTGGCATTTCTGGGCCCGCGTACATAGGCTAATCCTGCCCTGTGGGGATACTTTGATTATTTGCACCTATGGTGCTCTGCAGAGGAAAGCCTAATGATGAGTTGGTTTTCTCTGAGGCCTCAGAGTCCCAGGCGCCCGGGTGTGCAGGAGTGCGGACTTACGTTTTGCTTTCCCACTATGTTATCAAAGGGCAGCTCAGGGCTCCAGGATCCTTCTGTGAACGTCGCCCCACTGTTTCTCCTGTCCGAGCAGCTCACGGACTCCCTGACAATGTCTTCGGGCAAGGACAGTAGACTCTCCTCAGGCTGCTTAATTAAATAGGTCTCGATGTTGTGCTTCCTCAAGAACTCATTCCGCTCCTTGCCGTGACCCTCCTCCACACTGTAGTCCCCGTTGAGGCAGTCCAGCGTGGCTTTGGAAATGTGAATCCTCCTGCGTGGACAAAGTACAGGTCATTACACTTTCCTGAGGTCACCACAAAGGCCACTGCTGATTTGGGTCCCGGGAGAAGCCGGCTGGTCCATGGGTTCCTGTCAGGACACATCCTCGAGGACAGTATTTGTCCCTTCGCCCCCAACACACACACAAAACAGAAAGAATCAAAGAAAACAGAAGCTTCAAGTGTAAATCCATGAGAAAGGGGTCACTCACTGCACCCCAAGCAGCCCGGTTGCCTCTGATCAAGCATATCCCCAGCTGAGCTACACCTAAGTGCTTCTTTTCGATTTTCCTATGAGTATCAGCCTGATCCCAGTGACCTTTAAGAATTGGTGCTTTTTTTTTGTAGTGGTATTGATTATACTGGAAAGGTGAGTTCCAGAAATGTTTCTGAACCCCAGTGGCAATTAGTGTCCAAATGGTCATGCAACAACAGATCTCTCATTGTCGGGAACTATTATTTTCCCCTTTACCTATCATTTTACTTTTCGTATATTTGTACCTTGCTTCTCCAACTTGTCTATAGTTTTCTTAAGGACAAGGGAAGGTGCTATAAACAGGGCTGCATTCAGGATATTTTGGGCAAACCACTATAAGATACAATTTCCCCTATACCCTATACAGGGGAAGAAGCTGTGGCACGTGCAAGCTGAGAGACTCATTCCTGCGCAGTCACCAACCACCATAGCACAGGATTCCCATTTCTTTACCAGCAGAATGAGAGATGATACCAAGGACTTTTAGGGTCAAACTTGAATCTGAGGAACTGCAAATGGTAAATCTTTCTGTGAAGAGGGGTTCTGTCTTCATGATTGCCCAAGTTAATCAAAGTGTTGACTGTGCCGCGGTGTACTGTGGGTTAGCTAGAGCGGTGGTGAAGAGAATGGACTCTGTGGCCAGATTGCCTGGACTCAAACTCCAGCTCTGCCAACTGCCAGCTGAAAAATTGTGGGCAAATCACTTCTCCTTTCTATGAGCCAGTTTTTTCACCCATAAAATGGAACTAATGACACTCCCCAACTCTTAGGGTCATTGTAAAGACTAAATTAGTTGATTCATGTCAAGTATTCAAAACAGTGATTTTTTTTTTACAACAAATGATTAAATTATTAGGAGTATTCTCAAAAATTTCATTGCGATCACATAACTGTTGTTTACTGCTGCCTTCTCAAGGCTTTTGGGCACCATCTAACTTCCAAACACAGTCTCCAAATTCTCGGTTTTCTGGGCCTGAGACTCCAGGGGACATTTTCTGACACTCCTCCACTCTCTGCTGTCTTTAGCTATTCAAGTAGTTGGCACTTCTCCAAGTTCAATGTGCAATTTCACACCTACTCATCTTAGAACAAGGCATCCCGTTTGCCTAGAATATGCACCCCACGTTTTCTACACAATTTCCTACTCCCAGATTCATCCTAAAAGTCATTTCCCTGGGTCAGCTTCATTTGAATGAATGAATGAAGTACATGCTCAGTAGTTTTTGGTTTCTGTAATCCTAAAAACAATACATTCAAGGAAATAATGAAGTTTCTGTTTTCAGAGTGTTTTTTGCAATTGTATTGCACTTTTGAATGACTTCTGCCTCCTGTTCTCACCTTCTAACCTATCCTGCTAAATTCCTTCCTACAGAGAGAATAATTCACTGCAAAGGCTATGTAAAGAAATAGCCAGAAAATACAAACAATGCATTCTGGATCATGTAAGGCACGTTCCCCATGTTTTCCAAATAAGTATTTCTGTTATTCATTTCCAGGGAAAGACATTAAAAATAAAAGCATGTGAAAGATGTTTGTGCTCTCTTGAGAAATGTGCTGAATAAGTTAAAAATATTCTCGAGATGAGTTTTCTTGGTGAACATAGAATTCAGTAGCCTGGATCTGGGAAATTTACTCAGTCACTTGACTTTCCATGAAATGGATGGCCCAGCCTTCCTTCTCAGTGTAAGCTCTGAGCTTGAGGTTAGAAAGCTGATTTTTTTTTTTTTTTTAATTTCAGGCCAAATGCAACTCCTGGAGGGTTTTGTAAAGCCCAATGGCTAATTTTCTTTTAAATAATTATGTTAAATATCAACCCAGTTTGGCATTTTCTCTGGATCCTACATTTTATTATTCAGTGCAAGGGGACTAATATTTGCATATACTAAACCAGTATTATGTTTTCAGCAGAGAACACTATCTCACCTTCACTTAATTACTGAGCTTTCTGCTAACATTATAATCAACATACACTTAAATGTTTTAATGGAAACGGGTTTTAGATGCTCTTTTTTTCATCCTTGCTAACTTGCACTTTGGAGTAAGATATTTGCAGATGAGTTCCTGGTGTTTACATTTCCCCTAAGGAAATGAGTCAATTCTCATGCAATATTCTCATATATTGAGTGTCAGGTAAACCTGACATTTTCTGGCATTTATAAATGCCAGGATCTATTAATAATGAGGATGGTAAATAAGATCTAACAATTGCATAAATTGTATCTCGTGGTCAGAGATATTGCCGTATGCTTGACTCCATCCATGACCTCATATAATTCCACCTTTCCAACAACCCTGAGTGTAGGCATTATTGTTTCTCATTTTGTAGAGAATGAAACTGACCCAGAGACAATGAGTAAGTAAATGGCGCACAGTCATGCCAGGAGTAGGTGGCGGTGCTGGGCTGAGACAAGGATTTCCACTCCATAGTCTTTCCAAGACCCACAGCTGCATCTTTGTAGTAGTAGCAGCAGTACAACCACACCACAATTAATATTTACTGAGCGTGGGACAAAGGTGTCCATGCGCACCACTTCATTTAACAAAAGCTCTAAAACAGTGGTTCTCACTGTGGCCCCGAGGCCAGCAGCATCGGCCTCCCCTGCAAACTTGTTAGAAAGGCAACTTCTGGGGCCTCACCCCAGACCTACGGAATCAGAAACTCGGTGATTCAGCAAGCCCTCCAGTGGATCAGAGGCACCTGGAGTCTGGGAACCGCTGCTTTGGGCCCTGAGCCTCAGAGAGGTTAAGACATGGTTTGAGGCCACATAGCTGGGGCCTCTGGTAAGGCCGAATTTTAATCTGGTTTAGCCTCTCAACCACCGCGACACTGGAGCCGTGGGCCCCCCTGCGCCCCTCTCTGCCTTCCCTTCTTCCTGTGTTGCATTCACTGTCATAGGCTCTGGGACAGAGCGAGGGCCAGGAGATGCCTAATAAAGGACAAACCTGAGCAAGGTGAACTGATAAATTAACAATGGGAGACCATGATGTGTAGGTAAAGAGACAATTAATAGTTGTTCTTATGTAGCTTATTTAATTTCTCTAAACCTCAGTTTCTTCATTAAAAAAATTAAATTGATATTTACTAAATAGACTGCTGTAAGGTCAAATGGTATAATGGTATTTAATAGATTTCTTCATGCATACTCAGTAGTCAACACATACTTAGATCAACTCTCTCGTGGAAAGGGAAAGTAAGTGAAGTTTATCTCCATATATATTATTTGATAAGACTAGGAAATAATCAGACATTTAGGAAGCAGAAAAACACAGACCAAAACAATCAGAAACCATGCAGGATTTGGAGATATGTTTTGGCATGACTGAATTTCCACTTTTGAGTTTATCAGATGCCTAAGCAGAATGAATATTGTATAAAAGATAGACTAAGTACTTTTTAAGCACTGTTTCATTTAGAATCAACATTTTGAGGTTGGTAGTGTTTTCAGCTCAGTTTTACAATGAAAGAACCCCACAGGGGGATTAAGGAGCTAGCACCACTTTTAGTAAGTGATAAGTGATTGTCATGATTAATTACATATGTTAACTTGGTTAGGTAATGGTGACAAATTGTTTGGTAAAGCTACTGGGCTACTTGTTATGATGAGGGTATATTGTAGATGTTGTTTGTATCTATATTTTGTTGGTTGTTGCTACAATCAGTTGGCTGCATCTACAACAAACAAAGAAAATTGTCCTTAGCCATGTGGGAGTCACCTCATCCAATAAGTGGGAGGTCTTAAAATCAAATCCTGAGATTTCAGAGGTCAGAAGAAGAATTTCTGCCTCAGCTTCAGCATTGACTCTTGCCAGAATTCCCAGGATTTTTAACATCACCATAATTGCAGTTTCCAGCTTGCAGCTTGCCCTATAGAGTATGGACTTGCCAGCCTCCATGTCTGTGTGCAAATTACTTAAATAAATCTCATAATGTGTGTGTGTGTGTATTCTGTTGGTTCTGTTTCCCTGGAGAATGTTGGCCAATACAGCAGTAAACTCAGGGTTCAAACTCATGCCTCATGATTTAAACTCAGTCAGATTTCGGTTTCTTAATGTTGCCAAGAGCATTAGCTAAGCTGGATTCCAGACATAAATGCAGTATCTCTGCATCCTCAAAGATGCACAGGAAAGCCGTTGCATATAGTGGTAATTCCCCATTCAGTTACACTTTTAAGACACATGGATTGACCAGCATTCTGGCTTGTTTGATTTCAGCAGATAGTTTCTTATAGGAAAATCACAAACAATTTAAAGATATAAGAAACCAAGAAGAGGCAAATCAGGCATACCTTGGTTCTAAACTTGCATGGCAAGCTATGATGACACACCTCAATGAAGAAGTGAAGGACTCTCGTAAGAACATATCTGGCATGGGGACATTATTGCACAGTCCACAATGCGCCTCATGCCCAGTGCCCTTGCTGCTCCTCAGAGTGGATCTCTGAGGTGGACTGTGCCCACTTGGTAGGTGAAAAAACAACGTCTCATGGAGGAGGGGCTACATTCATGAGTTACTGTATCCTAAGTGTTATCATTTCTCTTTTTGTAGTGAGGAAAGTGAGACTCAGAAGAGTTAAGTCATGGCCAGAGACCACACAGATACAATTAAGAAAGTCAAAATTAGCACTGAAATTATATGCCAGGTACTGCACATGCTTGACATAACGTTTGAAAGATAACACAGCTTAGTATAGGGCAGATAGAATCCTGGTTTCTCTGATTCCACCTCCTGCAGTTCTTCTGGCATGATACCATATTACCTGATGCTAAATATAATCGGCAAAACTACTCCAAAAGCAGGTCTCAGAGGCAGGGAGAAGGACATGTGTAAGTGCTCTCTGTCTGTCTGGTGCCTATTATCTTCCCTTCTTCTTCTTTGCTTGCTGTCTCCCTTACTTCCTTTAGTTCTTTCTTCCAACATCTCGCAGGGAGAGGGGCTAAAGAAAATCACTTACCAGCTGAAAATATCTGAGTTCTTACTAGGACCAATCTATATAAACAGAACTCTTTAAAAAAATTTATTGCGATACCATATACACAACATAGAGTTTAGTGAATAGAATCTTCTTTTTGTGCGTATGCACTGGCTGTCAAACCTGGGTATCCCACATGGCAGGTGATCTTCCTAACACTGAGTCCCCAGGCACCCCTCTGTAAATGGAATCTTAATGCTACTTTTGTTTAATCAAGCTGTCTAGGACACGGGTACCTTTGGGTATTCTATACTCACAGGTCTTGCCAGCCAAGTTTGGAGAGCTGAGGTTTCAAGGAAGAGTGAGGGAGGGTCTTCTGAGTTGAGCCCAAGATCATATAGAAGGTTAGTAGATCTCAACCCTGGCTTAGAATTTAAGAGTGTATGTGTGTGCATTCACATGTGTGCACACATGTGTGCCGAAAGCACAGATTCTGCTTTAACTGAGGTGGCATGGGATCTGGGCACCAGTAATTTTTAAATGTTCCCTGGTCGATCTAAAGTGCAGTCAAAGTTAAGAACCAATGCTATGATGAACTGGGACCACAATACCTAGGTGATGTTCCACCATCCTTGGTCTTCATTGAGACTTTTGGGGTCAGTATTTATATGACATTTCAATGACTCGTTTCCTCCCAAATAACTGTTTCTTGTATCTGTATTGCTGAATTCTTCCCATGAGAAACCCATGGTCATATAATGAGAAAATCACAAGGTTAAGCAAGAAAAAGGCACTGTTTTGGCTTACCCAGGGATTCCTCCAGATTCGAGCTTGTTTGCAATGTCAACATCCCAAGACCAGACATCAAATTGCCACTTCCGCAGGCCCAACACACCACACAGCACCGAGCCTGAGTGAATTCCAATCCGCATGTCCACATCATGCTTCGTCCTTGACCGCACATACCTGTCAAAATAGGTGAATGGAGAGACACATGCGTAAGCATCATGAGACCCTGAAGGCAGACCTGGTCTTGCCCACTCCATAAATTCAACTCTTGACCATTCAAATGTCACCTTCTCAAGAATCTTTCTAGGATTCCCTGATAATTGGGAGGATTCTTTTCCTCTACTGAATTCCCCTACCCTTTTATCTGAACTTCTAAGGGCCCTTATCACTCTTCTCCCCTAACATGCTCATCTATGTATCCCCTGTCTCGGAACGGTACCAGCATCTTTGCCTACCCAAGCATGCATAATCCTGGGGTATCTTATAAATTCTATACTTCATTGCACACTTTGTTTCCAACTTGACTACTTTTTTTCTTCTGTTCCTTCTCTCCATTCCTCTTGCCAACACTCTAGTTCAGGTCACCCTCTGCTGCACTTTGGGACCCTGCCTCAGCCTGATCTCCTTCCTGCCCATGGTCTACATGCTTACTGGTGACTCCTTCCAAACACAAGCATGGCCATGCCCCCTCACTGCTCCCTTGTCTAAATTCTTTCCTGAATCCTACTCCTGAGAGGAGTGGTCTCCAAACAAGAGTGCTCCAGTTAAAGGATGACCTGGATTATCCACTGGAAGCCAGGAAGAAAATATCAGAATGGCCATTGATAGCGTTTGGTTTTTAGCTTGGAAAATTTCGCCAAAATTTGATATATGGGTTGACCCTAGTGACCTCACAGTGTCCAAATCAATCAACCATCCCAGCTGTAAGCAGGGAGGGGACATTTGGGAAAAGAGGACAGTTTCCCCATTAGGGTGCCCCTGGGAACACCTACTCTCTTCTTTGCTTTCAGAATATTTCAAACAATTTTAGATGTTCTCACTTCTGTTGTAAATTTTATAGACACAAAAATTCAGATGGTAGGCTATATGTTGAAATAGTAGAGAAAATAATTAGAAACTCTTAATTATCACTTGAGATCCAATGGTTCTTTTACTTCAAAATGTTTAACGAGCTGTCAAACCTAAAGATGATTTACCCATTTTCCTTTGACTAAAAGACAAAGAATCCAAATTTGCTGACTTTTCTTTTATAACTGGTTGGCATTAATAGTTCCTCTAGCAAATATTTTGAAAAAAGCCTCATGCACCTGCTTAATTTGTTTCCTAAGCTAAAGATGATAGTTTAACATTGATTGAGAAAGTAATTGCTCTTCAAAAGAAATACCTGCCCTGAAAAGAGAATTTTGAATATGGAAATCAGGAATGTTTCTATCTTTATGTGAATTTTCATCAAACTTAAGTTATAACATCTATGAAAATTCTCAGAGCAGCATATATCCTCAACTATTTAAAAAGATTTCAAATTAAGAGTTGCAGACAGTTTTGAACCCATTTGTTTGCCTTCTGATGAGTATGTAAGAATAACTGACTGGTATCAAGGCAAAAGAACACTTCCTAACCAGATTTATACAAAACTTTGGCTGAACTGATTAGTGGCAAGACCTTAGAAAACACAGCCAAGGATGCAAGTTCTCCTCCAAGACCTACCTGTCTTGTATATGTCTTGTATACATCTATGTCTGATAGCCATTTAAGCAAGGTATAGGAATAAATTGAATTTTGAGCTAGACCTTTCCATTATCATGTCACAAACCATTAAGATGAAAAAAATATCCAATTATTTTTATGTTCAAACTCACCACTCTCAGTAAAAAAATTGTGAGGGCAGAATGGTTTTTGTATTCTAATCAATTAAAAACATTGGGTGGTGCAATAGTGTCTCAGTGACAGAATTCTCACCTGCCATGCCAGAGACCTGAGTTCAATTCCTGGAGCCTGCCCATGCAAATAAATAAATAAAAACAAACAAAACAACAAAAAAAATATTGATTTCATTATTACCCATATAATATTCCTCTTGGGTATGCTCTGTAGCATATATTGAAAGTATATGAATATCATTAATACAGTAGATAATAAATGACACATGGTTTCTTAGGTATCACATGTCCTCACATAGTATTTTTTTAAATAAAGATGAGGGATCAAAATACTCAGATACCACTGGCCTATTAAAATTTCCTGTCTGGCACACAAACTCCTTCATGAGCTGCCCAGTTCCTCAATCACCGCTTTCATCTCTCATAGAAACATTTAGACCCAGTCATCCAAAATACCAGCCACTGCCTGAACCCTGCACATCTCTCCCCACTTTGGGCCCACGATGTTCCTTCAGCCTGGACAGCCCACTCCCTCATTTGGTTGAAGGGCTCTTCTTCATTATTCAGGGTCAACCTTGGGGGTCACCTTCACTAGAAAGTGTTCATGCTGTCCCAGTCTGCGTTGAGGGCCTTTCCCAGCACTCCTACGTATTCTGGGTGAACAGTGGTTGGGGTGTTACATTACAATCCTCTGTCTCTCCTACTAGACTGTAAACTTCTGAAGGGCAGAGGCTTCCCACGGCTCATCCTCATCTAGTCTTCTAAACACAGCACTGTCTGGCATTTGGCCAGGACTCGACTGAATGGATAGATGGATGGACGGATGGGTGTTCACGCACACCATTCATTTTCAAGTTCTCATACACTTGAGCTCTCTGATGAAGATTATAAGTCCCTGTGAGGCAGGACAGAATAGGGCATTGAGACTGTGGTCCCTGGGACCCTATCCAGCTCTGAAGGAGCTAGTGTACAACTGAAAGCTCCCTAGGACAAGAATTTCCCCTAAAGCACCCAAATCCCACAAAACCATAAAGCTTATAAAATCTTGGGTTTGAAACAAGCTCTTAGTTAATAACAGAAAGCCTAGGGTCATAAAGATTGTTAAACTATGTGCCTAGAACAAACTGTTAGTATGTGACAGGAGGCCATAGCAATGATGGGTTATCTCCTCCTGAGGCCAAGAAGATGCCTGGCATTCAAAGGTCGAAATGGAAAATCACTGCTAGCAAAACCTCCCTATAAAACAAGCTAAATCCATGCCACTCAGGATGTGCCTCTCCCTTAAGCACGCCCCTGGTAATTTCTCTGGTATGTACTAACCTTTCAATAAACTTCAATGCTTACTGCTACTTGCTTTTTAGTCCTTGGATTCTTTCTCATGGTGACACTCCGAGCCTAGAACGGAGCTCAGCTCTGGTATCGGCAGAGTTACTCAGCTCTGGTTACTCTTGGAGGCAAGAGTCTGTTTCCTCTGCATCTCTCACAGCCTAAAGCATCATCCTTTGCTTATAGTACATCTTAAATACCTGACACCCTCCCTCCTTTCTTAAAAGAAGAAATGGATGAGAGATTTCATATACTACAATGAATCTTTGAATTCTCTGTTATTACCAAATTTTAAGAAATAGTGCAATTTTTTTTTAGGTCCATCAATCTTATTGATTTTCTCAAAGAACCAGCTTCTGGTTTTGTTGATTTTCTTGATCGTTTTCATGTTCTCAATTTCATTTATTTCTGCTTTAATCTTCATTATTCCTTTCCTTTTGCTTGTTTTGGGGTTAGTTTGCTGTTCTTTCTCTAGATCTTCAAAGTGAACAGCTAATTCCTTGATTTTTTTCTCTTTCTTCTTTTTTTTTGATATAGGCATTTAAGGATATAAATTTCCCTCTTAGCCCTGCCTTTGTTGCATCCCATAAATTTTAATATGTTGTGCTTTCATTTCATTTGCCTCGAGATATTTACTGATTTTCTTGTAATTTCTTCCTTGACCCACTGGTTGTTTAAGAGTGTGTTACTGAGTCTCCATATATTTGTGAATTTTCTGGCCCTCTACCTGTTATTGATTTCCACCTTCATTCCTTTATGATCCGAAAAAGTGTTTTGCATGATTTCAATGTTTTGAAATTTATTGAGACTTGCTTTGTGACCCAGCATATGGTCTATCCTTGAGAATGATCCATGAGCACTTGAGAAAAAGGTGTATCCTGCTGTTGTGGGGTGTAATGTCCTATAAATGTCTGTTAAGTCTAGTTCATTTACTGTATTATTCAAATTCTCTGTTTCTTTATTGATCCTCTGTACATTATCCGGATGTTCTACACATTGATAAGAGCGGGGAATTGAAGTTTCCAACTATTATGGCAGATGTGTCTATTTCTCTTTTCAGTGTTTGCCTCACGTATTTTGGAGCTCTCTGGCTCGGTGCTTATATATTTATGATTGTTATGTCTTCTTGTTTAATTGTTCCTTTTATTAATATATAGGGTCCTTCTTTGTCTCTTTTTATTGTTCTACATTTGAAGTCTAATTTGTTGGATACTAGTATAGCTACTCCTGCTCTTTTCTGACTGTTATTTGCATGAAATATCTTTTCCCAACCTTTCACTTTCAATTTATGTTTGTTCTTGGGCCTAAAATGCATCTCCTGTTGACAGCATATAGGTGGATCATGGTTTCTAATCCATTCTGCCAGTCTATGGCTTTTGATTGGGAAATTTAATCCATTAACATTTAGCATAGTTACTGTAAGGGCAGTATTTTCTTCTACAATTTTGTATTTTGGATTTTATATATCATATCTAATTTTATTCTCTTTTTACCTTTATTGATAGTTTTCATTTCTACACTCTTCTCCATACCTCTATCTCCTGTCTTTTTCTATCTGCCTCTAATACTGCCTTTAGTATTTCTTGCAGAGGAGGTCCCTTGGTCACAAATTCTCTCAGTGATTTTTTGTCTGAAAATGTTTTCATTTCCTCCTCATTTTTGAAGGACAATTTGGCTGGGTATAGAATTCTTGGTTGGCAGTTTTTCTCTTTTAAAATCTTTATTACATCATACCACTGTCTTCTTGGCTCCATGGTTTCTGCTGAGAAATCAACACATAGTCTTATTGGCCTTCCCTTGTATGTGATGGATTTCTTTTCTCTTGCTTTTGAAATTTCCTCTTTCTCTTTGACATCTGACATTCTGATTAGTAAGTGTCTTGGAGTATGTCTATTTGGATCTATTCTGTTTGGGGTACGTTGTACTTCTTGGATCTGTAATTTTAAGTCTTTCATAAGAGTTGGGAAACTTCCAGTGATAATTTCCTCCATTCATCTTTCTCCTCCTTTTCCCTTCTCTTCTCCTTCTGGGACACCCACAAGATGTATATTCATGCTCTTTATCTTTTCATTCAATTCCCCGAGACCCTGCTCATATTTTTCCATTCTTTTCTCTGTATTTTCTTTTACTTGTTGGATTTCAGATGTCCTGTCCTCCAGTTCACTAATCCTTTCTTCTGCCTCTTGAAATCTAACATTGTAGATTTGTAGTGTTTTTTCATCTCTTCTATTGTGCCTTTCATTCACAAGAGTTCCGTGATTTGTTTTTTCAGTCTTTCAATTTCTTCTTTTTGTTTTCCCATTGCCTTCTTTATATCATCCCTTAGTTTGTTGATTTTGTTTTTGATGAGATTTTCCATGTCTGTTTGAACATCCTGAATTAGTTGTTTCAACTCTTGTATCTCATTTGAATTGTGGGTTTGTTCCTTTGACTGGGTCATATCTTCAATTTTCCTAGTATGACTCATTATTTTTAATTTCCTTAATTAGTTTATTCTGGAGATTGTTTTCCCTCTTTTATATAGGATTTTCTTGCTGGATGGCTTTGTTCTCTATCTGTTCTTTGATATTCAGTTCAGCTTATTCTTAGACCCCTAGCATAGGTTTTGTTTAATGGATCAGAATTTTTCAGTTCTTGTTTTCTTGTTTCTTGCCCTGCCTGTATGCAGCCTTTTTTTCCCTTAGGAGGGTCTACTTAGATATTATAGATCCCAGTCAGATTTTCCCAGACCATACTGGCCTCCTCTCAGGAGGAAAGAGTCACCTGTGTCAGTTTTCACTGAGGGTGAGACCCAGCCAGTGCAATTTTTTAAAATAAGGAAGTATAGTTGTTGTGGATTGACAGTGGAAATCTAAAGAAATTAGATATCAGAAAGGTAAGCCCTGGGCATTAGAAAACTGCTTAAAGCTAAAGAATGAGACAACTGTTGACCTGGTGACATTCCTGGTTTCTGGGCCATTGTTCGCACTTAACATTTAGGTTAAAATATATATGGTATGCTGTATCCATTGACAATGAAAACAATAAGGATAATTTGAAAAAAATTTAATAAGGTAAAGGGAAAAACAGCACTCAGTACACCAAGAGGAGCATTTCAGTTTCTGGTGCACTTACCCAACAGGTCTCTGTGAGGGAGGTCATTGGGAGTGGCATCCGTGCTGTCCACTAACTATTTCCTGTACCACAATATCCAATGCACAGGATTTCACTTTCCTGAATGTTCAATGGTGGCTTTTGACAATGAAATGCAAGCAGAAGTGATATGTGTCTTCTCTGGGTAGAAGCTTTAAGAGCAAATACTTGATCAATTATAATCTTATTTATTTTTTCTTGCATCACCTTCAATCAAGGAAGCTTGGTGGAAGAGCCTTCCTTGACCAAGTTCTTTGAATGAGGATGATGTACAGTGATACCTGACCCTCTCCCCACACTCCACCCATAATGGACATGAAAAACCGTCCATTGCTATTTGAAGCCACTGAGATTTGGATGGATGTTTGTTACTGCAGCATAAGCAGAACTCTCCTGTCCAGTACAATCACCAGTCCCAATTTACATTTCTACTCATTACATAGAGTCACTATAGTATAGGGATTGCTATCATGGATACTAGTGCCAGACTACCTGAGCTTGCATCCTGCTCTGCTACTTACTGACTGTATGACCTTAGGCAAATCACTTGATCTCTGTACACCTCAATTTCTGCATCTATAAAATGGAAATAATCATAGCATTGTGAGGATTAAGTTAACATGTGCAGAGATTTCAGAATAGTGCCTGACACATACTTAAGATTACTTGGTTACCTGAACTGCAGCCCAGGAAGTAAAAGGATTTTCCTTGAGCCACAGAGTTAGTAAGCTGAATTCTAGGACTAAACTGGAACTGTTGTGTGTTTAAGTCCCACACTCTTTATAACATAGGTACTGTGTAGGATCCTAGGCAACGAGTCAATGGTTGTGAAGTAACTTTACCTGATTGCTTCACTTACAGAGCTGCTCTGAGCCCAAAGGAAGTAATGGATGTTAAAGAGCTTTGCCAACAAGCATGAGGGATTATTAAACCACATGAGACATTAATGTCATTAGGCAATTCACATTATACAAGGAAGGCACTGGGCATCTTAATGAAAAGATATTTCATATTTTTTTCTTCCACAAAACAAAAATCATAAAAAGAAGACTTAAAATTCTTTTCTTTCCTTTCCTTTCCTTCCTTCCTTCCTTCCTTCCTTCCTTCCTCCCTCCCTCCCTCCCTCCCTCCCTCCCTCCCTTCCTTCCTTCCTTCATGTCTGGGATTTGGTTTAAGTAAAACTTGGGCTGATACTGCATGAAAGTGATTAATAATTTACAGACATTGTTGCAGTCTGTACAGGCTGCCCTGTGATGCAACAGAACCATAAGCACACATAGTATAATTCAAGATCAGTCCTTGTAGGAGGAGCTTTGAGCATTCCTGAAGCTAAAATGGAGGGATTTCTACTCTGAGCTATGTATCCTGTTCAATTATTTCAGAATAGAGACTTGGGGATGTTTTGCTGTGCTTCATCAGCTGCAAGCAGAAAGAAAATGACTATTGAACTCCTGCCTTGCAATCATCTGCACCTTCTTCTTCTTCTCTCTAAATTCTGAGTTTCCTAAAGGTAGTAATTATTCCTGTAATTAGTGCTCAAAGCACTTATGGAATTAATGGACAAAGTCAATGGGCTTTCTTGCTCAACAGCCTTGTGGATTTCACAAGCTGCATCTATGATCCCCAGGGAAGCCACAGAGGTGCCTTTGAACTTGCCCTGGAAGAGGGAAGCTGCCCTCCATACCTTCTCCCTTCCAAATGAGCAGCTCCATTCTCACCTGCTTTTCATGGTAAATTTCCATTTAAGATTTCTTTTTCATAGATAATCCACTGAAACTATTTTTGGAAGGTAGCTCTATATCAAGCTGGGAACACAGCAATAGTTAACCAGTAAAAAACTGAAGACATTATTTCTTTTTTTTTTCACATGGGAATCAAACCCAGGTCTCTGAAATGGCAGGTGAGAGCTCTGCCACTGAGCCACCGTGGCCCACTTGGCATTATTTCTTTTAATTGAACTATTAAACAGTAATCCTACAGTTTTATGGGAAAAGATGGAGAAACCTAGAATTTTTCTTTCAATTTAAATTCTTCAAATGGTTCTTTTTTAAGCAAATTAATTAATTTATAGAAATTGCTGGATTGAATGACAGGAAGTGTAATCTCTTAGTCATCATTGATTTATTAATCAGACGGTCTCTACTGTTAAACAAATGGATGGGTAAAGGGAATAGCTTTAGCAGAGTGACAGTTTGGTACCATGGGAGGACAAACATCCAACTTATCGGCTCTGCAGTCACAGACTGGAGTTTCAGTGCTGGTTTTAACACTCATTGGTGGCAGTGGCTGGAGCAAATCACATATCTTCTCCCTTCTGTAAAGTGAGAATGATATCTGCTTTTCATTGCTGAATAAAACACTTTCAAGACCACCAAGAGCCAGTAACCACGTAGGATCTGCATCAAAGCAGGGCTGGTTTTCTGTTGTGCTCATCCATTTACTGGTTGTGGATCTCGGACCAATGGTATTGGCCCCTGAATTCTGGCTTCTTCAGGGGAACTGGGGAAGAGAATTAGTACTTTGCAAGGTTGTTAGGATAGTTTTGTAAATCATGCAAGCAATGTACTTGACCTGGTACATATTGAACACTCAAAAATAGTAGCTACTATTAATTTCTCTTATTTCTTAGTAACAATTCTAAATTTCAGTGGTGGAATCAGACCAATGAAAAGTTATAAAGTGATCACTTCACCTAGTTCTGCTAAAACACTCATTCTTTATACCTCAAATTAGGTTCAACTGACCCACTTAATTTATCTTCAGGCACAGACTGCTCCCAAAATTCTGAACTAATTTATAATCTAGTAAGAAATGGGGGATTGATCTTCAGCTTCCCAGAAGAAAATGGAACCACTGAACATTCTGGAAAAAGGAAAGGGAAGAGAATTCATTACAGAAGGTCAACTGTGTTTCACTGTGCAGGACCTGGTGTGTAGGCATCAAGTCTTATCTTCCCAAGGGCCCTAAGTGTCATTACCAGCACCAGTTACAAACAAGTAAACTGAGTCACAAGAAGCAGGTAAGACAGTGCTAGGTGGAACAGCTGAAATTTTATCCCAGGTATGTGGGTCTATATGCAGTGGACTCTTTACACTACCCTACCTTGCCCTCGGGTTCAAAAGAAGCTATGCTCAGGTTCTGGACCATTGGAGTCTGCATTGGCTCAACACAACAGGTGAACAGCACAGTTCCTACCATTTAATCTTCAGAGTCAGGGACTTGTATTGGGTTCCCTGCTGTAGATCTACAGAGTTTGCAGGTTTCTGTTGCACTCCATGCATTGCTATTTCAGGGGTCCTGGTAAGGGTGGGGGCTGCCAAAACTGTGGGGGTAAACCTGACTTCATCTTCAACGCCCATCCATTCTTTAACCTCTAATGGACTTCTGTGTCCAAGTCCCTTCCCCAAATGGGGTTCACCTGCTTCTTAAAATGTCTGATAGCCACCATGAATTATCCTAGCATGGAAGTTGAGATGTCACTAAGTGTTTCCCTATTTGTGGTCTCTTTCCATGCCCACACAGATTCTGTGATATAGGTACCTACACATAATATAAATTTCCACTTTACAGATGAAGGAACTGAGTCTCTGAGAGAATCAAGATAGACCTACTACATTCTCAGTAGCAAGACTTATCTTCATAATCTCATTTCATCTTCATAACCACCCTATGTCATCTACAGAGTTCATTCATTCACTCATTCTTTCATTTATTCATGTGGCCATTGAACACCTCTGCAGGTATAAGCAGTGAGCCAAATACACAAAACAATTCCTGTGTTCATGGAGCTTACATTGTGATTGCTTATCCCCATTCTGCAGCTAGGGCAGCTGGAGCTGAGAGAGGGTGAGTCACTTGCTCAAGGTCACACAGGATGTAAATTGTAGGACCCGGACTGGTACTTACTATACAAGACTCCAAGCCAAAAGAGCTTCGAACACTTCAGTGCTGCTTGCACCACGTTCGGAATTAAATTCCTGCTATTAGGAGTGGAAAGGTAGGGAGAAAATCTAAAGTACATTTCTGCTCAAAAACAGTGAAGAACTAGTGAGAAAAATATAAAAGGAATGGTCTAGCCTGGCCACTTAGCACGTGGCATTTCTGAAGCTGTACTGGATGTTGGCAATCTGCTTCTGCTTGGCACCCAGATGTGAGAAGAATAGTGAGGGTCATCTGCTCTGCTCCCAGCTCATCCTCTCCTTATGAGCCAGGTGTTCCTGACCTTGGCCAACTCAGGGCATGGGAGTGGTCTGGGCTGTTTCAGAGCAATTTCATCCTAAAGTAGCACAAACTCAGGACTGTGGAGCCCCCTGGGTATTCGTGAGCTCACTGGGGCTCCTTTTATCTCCCTTAATCCCCTGTTCTTCCTCCTCTTATTGTATAATATAATGTCTTTTCTTTCCCTGAGGTGACCCTCTCTCCTCCCTGTCCAAGGTCAAAATGAGATGCCTGGCCTGAAGCTTCACTTTGTATCTTTCCCTTCCAAGTTCACCAAACATTCTTTCAGGTTCTAGAAAGCTCAAACCCAGTGTTCCTCCTTCTGGCCAAGACTCTGCCTCTTGTGGACACACACCCTGCAGCTACCTACTGGCCTGAACTTCCTTCCATTGCTCCTGCCAAGCTCTCTTGAGTCATTTGGATTTCCTTCCATGTCACCCAGCTATTTCTTTTCTAAGCTCTGTGGGACAAGGCTTTCTGCTGGCCCTTCTCTGACTCCATTCAAAACCCCAAGCATTCTGAATTGGGGACATTATTTCTTCTACATACAACCTACCACAAGATACATCATGTAAAATTCATGGATGGAAAATTTTATGTGATTCACTGATTTTGCATACCTTATTAATAAGTTAATAAAACCTATTTTTTAGAAAATCACCTTATGAATACATTTTTCTAATTATAGACCAGTCTCATCTCAATCCATCACATAAATTAATACTTTTATTTCCTATCAATAAAAATAAGCATAATTTTACATTAAGAACTTTGATGCCATCATAGAGCTGTTTAAGGTTCTTTTTTTTTTTTCACATGGGCAGGCACCAGGAATTGAACCCGGGTCCTCTAGCAGGGCAGGCGAGCATTCTTGCCTGCTGAGCCACCGTGGCCTGCTCTGTTCAAGGTTCTTAGAAGTAGAAAGTGAACTGAGTTCTCCTATTTATAAATTCTAAGCATTTTCCATTATGTCACATGGTCTCATACCAGAAGTATCATTGGGAGGTGCTTTCCATTTACGGTGAAAATATATATCGATTCAAGGATACTAATGGATCACAGCATCATCGAATTGGGGGTTCATGGCATTTAAAAGGGACAGACAGCTTTCACCCTGCTAGACTTCTCTACTCACAAATCCCGAAGATCTCAGTCACCTACCCAGTTAGAGTTGCCCCATGCAACTGTCACCCTAGGGCACCATCCAGAATGCATGTTCCTCCCTGTGTTTGCTACCCAGACCCACCTCCCTACAATCTAACTCTGCTTTTGCAGATGTCATTGCCTGAGGGAAGGGAAGGACACCTTACTGCTCATCTCCACCTGCTGAAACTTCTTTACTGTTTTTATTTAAATGAAATAACATTTTCTTTTCTTGTTACATCAATAACACATACTTATTTCTGAAAAACAGAAAAGACAGAAAGGACTACAGAAGAGAATTATTACCATTCATTTTCTATCACACTGAGCTTTATGTCTTTCTCTTTCCTATAAATAAATAAACATATATATGTATTTAATCAAGGTTGCCCTAAAGACATGTGTGTATATATGTACTACTATGTATACTTCTTTAAACCTATGAGCATTTTCTTATGTCATTGATTATTAATGTAAACCATGATGCTTAATGGCTACTCATTTTCCTATTTTATAGGTCTATCAGACTTGATATAACCACTTCCCTTCCTTTGGACATTTAGGGAATCATATAAACATGGCTCAGAGTCTTTGCTCTGTGGCCTACAAGATGTGTGCCATTGGTACTAGCTATTTACTGTATCAGAGCTTCCATTTCCTGATTTGAAAAATAGGGAGAGTAATAGGAGTTTCCTTGTGGGATTGTTGTCAGAATTAAGTGAGGTAACTCAGGGAAATAATTTAGTATGGTTCCTAGAGCATGGTGACCATTCTAGCAATATCAGCTTTATCAGATATGCTCCATTACTAGATATGCTCCATCTTCACCATTACAAATAATCTTGCAAAAGCACCTTTGTTCATGTACTAGAAAGAGACTCTCCTGCTGTATCATTGTGAATGCTGTATTTTAATGACCTTTAAAACAGGCTGAGAATGGGGCATATAGAGAGAAATAGTGGAAGAAAGAAAGAAAAAGAAGGAAGGAAGGAAGGAAGGGAAAAGAAAGCAGGTAGGAAGGAAAGAAGGGAAAAGAAAGCAGGAAGGAAGGAAGAAGAAGAGGAGTGAAAGGGAGAAGAAGAAAGAAAAAAGTGAAAAAGTGCAAGAAAGAGAGAAAGATAAAGGAGGGAGGAGGGGGAGAAGCTGAGAGGCAGGCAGAGGGCTTGAGCTTTCTTGTCTCAAGTGAAGGAAAGCAAGATTCCTCCCATATTGCTTGGCAGGGCAACCCTGCCACAAGGATGAAGACCTTTGCTCTAATAACTGTTGGGGGCAAGTTAGTCCTATTTGACATTCTGGAGCCATTCCTAAGACATTTTAGCAATGGCACTGAAAAGACCAGGCTCTGCAATTTTCATTACGATTCATCAAGGAAGCCATTTGCTGATCATTAAGAAAGATATTGCATTTAATTGCATGCACCCACTGTCATCTCTGGTTTCTCTCTGCTATCAGGTCTCCCCAAAATAGACCTGGAGCATGCAAAGATGAGGCACATGAGCCACTTTTTAATCTATGTAATGGAACTATTATCTAAGCCAACTTTAATTAATTTAATTTCATGAACAGATATGCAGGAGATGGTATTAAATGTTTCATTAGAAATAAAATTGCATTTGATTTCTTTTTTGCCATTCATCTAGATAGTATCATGTTTCTAAAACCAAGTATTTCTGGTGGAATGAATTTATTATGAAGCCCTCTTGATTATGGTTTATTATCATGTTATCCTTGAAAGGTTGCTCCCCCATGCCAGTTCTGATAATTTATTAGGGATTCATGTGGAGTATCTTAGAGTTATATTTTGATCCTTTGATTACTGATGACAGCTTTCAGGCATCGGAAGGAATTACACAAGTCTGGAACTGGGAGACTTACCTTGGTAGACCAAGGTGATTATGACAATGGCTTGGGATTGTACAGTTTCGGATTAGCAACCTCATTCTGCCATGGCTAGTTGCATGAGGTTGGACTTTCACTGGTAAAGCAGGACTAACAGGAGCCTACTTCTAGAGCTGCTATTGAGTCAGGATGCACAGGTACAGAAAAGACAAAATCTATTCTGACAATTCTGATTAGTCAATGCAGCTGCCATACTAGGTGTTAAACATTTTGTTTATCACCCCTACCTGTCTCTTTATAACATCATTATAAAGACTTAACAAACCAATCCGTGGAAACCGCTTATCTCAGTGCTTGGCATTTAGATGTTTATAGCAGCTATTCTATAAACCCTGACATCATCATTATCTTACTTGAATAGAACAGAAGCCATGAGAAAGGAAGGGGTTTCTGTAACTTCACTGAGTCAAATTTTCCAGGGCTCACACTCATCCCTAATTGCAAGATTCTATTAAAAATACCCCTATGGTGCTAACACGTGTTACCTATTTGAGTGTTCAAAATACCACTCTGAGGTTGGGATCTTCTTATACCCATTTTATGGAAGAAGCCATGGAGGCTCTGAGAAGTTGAATCACTCATCCAAAACCACACATTGTTTCCTGGAAAGACCAGGAAATAGCCTAGGTCTTCTGATTGTAGCTGAGGTACTCAACTCATTCACTCAGTTTTTTCCCTGTGACGTCAGCTTATGGTACATCAAATATTCTCTTTCAGGGAACATTCACCCTCATCACATTCAGCAACAAACTGTGTCTTAAATAAAGTGGAATCCTTTCCTCACTTCTTAGAATATTGTCAACTGATAAATCAGCTTATTGTAATGATCAGTGTTTGATTTAATTAAACTTTCTATGTCATGGATTTTCCCTTGGGGGACTTCAAGGGTTTCAGCTTTGGGGTTTTATTATCACTCATTCCTTTCTATTGCACAGTCACAGCTCTAGTCCAGATCCTTCAGATCCCTTGCCTTGGATTCTTTCAAAAATATCTCCAAGTTTCCTTTCCCTCACTAATCTCTGCTTCCTCTCTCCCAGAAGTCACCTGGAGAGAGTTATCCATCTCTAGAGTTATCTTTCAGATGCCTAAATGGAACCATGCCACTTCCATACACTAAGGTTCAGTGACTGCACTACCTGTGCAACGATAAAGCCCAAGAAGGTCTTAGAAGGCCATCAACTATCTATCTGGCCTCATCCGCTGCTTTTCTCTGCAACTGACATTCTGTGCACTAATCCTATTATCTGCGCTTATAACCATAATAGTTACCAAGGTCTGCTTCAAATGCATACACTTACACACACATACACACAAATACACGCACACACACACACACCCTTCATACCTTTGTTTCCAGGAAAAAAAGCTTTGGTTCTTTGTCAAAAATGCTACTGTGGAGATAGCTCAGTAAAAACGAAATCAGGAAAAGTATCTCCCTCAGCCTTGTTACTCTGATTGTCTTGACTCTCGCCCATTGGAACTATACCAGTTGACAAATTACCTTTTCTGATTTTGTCACCCTGACCTCCCATCACATATTTGGACTGACCATTGAACCAGGGACCAGGATCCTGTTAAGGATTGGTTTATCACCTCTGCAAAAATTACAACTCTCACCTAAACGTCTATCAGAGTTGCTGAGATAAAGAAAACCAAGATCCAAATGCTATCTCACCATCAGCATGCCAGCCTCTCGTGTCCTTCAGCACTCTGGGGATTGTGCTGTGTCCTTAACGCTTTGAAGGAATAGCGGAAGGAGAGCCCTTTGACAGGGTCTGGGCATATCCTCAAGCAGGGATCCATCTCTGACAACAACTCTATGGGGCTGCCGCAAGTATCTTAAAGCATTTTGATAACAGATGTTAATTTCTTCTGCAATGTCATCTCTGTCACATATTTTTTGCTTATGCTCAAGATACAAACTTCCGCAGAAAGATTCAAGAAAGTTTGCTACCAAAATTTGATTTTTAAGTGTTTAATACCTCACCAAATTCCAGAACTGGCAGGGATTTAAGAGCTAGGCTGGCTCAATGTCCTCGTTCTATAGGCAATACGTCCAAGTGTTCTTCCTAGAGGACCCCCACGGGCAAGACAATGACCCAGAGTGACGTGCTCATCCCTGCGTCTGAAGGCTTAGCATGGCACCTGGCAATGACCTAATGACTGACTGACAGAATAATGTTTGCATACCTAATCAGTTTTAGATTTGGTACAAGTTCCCAAGTCTTCTGAGTCTTGACACCACTGCCTTCCTTGAAACCAGTTAAAATCCTAGTTTTTAGATCAAAACTCTCAAGTGTCATTTAGCCAGAGTAACGGCTAAGAAACATCTGCGGCCACTTCCATCGTACCCAAGCCTGACCTAAAGGGCACTCCTGGGGGGAACCCATAGACTGTTCTCCCCAAAGCCCCACAAGAGCAACCTTCTGGATCCCCACAGAAGAGGCAACAGTTGAGTGGAATTTCCCATCTCGTTCTCCACCTGCATATTTGGTCTTAGCAGCAGCGAAGGAGCGGATTTTCATCACACATCTCACAGCCAAGCACTATAAACTCTTGACTTACTCTGCTTTTCTCATGAATCCTTTTTCTGAGTTTTGTGGGGGAGGAGGGGCAGAGAAATCCCTTACATGGAGCACGAGACTTGTGGAATTGCTATTCAAAGACTTTTGCTTCCTATGAGGACCGATGGAGTGAACAGACTATGACGACTGTACTTTTTCTTAAGACATGATAAAGATTCAGGTCCCCAAAAGGTAGGCTGCAACCACTATCGGCACAGGATTTCTGTCGATGGAAAGGGACCTCTATTTTTCTTGCTCCTCACTGGAAAAATCATCCGGCAGGTGGTTTTAGAGAGGCTTGGCTGTAGGCAGAATTATTCTGGACCCACTTCCATCACCAAGCTGGGCAGTCCAGCGGCCTAGACACAGTGCTGGGAAGCTTGTCTGGATAATTCCCAGAATTACATCAGACAGGGCATAAAGGGAGAGAACAGGTTTCTAGGGTGTTGTCACCTCCTGATCCTCAAATTTCTTCTCTTTGAATCAGAAGAATAAAAATAGGAGTCTGCCCCAACAAGAAAGGAATCCTGAATTTCGGGCTTAGACACCTGGTGCCGTGACCTGTGGGTCCGTCTGGACTCTGTCTACTTGCCTGTGAGCTGAGCCTGGTCGGTGGCCTCCGGACCCCTCCTTTACCACACGGCAATGCATTCTGCCCCACCAGCTGCACACCCAACTCAACTGCAGTTCATAAATAGGACTCAACCTTAAAAGGATGTTTGGGAGCTGTCTTTTGTCACTTATCTTCTTCTTGGAGGTCTCGTGGCCAGCAGCTTATGAACACAGTCTTTCAACAAAAAAATGGTCTTCCCTCAAGGGAGATGGATACCAACTTCTGGAAAACTATGATTTTTCTCTAGTCAGTTTCTCTTGGGAAAAATGCAGTTTTCTATGGGAATGGCTTTTTCCACAATCCAAGTGGGACTTTGCGATGACACATTCCTAGTTGTGAGGCTTCATTTTGTACAAGCCCCCACTACTCTGATGTCCCCTGGCTACGCTGTTGTCCCACTCTTAGGGACTCTAAATCCAGTGTGTTTTCAGGCAGGCCATGACACTGGGCTCCACAGGGGAGCTCACAAAATGCTCTGCTCTGCCCTAGAGCAGTTTACCCCGAGGCCCGAGGCTTCCGGTGTGCAACCCAAGTACATATACATATATACATTATATATATGTGTGTATGATTCTACTCTGCATCCAGTGTGCTGGAAAAATCACTTCTCTTTATGGTCATTGGGGCTGTTGGAGGGTTGGGCTGGTAGGAGGTTGGAGAAGACAAACTTCACTTAACGTTTTTCCAAACCACTGCAAATCTTTATCTTCCATTTTATCATTTGTGGCATGACTTCGGATGAAACACCTAATCAGTCCTTCTAACCTCTTGGTGAAGTTAACAGATTTATCCAAGACTATACCAGTAGATTTAGGTCTTTACTTTCCAGGATACTATGAATGGAAAATCATGGGTCACACAAAGGAGTAGACTTAGTTTCAGAGACATGATCTACCAGGTTTAATTTATTATAATTATGTTTTTGCTTTTTACTTGCAATTCTTTCATAAGGAGCTCAGCATACTGTTTACCAAGAAAAAGGACTTTAAAGTTACTCAAATCTGCCTCTGAAGCCTGGGTAAGCCATTTGACTTCTCTGAATTTTGCTTTTTTATGTCAGTATAATTGGTGAAAACAAAAAATTCCCTCCTGGACACACTGCTATGAGAATTCAATGCAATAATGTTGTAAAATGCCTAGCACACTGCCTGGTGTATGTTTATGAATTTCAGTATTTTCCTTTCCTAGGTGGGTGGTGCCAAGCATGGCTTTAGGGGTATGGCTCCCTCAGCCAGGGGCAGGAGCGAGGCTTCTGGGGACCCCCCTCACTCCATCTCACCAGGGCATTTTGAAGACATGAAAACACTCTCCATTTAGCTTTGGAATAAATTGCAACCTGCTTTCCTGGTGATGGTGCTGGGGAGTGCATTTCTTCTGCATTTTAATTACTTTTCGTTTTTTCTGCCAAGAGAAGAGGGTAAAATCACCCAGAAAACAGACACCTCCCCTAACAAGCTGGAGGAGTCAATTGCCAAAGGGAAAAAACTGTTTCCTTCCAGCGCTTGTAAATGCAGCCTTCAGCTTGTTATGTGCACCTCGTCTCCAGCTGAGGGCAGTTTAAGAGCAGGATCTAGAAATGCTCATAAAAACAACCACAACCACAACCACAGGCAAAGAAGTAGCTGAGTGAGAGTGGACTCGGTGCCAGCCCAGGATGAAAATCATCTCCTTGGAGCCTTACAACCACCCTCAAGATGGATAACTTTGTACCCTGCCCTTGACTGGAAAGCTGAGTCTCAGAGAGGTTAAGTCACTGGTCCCAGGTCACCCAGCCAGTTATGGTGGAGCTCGGAGTGAACCCCAGGTCTACTGGACCCCAAAGCCTATTCTTGCCCTTTATCCCACTGCCTTCCAGACAAGGGCAGGAAACACGGCCTCCTTAAAGTTAGCAAACCAGAGGGAAGACTAACTGTGAGAGGGTCTTTTTATATACAGAAAGAAAACAGCAAGAGCAAGAGCTGGAAAGGAGGGTGGGGGTGGGGGGCTTGGAGAGTGGAGGGGGATGGGAAGGGAAGGAGAGAACAGGCGAGGGGAGGAGAGGAAGGGGAAAAGCGATGCATCCGCCACAGCTGGGCTGTAGAATGTGAGACTCCAGTTGCTTCAACCCCTTCTTCCTGCCCCAGGCTTGGTCCCAGGAGCCGGCAGGTAAGCTGAGCATGCAGGGAAGGGGTGTATGTGTGGGGGTTAAGGGCTGTTGTCTGCTGACCTCAGACCTTTAATCCAGATGACACGTCCAAGGACCACATGCCTGTTAGACTATAAAACCAACCTGCAAGTACAGCCTTCTCTAGTTGGTTTGTGGACAGATGAAGGCATATATCAAGCCGTGCATATTCCCTCCTGTGGTTGTGTGAGGATGTGGTGCTTGGAGGCCCTGCAACCATTTTGCAACCCTGAGGGGAACTCTAACAGCACTGAGCATTTGACCCCTGCCATCCACTGTCTAGTTCCAGACTTTTTGGTGTCAATAACTCCTCCCACCTCACTTTAGCCACTATTTGTGAGATATGTTGACCAAAGCCAAAAGCACGGGTCCTACATCCATGGAGCTCATTCTGGCAGCAGCCCTTTCACGGTTTCCCATTGCCCTTAGGACAAAATGCCACCTGCAGCCCACCTCTCACTACCCCGTCTACTCCCGCCTGCACCAGCCACCGTACAGTGCCCCCTGGACTCTGCCCATGCTCCTCTCTCCAAAGCTCTCCACTCTATCTCCAGAATCTGGCTACTTTCCACTCACCTTTCAGGAAACAGCTTAGATGCCTGTACCTCTGGAAAGTCTTCTCCAATACGTGGATTGGATGGGCTGTTCCTCCTCTGCTCCCCAGAGGCCCCTGGATTTGATTTATCACAGAGCTCATTGCACCAGACTGAGAGTGTCTAGTGTTCCTGACTCCCGCTGCTCTGGAGCCTCCCTTGAAGGCAGACTAAACTGTCCTTATCTCTTGCTGAAACACCACAAGGAAAGCTGCAATACAAATGTGCTGCACATATAACTGAGAGTGAGGAATGCTGAGGAAATAACTAAGCCTGTGGGTAAGCTATTTCATCAGAGAGAACTAAAAGACATCTGGGTTTTGTGTAATAAGTCAAAGGACTTCATCTTTCAACACAGGATGGACCAGAAAGGATGGATAGGTTGGTTTGTCTTTCCCATTGGGTGCGTTGAAGGTGCAGGTATTAGGGAAGAGAAAAACCCTTAGGACAGTCCCTGATGGGCCCCTGGAACAAATTACCTGATGGTTTTGATCATGCTGAGGCCCATTTCAACGCAGCAGTGGGCATGGTCCTGGCGGGGCTCAGGAAGTCCGGAAACGCAGTAGTAGCAGTCTCCCAGGATTTTAATGCGAAGGCAGTGATGCTCCTGGAAGAAAGGGAGTGGAAGAGGGAAGGACTGTATCAGCAGTTGAGTCAGTGCTTGGGAAAGGGAGTGGGGACAGGCATCTGCACCCAGTTCTCCTACTATCTCTAGGAAATTGGAGGCATACCCTCAAAGGGAGGCATCCCCTCAGGGGGGGGTTGCAGGGCTCAGAGGTGGAGTGGTATGATGGAAAATACCAGATCTTGAGCTCAATAGACACAGGGCTGTTTTCTGACTCTGCCACGTACTAGCTGCACGTGCATCCACCACCGAACAAGTCTGGCAGAACCTGGGCATTCGAGATGCATGTTCTAGCTGCTTCTCTACCCATCCGGCCCCCAGTGAGAACTTCCTTCTTAGCACACATCTCCAACCTGTTTCTAGCAGTCTTCAGTGCAACAGCAAGCACTTAAAAATATAAGGCCACTTAGGGATTCCTTTTATCACACCTTTATTTTAAGTTCTTTCCCAGTTAGGGTTTTGGTGCCTTAAGAAGAAGGGCTGACTCTATCTCACACATCCTTCTGTTCATTTATTAATTCATAGGCTTATACATCGAAAAACAACAATAACAAATTGAGCATCTATGATAAGCCAGCACTGATTAACTCGAGGATTTGGGGACACAAAACTGATGAACCCTAACAGCTACTCTGCACCATATTTTAAATAGAGCTAATTCTCCCCTATGAGGTAGGTCGAGTTAACTTCCTTTCATAGGAGAGAAATAGAACATGGTAGTTATTTGGTGGATTCACGATCTTGAGGACATGATTCTAGCAAATCTTCGAAGAGAGACAAGCACCTAGGAAATGGTGTATACTTTTTATTGCACTGGAGGAAGTGATATATTGCAGGATATAGAGGAAAGAGAACTAGCACGATATTGGAAGACTTGAGGCATTATAGCATACGGGTGAAGAGCACTGGTTTTGTAGTCAAATCTCAGATCCCCCACATCTTTGCTGTATTTGGGTAAACTATTTAACCTCTGAGACTCAGCTGCTTCAACTGTAAAATGGGGATAATAACAGCACCTGCCCCATTATGTTGTTGTGAAGATTAAGTGAGGTGATACTGGTGAAGGCTTGAGTCCAGCAGATGGGGCATAAGTGAATGCATGCCTCCCTTTATGAAGATGACTTGGACCCCAGGCCTAGCTCCTTTGCATCTTCATCTGTAATCCCAGGCAGGCAACTTTCCCACTCATTTCCCTTTGATGGATGGTGGGACTGAATGGCCTCTGAGATGTTCTCTTGAGCTGAAGTTCTAGGAGCTATGGCTCTCTGGCTCCCTGGGAGAGCAGGGTCTGAGGGTTGGAGGAAGGAGGCTGGTGACAGAAAGGGCCCCACTGAGATGCCAGCAGCACAGGCAATTCCCTGGTACCTCTAAGATGTAAAGCTCTGTGCTGGTTTCCTAATTTCATCATGAGTTGGGCCACTATTTTTGGGTAACAAATGAATGAAATCATCCTATGAAAAAAACAGAAACAAATACCAGACAGGGAAAAGAGAATCGGGGCTGGCTCCGGTGCTTCCTGTCTGGACCAGACCTCCAGGGCCTTGCCACCCTTCCCATCTGAGATGAGTCTCAGTTGCCTTGTCTGCAAAATGTGGATGCTACGAGGACCTGCCACATTGAGTTGTTGTGAAGATGAAGTGAGATGATGCTGGTGAAGGCTCAGTTAGGGTCCAGCAGATGGGGCACTAAGTTAATGTTGCCTCCTTTATGACGATGAGGACTTGGACCCCAGGCCTAGCTCCTTTGCATCTCCATCTGTAATCATGGGCAGATGCAGTGGGCACAGATGTGATTGTCAGAACCCTGATGGCATGCACAGCCTTCCCAGGATTATTTTTAGGAGCTTGTGGTTCCTGTTAATTAATTGCTTCAGTGTAGCTAATTTTGGAAAAGGGCTGAAGACGAGGTCTGTCCAGCAAGGGACGCTCAAGACCTTCAGGTGCTTCTTCTGTGCCGTCTAGAGGGTCGTGGCCAGAATGGGACTTAAGATTGCCTCATCCATGATTTGGTCAGTTCCCAGATTTGGGCAAATCTGGAAATTTTCACAAATCTGTGTAAAAAAATGTCAGAGGGATTGAGGGACTGTGTGTGGTAGATTGAATTAAGCAACCCAGCAATCATGTTCTTAACCTGCTTCCTGCTGGGTGAGAACCCATTACAAACAGGACCTCTTGAAGGTGTTGGTTTTAGTAAAGGGGTGGCCCAGCTGACTCGGGGTGGATCTTAATCTGGATCACTGGAGGCCTTATGAAAAGAACCCAAAGTCACAGAAGTGAGAAAAGAGAGGACATTACTACCATGTAATGGGGCAGAGGCCCAGACCAAGGAACCCCAAGTACCGGGACAAGCCAGCACCAGCACACTACTGGCCCGAGGAGAAAGCATGGTCTTGCCCATAGAATTGGACAACTGACCCATGAGCCAATAAATGCTTGTGGTTCAAGCCAAGTCAGTTTGTGGTATTTGTGATAGTTCCCGCAAACTAAAATACAATCCCCTGGTATAATTTTTGTATTTTGCCAAGAAAGGATGAAGAATCCACCCACAAACAAACAAAAAAAAAAAACAAAAATTCAACCATTACTTACTCTCCCCATCACTTTATAAACTAAAGGGCATTTTTAACACCAAAAAAAGTAGAAAGGCATATTGTTAGAATAAAGGGAAGTTCTTTACACTAAATAAACTTATCACTATAGAAGTTCAACACATCACTCTGTTTTATCCCCCCTTTCATTTCACACCCACAAGTTAAGACTTCCCAATATCTGTCTGTGAAGGAGCATCTGGTAACTGCTGATCTAATTCCTTATTTGATTTGGCAGACAAGAACGGCTGGGAGGCTGGAGACAGATTTCCATCACTCAGTCCACACTGCATCTAAAGACAGTCTCCTGGGACAGAGCTGCTGCAGGTGACGCCGGCTGCTGGAGCGCAATCCTGCTAAACATCATGCGGGGATCTGTTCCCCGTGGGCAATGGGAAAGGATGAGGGACAGGGGTGCAGCAGGAGATCTCAAGACATCTGTATTCTGGCCAAATTCCTCAGCTGTTTGACCTTGCTTAAGTCATGGATGTAATGTGGGTATCAATTCCTTATGTGTGTGACCAGTGTCAAAATAATCACCCTTGGCCTTTGTACATGACAGAGTTACCTTGGCCATCAATTAGCTATGGTAGTGACACCTAATATTGGGGGAGCGGCTTCTTGGCGGTCAAGGTGTTGCTCCCTCCCTTTTCTCCTTGAGCCTCACAGTGACCCAAAACAAGGTAGGGGGGCCCTTGACATCTGTTTTAAAGATAGGAAAACTGCAATGCAGGAACTATGAATGTCTCACCTGGGTCAGCTGGCTAAGAGTGATGATCTGAACCAGATGTAATTTTCATATCCCCCAATCAGGGATCTTTCCGTGAAAACAGAGGTGGAAGCATTTGGAAAACTTGAAGTTGGGGAAGGAACTAACATTTATGGAGTTTGCACTGCATGTCAGAGGCTACGTGTTAACCTCGTTAGGTTTGCTTCCTTCAGCCGGAGGAGCGCCTTCCAAGGCACGTGCCGGGTTTCCAGTGAGGAGAAGCAGCATAGGGAGGAGAAGGTCACACGGCACACAAGAAGCACAAATGAAATGCAGACCCATATCTGTCTAACCTTGGGGCTCCATGATTTTTTCCCTACAAATCAACAAGAATTGTGGCCAAATCCAGAAGGGTAGATTGCCTGACAAAAATGTGTTTTGGAAGGAGATTGGTTAAAATTGCTTAGTACTCTCTTGAAGTAGACACTGAACAATGTGGTGAAGATACTCCTGGGAAGGATCCATTCCTTTTGTAAATAAAAGGAGAAGTGGGCATGCTCCTTGAAAAGACATGGGCTCAAAATATGTGATGCATGTATATTACGTCTCATGAGGGAGCAAAGTCTGTCTTATCTCTTCAACTCTTCAAGTTCTACCAATGTGCAGACAATTTTTTTCTGATCAAATTCCAAAAGCTGTCAGATGACTTGACAATAATATCCAAGCAACTTTCTCCCAAAAACTGCTTTGAAAAATTCATATTAAGGAAGCAAGAGTGTCTCGAAAAATATATTAGAAATGAAAATAAAGTAGGGTGAGAGTCATCTAGTACACTGTATTGAGTTAGTCTTATTATAATCCTTTTCTTCCCATCTTGATAACTTTGATGTTATAAAAAAATCCTGGAAAAATCCATAAAGTTTATGAAACCATATATGTAGATATAGTGAAAATTAGGCAACAGATGCATCAAATTATTTAAGATGGTTATATCTTGGGAGAGATGGTTAGGACTACAGGGAATGTATTTTTCTGTTACATATTTCTTTGTGTTTGAATGTTATATAATGAACAAGTGTTTCTTTAGTAATCAGAAAAAGCTCAAAGGTAAATGAAAAGAGAAAAAACTCTCAAAACAAAACAAAAACTTGGTGTCACTGATGTACTTTAAAAAAAGAAATTTATATTAACAGGCATGAAAATTTGATAGCCTTTTTATCTAATTGTAATTAATTACAAAAATGATACATGAATTTATTGTCCATTCTGGTTTGCTAGCTACCAGAATGCAATATACCAGAAATGGAATGGTTTTTAAAAAGGGAATTTAATAAGCTGCTAGTTTATAGTTCTAAGACTGCAGAAATATCCAAATTAAAGCATGTCTGTAAAAATGTCCAAATTAAGGCACCAACAAGAGGTTACTCAAGAAAGGCCAATGAATTCAGGGTTTCTCTCTCAACTGGAAAGGCACATGGCAAACATGGTGACATCTGCTAGCTTTCTCTCCAGGATTCTTGTTTCATGAACCTCCCCCAGGGATGTCTTCCTTCTGCATCTCCAAAGGTCTCTGGCTGCATGAGCTCTCATGGTTCTCACGGTTCTCGGAACTCTCTCACGGCTCTGCCTCTCTCTCCAAAATGCATCGTCTTTTAAAGGACTCCAATAAACTAATCAAGATCTACCTGGAATGGGCAGAACCACATGCTTCTGGAGATAATCTAATCAAGTTTCCAACATATAGTATTGAATAAGGTTTAAAAGAAACGGCTTTCCTCCACAAGATTAGATTTGGATTAAACTGTGGCTTTTCTAGGGACATAAATCCTTTCAAACTGGCACATTGTCCTAGGAAAAATGAAACTCAGTAAGGCTAATGGATGCCCCCACATCCCAGACACAAGCCTCTGGAAGACTGATGCCCAGCCTCCATTCCTTACAGGTCACTATGCATTCATGTATATATATATACAAACACATTATTTTTCATGCTCTTTAGCTATAAATGAGTAATACTATGTTATAGATCTGATAATGTGCTTTTTTTTAAACAGCATGTCTTGAGACTCCTTCTATGTCAGTACAAAAATAGCCATCTTTTTTCTTTTTAGCTGTAGGTTAGCACTCTATACTAGTGGATATATTCCTTATTGTTGGGAATTTAGGTTGCTTCCAGTTTTGACAGAAATTTTTAAAAAAATTAAACATAAATGATGTCATCTATATAGTAGTAAATATATTCTTAATTTTATAATTTCAAGGCCTTCAGAATTGTGTACATATCTTATGTTCCTAATTGGGATTGTGGGGCTAGGTGAGGACTAGTTATTAAAAAAAACAGATTGCTAAGATGAGGATTTACTGAATTTTGCCAAGGGTCTTATCAAAGGTTAGAAATTTTCTGCTCTGAGCAGACTGGACCACAAAGGGACTGAGGAATTCTGTGGACTGAGGAACTCAATCAAACTATGAGGAACTTTAATAGAAGACTTTGAAGTTATTTTTGCATTGTAATAAAGCAGTGAAAAAAACAGGTACAGAATGTGCCATTTACACATGAGCTGAGTTCTCTCCAATCTGTAATGTAATGAAAATCAAAAGCAAAATATCACAAGGCAAACAGAGAGAATTACAAGCCACAGAATTTGGTTGCTACAAGACACCATAAAAATGCAAGTCTAATCCTTTTTTATACAGAAACAAAATCTGTAGCCCAGTTTTGTTTTTTTTGCATGGGCAGGCACTGGGAATTGAACCTGGGTGTCTGGTATGGTAGGCAAAAACTCTGCCACTAGCTTACCACTGAATTACCACTCTGTGACCCAGTTTTTAAGTGACCCACCTAAAGTTGAGGGCAGACATCTTCAGAGCCAGTTTTCTCATTCCAAGGTGAGTAGAATTGCTTGCACTCGCAGAGGTTCTCAAGCTTTTCTTTGGATACTTAATGTGTATTTCATTTCATTTAAGCCAGGCTCTGATCTAAAAGACACCTCATACAGATTGTCTCATTTATCCTTCATTACAATTCTAATAGGAACTGAGGCTCAGAGAGGTCATCTGTCCAAGGTACATTCAAGTCAGTCCACAGTTGAACACATCTCTGATGCCTCGTGATGGATCCCTATGATGCTTTCAGTTAAGAGCAAGCACCTGGCCTCACTCTGTCTAGTCTTGCATCACAGATCCACTGCCAACCCATAGTTCTGGGCAGATTATTTTATTTCTCTGAGCCTCAGTCTCTTATTCTGCAAAATGGGAATAATAATAGAACCTGCCTCATGGGTTGACCTGAGGACTAAATTAGGTAATCCAGGAAAAGCACTCAGCACAGTGTTGGACACATACTCGACAGTTTATGAATGTCTGATATTCTTATAAAAATTAACAGTCATTGTGTTGGTTTGGAACTGCTAGTACCCCAGAAAAGCCATGCTCTTTTAATCCAAACGGGTGGATGCAGACACACTGCGGGTGGGAACCTTTGATTAGGTTGTTTCCATGGAGATGTGACCCACCTGATTGAGGATAGGACTTTCTGATTAGATTTCTTCCACGGAGATGTGGCCTCGCTCATTCAGGGTGGATCTTAATTAGTTTACTGGAGTTGTTAGAAGAGCTCATAGAGAGAGAGAGAGTTCAGAACTGACAGAGAACAGAAAGATGAAACCAAATGACAGACATTTGGAGATGCCTGGAGAGAGACAGAAGCTCAGAGAGGAGGTCACTGGAACCAGGAGCTGAAAGTAATGAAGCCAGGAGCAAAGGGCCAGCAGATGTCGCCATGTTTTTCTGTGTAACAGAGAAACCCTGGACATGATGAGCCTTGCTTGAGTGAAGGTATCCCCTTGTTGATGCCTTAATTTGGACATTTTCATGGTCTTAGAACTGTAAATTTATAACCTAATAAATTCCTTTGTAGAAGTCAAATCCATTTCTGGGATATTGCATTCCAGCAGCTTCAGCAAACTGAAAGAGTCATTCTTATTTGTTTTACTCCATAAAAATATCTGTGCTTATTTTGATATTCTTTTCTTCAAAATCTTTCAATAAGACTCACAGTCCAGAAGATGAAATGTGGCTTCTCGCACCCACTGTAGCTGGCCATGTACTCCTACCTTGCTCACCCTCCCCGACTGTGCTCACTAACCCATGGTGATAAGCCCCAGTTGCAGAACAAAATTCACATTCCTTAAAACAATGCACCGTGCCCTCCAAGCTGTGTTCCTGTGTTCCTCTTGGAGCTCATTTCTCATGCAGTCTCCCATGCCCTTCACGCTCCAGCGGCCTTGAGCTCCTTCCAGCTCCCCAGACAAGCAGCCTGGTTTCATACTCTGAGGTTCACTGATAATGGTGCATGTATTGTGGTCCATTCCTTTTTATTATTGACTCATATTCTATTGTATTTGTCTTGTTTTTAAGATTCACTTTCTCCAGGAAGTCTTCTCTGAACCAACGGTTATGTGTTTATGCCCCCTCTGTGTTTCCATAGCACCCCAAACCTACCTTCATCATACCACTTGGCAAATGCTGCATTAAGTTCCTATTTATATCTCCCCAACTAGAATTAACTCGAGGAAAGGAGAAAATATATTTTAGTCATTCTCACATTCCCAACATATAGCACCAGGCACTGTACCTAATGGATGCTCAGGTGAAACATATGAATGGATTGCCTTTGGAGGGAGAAGGTCTTAAAATAGGACCTTTTGTTACTCAAGGAATGGACTCCCACTTGATGAGGCCTTGGTGAGTTCTCTCAACAGCCCTATGAAATTGGCACTAATATATCCACTTTCCAAACTAGGAAATTGTCACTTCCATTTGAGTCCAAATCTATTCCGAAACAGAATGTAGCACTCACATTCCTGTAGTAACTTGAGTGGCTTTTAGGATGAAGAATCTGCATTTTGATTTAAAAAAAAGATGTTCATCTCTTTTAAGCCATTCTCTAGTGTAGCTCTGATCAAGCCAGCTGAAGAATGAAGGTAGTGTCCTGTTGGCCAAAAACAAAGCTCTTAACTTGGGTCAAACAAAATGGTGGTGGGATGGCCCAGTAGATTACTGGTGCTTGAGAATAGACGAATTTGTTCCACATGGCCGGGGTTGGCTGGGAAACTGCTGCAGCCATCACTGCATGTCTGAGAACTGAGGCTGCCATGGCATGGCACCTGGCCACAGGCAGGGGGAGATAATAATGGGGGAGGGAGAAGCAGCTAATAAAAAAGACTTTGGTTTGATTGTCCCTCAGCCAGCTGTCTCTCCATTGGGAAAATTAGTTTGATAAGCCTCCCATCTGAGACCTGTAAATAACTAACATCAGTTCCCAGAATGCATGAGAGTCAAGGATCCAAGCCTGGGGATAGGATGGAGAATGATAATGAAATTGGTGAAAAAGGCTGGATCCTGCTCTCCCCTAATTCCACATGCAGTCCCTCACTCCTGCAAAAGACTAGGAGGGAATTAAATTCAACTCACATGGGCCAGTCGATCAAATCTGGCAAAGAGTTCGTTGAGCATCCTGACCAGCTCCTGAGCTGACAAGGTCGTGGAGAGGTTGGTAAATCCTTTAACATCTGCAAAAAGAATACTAAACAACAGAGAAGGGGAAGGGGAGGGGAGAAAGCGTATTAATATTTTAGTCTATCCTGGGAGACACATCAACACCATCCAAATGGTCCAAACTTCTCTATGGTCTGAGATTTCAGCTCTCCCTGCCACAGGAGTCATAAGGAATGTCTCAGAATTTAACAAATATCTGAGAGTTCACTAAGGAGTTCAGGAAGGATAAGGCGACAACTGAAAGCCCTTCATTTTGTGCATGGTTTTAAAGTGTGGGTGATGCAAATAACCCAGGAGAGATTTTGTCACTACAAACAGAAGAAATTATTGACTAAAGCAAAATAAAACCTAGTGAAGTATTTCTTTTTTCATAACAAATAGCAATGCAGATGCCAGGAACACAGAGTGAAATAGACATGGGGGAAGAAAAGAAAAACAAGTCCAGTGACATATACTAAAGCCCAATGGCATATATTCTACCTCAAATGGTACCACAATAGAGCTAGGCATTTTTCAAAAATTAGGAGAAGAAATGTTGACAAAGCTGGGAGGCCTTATGCAGCACACACTGGATGATCTAAAATGCTTATGCTTACTAAGGATCTCAGTTGTGTGAGGTCTTATCCTACGCAAATGGCTTGGCACAAGGGAAGGGAAAGTTAGGTCAGGGGCAGGTCACAAAACCAGTTCTAAAAACAAGGCACTGTATGAGCCCTGTCATAGTTAATCCTTCCAGTTACCCTGTGGGACATGTATCTCTGCTATGGAGGAGAAGCTGAGGCTCAGAGAAGCAAAGGGGATTTGCCCAGCATTCTGCAGCTACCTCATGGCAGAGCTAGGGTACGCTACTTGGCTGAACTGCACTGTGTGGCACTGCCCCAACCTCACCTTATCCCCCTGCCTCAGTGAATGACAGGTGAGCAGGGGCATCTCAGAAAAGAATGGACCCCAAACAGGATATCATATTTCAATGACGCTCATGTTTTGTCACTTCTGAAGGTGTGATGTGTCTTCCCATGATGGCATCCTAGTAGTGTGTCAAACTCTTTGGTTATTTTCTTGGTGTTTCATAAAATAATGGTGAGTCCTATAATCAGTGTAGCTTAGTTTTTATGAACTATGCAATTGGCCAAAAGATTTGGGGACATGTTGACTTACATTAGTCACCCCTTATATTTAGTGATTTTTGCACTCCTTTGCAAACCCCTTTAAGAATCTGATAAAGGCTATGGATTCTTTCTCCTAAAAAATACCCAAGTGGTCAAAATTTTGTACCTTATCTCAAGGGATTTGTCCCAAAGCCAATGCATGGACACCCTCAGAATCCTTAGATGCCAGGTCATAGCAATATTTTAATTAGTTGATATACTAACACTTTCAGCAAACATTTATGAATCTATGATATGCCTAGCCAGATACTGTGCTAGACAGTTAGATTAAATGACAAGTAAGACCTAGTGCCTGTCCTCAAGATGCTTAGATTTTGGAGAGAGGAGCTCAGCATATGGAAAAGTACAGTAACAATGCAGACCAATGACTTCTGTTGTAAAAGGACACACTGAGCAATGTCCAGACCTAAGGGAATCAGATGTTTTCCAGTGGAGCAAAGTCTCAGTTGAGTCTAGAAGTGCCTGTAGGATTTGATGGGTAAAGAGGGTAAAGGGAAGGTTTCTCTGACTGGGGAATCAGTATACATGACGGTCTTGCGGAAGAGCGAGCATGTGCATGAAAGCTCTGTAGGAATGCAAGGGCAGACCATCTGAAAGGAGCATCCAGCAAGGGCCTTGAGAAAGGAATAGCAAGAAGGAAATGAGGTCAGAGAAGTGGACAGGGGCTCCATGAGGAAGGGGCCAGTAAGGAAGGCTGAAGAATGCAGACTTTGTCCTGAAAATGATGGTGAGCTAGTGAAGGAGTTTAAGCATGAGCATGATGCTTTTAGATTTTTTATATAAAAAGATTCCTAGGGCAGGTCTGCCACACTGCCACAGCTTTGTGCTAAGTTGGCCTATGACCACCTGCAGAGAATTTGAGTGAAATCCCAGGTCCACCACTTATGAATTCTGTAACCTTAGGGAATTTGCTGAACTTCTCTAAACCTTTGTTCTGTAAACTGGAGACGATTAGATATCTATACATAGGTGTGTAGCAAGTATTCAGCACAGTGCCTGATACATGGTAGGTTCTATGTAAGCACGTGAGCTCATGCCATCATTACTTTATAAAAAATCATACTCTAATTGAATAGTTATGTTTACGAGAGAGGGAAGGAGATAGAGATAGAGAGGTAGGTGATAAATAGGTAGGTAAGTGGATAAATAGGCATAAAGAAGGAGTTGGAAAAGAATGTGACCAATAATTGGATTATTTGTTAGCTTGAAGCATTATGATGAGACAATCCTGAAATTGTCATAGTAGGAACACATGTAGAGTATTTACTGTGGGTTTGGTGCTGTTCTAAGACTTTCACGTCTCACCACTTATAACTCGTTTACTCCTCATAGCAACCTATGAGGTAGGACCTATTATAATCTTTAAAAAATTTTACAGATAAGGAAACTGAGGCTTGAATCACTTGCCCACGGTCATGAAAAGCTACGATCTGAACCATGTAGACTGCCTCTGGATTCTATGCTCTTTATTACTAAACTATGCTGCCTCTGACATAATTATAGTCATTGCCATGGAAAGTGGGAAATGAGAGGGCCCTTAGACCATCTAGTCAAACGCTCTCGCTTTATAGATCCATTCACCCTTTCACACTGCATCTATTGATATTCATCTGTCTATAGCAAGATTGGTTCAATCATTTATTCATTCGTTCAGCAGCTTATCAATTGAATGCTTTCTATGTGTCAAGTACTGGAGATACAGTGCCATCACAGCCTTTGTGGCACACTCAGCCCATTGAAAGAAGAAATGGAGTCCCGGAGAGCTTAGGTCATAAACATTTCAGATGTGCTCCGTGTTACAACTGCATCAAATTTCTTGACTCTTCTGAACACACCCCACCTGATGTACCTGCCCAAGATGCATCTGCTCCCTGCCATGGCTGTCATTCTGTTTGTTACCTATTAGAATTCTACTCATCCTTCGAGATCCCATCTATTAAAACTCCACTTTTATGGAGACTTTCCTGTGTACAGCCAGCCACCCCTACTCCATCTTTCCTGCCCCCCGGTGCTCCCCTGTACGTGGGCTCCATCTCAGTTTAGCAATAGCGAGAGAGCCACATCTGTGTCCCAACCAGCCAGCACATGGAAGGCTTCCTTTCATGCTTCCTGAGCTGAATCAATAGAAATCTTCAGAATTATGTTTTTTTTTTTTCCTCAAAATGTGGCTGTAGCCACTATTGGCATCTCCTGGGGGCTTGTTAGAAGTAGAGACTCTCAGGGTGCACCCCAGGCTCGATGAGTTAGAATCATCCCTTTACCAAGAGCCTCAGCTAATTCACACACACATAAAGGATCGAGAAGCACCAATTTAAATCATAGTTGCATAAGAAGGGTTTATTAAATAAAAGACTAGAAGTATAAACCAGAGCCATGACTCTTACTCCAATTCTCATTCTAAGTAACCACAGGATCCGGCCTCAAGTTGGGTCTTTGGATTCTTGGTATAAACTTGAGTAGTCTCCCAAGATGAGCATACTGAAGGCATCTATTAAATTTCAGATACAAGTTGGTGTAAGACAATTGTTTGTTTAGCTAAAAAAAAAAAAATCACCAGATATTCACTTTGCAAAGAGAGCTCTCAAAGGCAGCCTTTAAACATGTTCTTGGTCTTGATTCAGACTCCTGTTGGGGTGAACCATTGTCAACAGGCTCTCTTGAAGATATTCTTTTATTTCTGTGGCCGACTGAATGAGGTTGAACTTTATCCATATTTTTGGAGTCCTTTATAGCAGAGGGAATTCAAATACAGAGAAAGAAACTCTCTTGGAGGAACTAGAAACCAGAAGTCCAAACAGAAGGAATAGAAAGAAAAGACCCTGCCATGGGATGGGAAAGCCAAGGAATGCAAGGATTCCAGATGTCCAGAATGCTTCCTACCCCTGAAGGAAGCAAACCTGCTAGCCTCTAGCCAATGTATGTAGCCAATACATTCCTACTGGTAAGCCTGTCCATCTACGTGGGATTATGTGCTCAGGTCTCACCCGTGGAATCCAGCAGAAGCGATGGGTGCTATTTCTGGGCAAAGGTGATCAGGAAACAGGCCTGCCTTCTCTACTCTTTCCCCTCCACTAGCTGAATGCAGAGAACTTCAAGGTTCCAGGGGATGGTACAGTCACAAAATGCAGCAAGCCTGTGACTCTGAATTACCCACTAATCAGGAATATCAGGAGGGGACAGTTGTGTGAGTGGGGAAGACATTTTATTGAGTTAAAATTCATTGAAATTGGGGGCTTACTTGTTAGTGCAGCCAGAATTATCTGAACTAATACAAGAATGGTCTCAAATACCTGGGAGAAATCAAGAAAAAAAAATACAATGTGTAGGTAGAACTGTAAGACCAAATTGCTTCAAGTAAAAAAAAAAAAAAAAAAAAAAAAACCTGAGTGGCCAGATGATCTCCAGGATGAATCTGATGAAATCTGAGTTTCCAGCTGGAACAACTGTGAGAGCCCCAATTTTTTTGTCCATTTTAAACAGTTCAGTTTTTGGATTGGGAAACTGAGGCCTAGAAAGATGAAATGATGCAGCCAAATTCCTGCTCATGGAGAAGATTCTGGGATGAGAAGCCCTCAGTCACCTGGGCACACTAATGCCCCCAAGTCCTGGCACCCCTTACTGTGTCCTTTATTTCATAGAAGGTGGTGAACTGTATGCAATATCATTAAGACTTAGAAAGGTACGCAGACTGTTTTTAGGAAAAGGTTACATTACTGGCACAACCCAGCGCAACAGAAAAGAGAGAACCGGTTGCCAGGAAAAGAGCAAAAAAATGGGAAACTTTTGAGTCTAAAATTGCTCCTATAAAAAAAAAATGCTCCTAACACTGCAGTGGTTTTGCTTTGGGGATGGGGGAGGGGGGCTCAGCAGCTGGTCTGGCTTTGTTTTCAGACACTGCTAAGGCCAGTTCTCCTCCATCTTTTTGTCTCTGGTCTTATTTTAGCACCCAGCAGCCTTGCAGTGAGCAGGAGAGGCCCCTTGGCCCTGTGCTCAGTCTTCCTCTCAATACCTCCAGGAGCGGTTGGCATCTTGCCACTGACGCTTCTGCGAATAGCCAGAGGGCTGGGGAGAGGCCCACGGAATCTTCTCCCCTAGAGGCAGCTGCATCGCCAAGAATGCTGAGAAATGTAGAGCAGTACACCAAATTTTAATGTAATATGGTGTGAACTTCTGGAAAAGGGCCTGGAGCATAAGGACTCAGATCCATGATTTAAAATAACAAGCGGGGTTGAGAGTAGGGAAGAGTAACTTTATCTGTTCATGACTAAGGAGAGCACTGAAAACTGACGACTGCAGACAGCAAGCCACACAACTCAACTGGCCTTTGCCATCAAGCCGTATTGCTGCCCGGAAAGCAGCATGGAGAACCTACTATGGTTCTCTGCCTGGACCATCCTTCTGTCTCCACTTACGCTGATCGCTCTGCTTTGTCCTTTTAGCTTGGCTGACCCAATCTCAAGTAAACAGAAAAGTTTCTCTTCACTTCATCTCACCCCATTCTCCCAGCTCCGAGGTTTTCCTCTTTTTGTGATCTCCTAACACTCTTTACCTACCTTTATGATAGAACTTCCCTCCACTGCATTATAATTAAGAGATAATGCCTGATGTTCTAGAAGTAATATTGACGGTTTTATCTATGGGAGCAGGTCTTATATCTGGGGTGTATTACCTAATGGGGAAGCTGCTTGACAAACAGAAGCACCTGAATCAGTGTAGATTAACATGATACGTCTTGGACAAGACTCAGGGAATACCCTATATTGATAGGTCTGCTAAGGGGTTGTGCTAGCATCATGTTGTCTGTTGGACATTACTTTGAAAGGAGTGTTCCTGCATTCCCAATGTAGGACACTCAGGGATGCTAGTAAGAGATAAAATTGTTCTTCTCTTCTACTGGTGTTAGGAACAAAGGAATTAAATGTGGACATGTCATTTTTTAGGGCTGTTCAACATATGGCCTTTTCTCTATGTTTGGAAAATTTCCAAGTGATGATATTTGGTGTGGGGGGGGAGGGGAGGAAATACAACTTTCAAGATGACGAGCTAAAAATGCTGATACTTGCTTTCCAGGCACTGGTAGCAAATGACTGGTCTCAGCCAATCAGATGCACCCACCCTGAGTCTTAAACTGAGAGGCCAAGAAGCAGAGGGAGCAGAGTGGGGTGGGGGCAACAACAGCAGCCTCCAGCTTCTGGAAGTGCAGGAAGCATTGCAGGGGTGGCACACTGGGCCAGGGCCTGGGCGGGGCAGCACAAACAGTGGACTGTTTAGAGAGAGTGGCAGGAGCGTCCTTGCTGACGCTCTGCTGAGGCTCAGTTTCTGGCTCTCTGTGGCTTTACTTCCTTCTGCCCCTTTCCTGGATCTGCTTCTCTATCCTTTCCTGATTGCTCTGTGCGCCACCACATAGACTTCAAATACATTTCTTGTCTTTAAAAATTTCTGGAGTTGAATTTTTTGCTTGCAACTTAGAAACAAGTCAGTTACAAACTACGATATGCCAGATGCTCTACTTCAGTCTCAGTTCTCCCCAATGCTTTGTATAGATCTTCACTCACATAATCAAAATAAAACACCACAAGATGGCTTGTCCACTTTGCAGAGAAGGATCCGACATTCAGCAAAGTGAATTGTCCAAGGTTACACATGAGGAAGAGGTGGAATTGGGATTCTAAAGCTGTTCTGACTCTACAGAGCCTGCCCTCTGAATTCCAGTACCTCATGTGGTCTACACAGTGCTCAGCATACTGAGTGCATGGATGGATAGATGGACTGATGGATGGACAGATGGATGGATGCATGGATGCATGGATGGATGGATGGATGGATGGATGGATGGATGGATGGATGGATGGATGGATGATTGAAGGAAGGATGGGAAGGAAGGAGAGAAGGAGGGTAGAAATGGATGGCTGGAAGGCTGGCTGGTTGGATAGAAGGATGGATGGCCAAATAAATGTTTGCAAAGGCAAAAAAGTTAGTACTCCTTTTCGGTAATAAGGGAGGAGACTTATGTGATCATCCCTGAGTCCTCCAGATCACAATCTGGGATGAGTTTTCCAGTCACAGTCCAAAAGCTTTTTGCCTTTTCCACTCAAAATGTAAAAGCAGGTGAGTCTCGTGCTGGGGAGCCAGACAGTAAGTCAACTGGCAAATATAATTGCATTCCTCCAACATTATTCTCTAGCCTCAGTTTGGAAATGTAGAGCTCTCTAATGAATAATCATTAATACATGAATTAATAAAAGAAAAAAGGGAAAAAAGGCACTGGCATTCGGGTGGTGAGAGGAGAGCAGGCAGGCATACGTGCAGCATGCAGAGAACGGGGCGGGGAGCTATGCTCACCTGACGTTCTCATAGCGGTGGATGTAGATTCGGTGGAACTGGTGCTGGAGGTGCTCGTCTTCCACAGTGGTCATGTCGTTGATCATTTCCAGGACAACGAACCGGGGCAGCACAGACAGGACAAGCCGTTCCTGGAACAAGGCAATAAAAAGGGACTCTCTCATTAGGTCGATCCGTGTCTCTCAGACTGCCGGGTGGAAGGTGGAACAACTAGGGGGCTGGACTTCATGAAGGACTGGTAATTCCATACCATTATATGAACATGTCAAATATTACCGAGTTCTTATTACCTGCCAGGGACTGTGCTGGGTGCTGGGTACACAGTGGAGCAAAATGGATGTTTTTCCTACCAAAAATGGAAGTTACCCTCTAACAGGGGAGACTAACACTAAACATTGCATACCCACGTGCACCCACACACATTTATACAACGTGGTGAGTGCCATGCAAGATGGTCAGGATGAGCAAGTATGATGGGTGATGACATGATTTAAATCTGGAAGTAGGAACGGCCTCTCGGAGGAAGGGGCATTTCCACGGTGACCTCACAGTATGGAATGAGCCACTCCTCCCAGTGCGAGGAGAAGAAAGCTCCAGCAGAGGAAACAGTGGGAGCCAACGTCCAGAGGTGAGAAAGAGCATTGGTGTGGAAGAGAATGAGAGATCAAGGGCAGGGCGACAGGAGGTGAGGTTGGAGGTACAGGGGGATGAGAGAGACCAATGTAAAATGTTTGCATGTAAATTCAACTGCAACTGGAAGCCAGTAAGTGGCACTAAGCAGAGGAGTTACATGAACTGATTTCCAATTTGAAAGGTCACTCTGAAGGTGATTTGGAGAACGAACTGCAGGGAACATGCCCAGGGTAAAGGCAGAGGGATCAGCTGAGAAGCTCCTGCAGGGGGACAGGCAAGAGGTAAGATCCACAAGGTGGCAACTGGCTGGGGCAGGCAGGTTTGAAACAAGGCGTCACCAAGGTGATGGTGAGGTTTGGCGTGTGGTTGACTGGGCGGGTGTGCGGCCATTTATAGAAACATGGAACAGAGGAGAGAAGCCAGGTGTCATAGGCACTAACTTTGTATGAAAGAGGGGAGGAAGTGGGATGCATGCAGCCTGGAGTTAGGGACCCGATGCTTGTCACAAGAATATCCTTTCCACATGATCACCATGATAGAGAACAACAAAGTTACTGGTTAACTAGCAAGATGAACCAAACTCTGAAAAGACAGTGTCGTGGAAACTGGCCAGAACCTGGCTTTTTACACACGGTTTGCTGAGGCGCTAGAACAACTGCATTCTGGCCAACAATTTCTCATTTCATCATAGTTATTCGTGGATTTTAAGAATTCTTCACTCTCCATTATTTTATTTCTTCCTCACAAAAGTGTATAAGATAAGAAGGTAGAAATAATTGTCTATGTTTACTGGGCAGCCTGAGACTGGGAAAGATTCCATTTACTCGCAGAATCTGGAGAGTCACCTGGTGACAAAGCCAGAGTGCAGACCTTCACGTTGTCATTCTCCAGTGGAAAACTTGGTGAGATGGGAAAAGCCCTGAAAACCTTGGCTTTTGAGTTTGGATCTTGTCTCCATCACTTAGTATCAGTGGCGCACCGGGCAAGCTGGTTCATCACCCTGTGCTTGGTTTCCATCTCCTTTGCAGGACTGCTGGGAGAGTTCCTTGAAATAAATCAGGTGAGGGGCTAGGCATCAGTTCCATCCCTGCCCTCTTCCCGCCTTACCTGCCTGTGCTGCAAAGGGCTCTGCTAATAAGTGCCCACTCAGTGTCATTCCACGGTGCCTTCCTCCTCTCTCAACAGCAGTCCCATCGCAGGGCCCCCGCCTCTCGTCCATCACATGTCCATCAGAGCTATCTGCCAACTCCCCAGGCACCTGCCACCCTGCTCACACAATGACTGCTGGATGGCAGTGGGCAGTCATCGCGGTTGGAAGGGGCTGAGTGCTGGGCTGGAGACGTGGACTTAGGGTACTGACCATGGCCCCCAGGGTGGCCCATCTGAACGAGACGCCACCGCCGTGTTCACAGCGCTATGGCCTGTGATCGCCATGCAGGATGCAAGGGCCACTCACACCCAGGGCCCCAGGGCAGGCTGTAAAGGTGTTTAATTGTAAATCTCACGTGCTAGTGTTGCCTTAGGGCTGATGGCTAGGAACTGGGGAGGTCAAAGGAGAGAAGGGCTTAGGATAGAAACAGAACAGCACAGAGAATAAAAAGATGAAGGTGACGCAACATGCATAAAACGATCCGAGTGGAAAGAGGAGGCGGGAACTGAGACACGCAGAAAGGCGTTCATGGACTAGGACCTAGTCAAGAAGAGGTTCCTCTCTGAAATTCAAGTCCGTGGGTATGGTTTTGAGCCTCTCTTCGGGGTCTCCACCTAGGATGGTTTTGGAACTTCAGTAAAGAGCAACTGTACAGACCCCATTCGAGGCTCCCTAACCCGGATTCCAGGTAGAGGCATCAGGCAGAGTGTTTTACTGCCTCCTGGTGTTTGGGACATCTGGTAGGATTGAAAACTGCTGGTCTCCTCACTGTCAAATGCTACTAGACTCATTCACTTAACCTTTACTATAGCTCTGTGAGGCACGTATCTTCAGAAAAAAAATAAAATAGAAACACAATCTTGTCCATGCTCACCTAGGGTGTAAATGGCAGAGAATTTAAACCAAATTCTCCTGACTCCAAAAATACTGCTTTCTACCACACTAGCTCCAAGTCCTACAAAAGGGACTCCAATAACATCTTATCTGATGCATATGACTCTTGAAGGCAGCATGTGTGACATTTCTATGATGGGGGCAAACTGTGTGCAGTGAGAGTTCACAGAAGGAGACGGCCATATTCACTAAAAGACATGGGGATGGAGTTCTGAGAGAGGGTCCTGAGAAAAATGGAAATGGGTCAAAGGTTTTAAATTTTTTTAAAATTCATTATTCCATTATTTATGCATTCATTCAACAACTATTTCTTGAGAATATATGTCAGCTTGGTTCTAGGCTTTGGAGACACACAAAGAGTGTGTGTAAGAGTGAGAAAATCCTCACTACTGGAGATCCCTTTCTAGGGAGAGGCTGGACAGGTGGAGGCCGAGAGCCTGCTGGTGGCACACAGGACATGCACCCTTGCCAGCTGCCATTTATGTTCTCTGAAAGCACCCACTGTGAGCCAGGCCCTGAGTTAGGGGCTCTCATGCACAATCTCAGAATAATCACCATAGCTCTGGGGCAGGGATAACTCACTCTGCTTTGACAAACAAGAAAACTAAGACTCAGAGAGATAAAGTGACATCCTTAGGTCACACAGCAAGAGAGGGTCAGTGTCTGGTCTGCCAGATTCCAAAGCCAGCTAGAAGCTTCCCCTCACCTTATCAGAGAAATCTGTTCCTGAAAAAGATCCCTCAGAGCCTAATTCTCAGAAGTTGAAAAGGGAATTACCATAAATAAAAAGTGGGCCATTTTGTTTATAGTTGAATAGAGCATTCTTGTGAAAACATGCAAGTGACGCCTGGAATTACTTAAGCTTCTAGTTCTGGTCATGCCATTTCCCTCCATTAAACAGTGCTAGTGTTAGGGGAAACGCAAACACCTTACCTTACTCACTGGCCACAGTTTCAGATTCCAGCCACTTCATAAACTACTCTCCTTCCCTCTCATTCTTGGCAAAAAGCACATCGAAGGTCTTTCACATCCGTGAATTCCCCAATCACTTTCCTCACTCTGGGTGTTTACAGGTTGGGGTCCCTGAACCGAGACCCTTTCCTGGGGCCTCTGCTGTGTTCCTCCCCACTCACTCCTTAGGGCTCTGGTTTTAATGCATTTACTGTCCCCTCCTTCAGGAGGTCTAGCTACTATTACAACCAGATCTTTCCGCTCCTTGACTCCCCCTCATGGCACACATCGCACATGTCTAGTTGTGCCTCTGCTCATAAGACTATATGTTCCTTAGGGCATCGTAAATATAAAAATTCAGTCGGTGCTAAATAAATATTTCTTAAACAAAGGAGAGAACATATGGAATGCTGAGATTGTGTCCAGTTCACGACGGTCACTCCAACGGGATGCTCAAGAATTATTTGTTAAATAGTCAAGTAGCCATGCACACTCAATTGTCAAGCACCATGCCATCAAGGGTTTCTTGGGAAATTAAAAAAAATTAATAGCAAATTCCCCAGCACCCAGACTCATCAGCTACCAGCCAGTTTACGCTATTGGCAACTGCCCAGCTGCAGACTCTGAAGACATTTTCTGCAACACGACAGGACTTTGTCTAGAGTCTGCTTATCAAAGTCCATTTTCAGCACTTTCGTCTCACTCAGATTTGCTTACTCATGGAGAAATATCTTTCAAACACCCTGAAAATGTAGCCTGAAAGAAAATGGGAAAGTTTGCCTCTTAGAACAATTCCCCAACTCCTGCTGGGCTATAAAGTATGGCTTTCTGGTTTCGGAGATCAGACATACAGGCATCTTCCCCGGAGTCAGAGCGGAACCCAGGGTGGCCTTTGAGCTCACAGTGTGCACAATTTTTCCTTGCTGGGTTCTCCCCATTTGCATGAAAAGAGACTCCAGGTTTATTCTAAGTGCATCGGTGGCTCTCTCTTCCCACGTGCCATACCCTATTCATGTCATTAAAATGGTTTCAGGGACATCGATTGCTGTGGTCCACTGTGAGGGGAAGTCAAGGTGAAAACAGGGAGTCAGGATCTTTATTTTCTGTAAATGCCTCTAGTGGGGAAGAAAAGGAGAGCAGGGCAGGCGTGCGATGCAGGGGGCACCCCTGGTGCTTACAGGCAGCAATGCTTCTGAGTGGCTTAAGGAAAAACTCCTTCTTCCAGTTTGTGCGAACTTAGCGACTGCTGTCCCTTAACCTCCCTCTTTTTACAGCAGGGATGGCAGCATTAACTGCAGCAAAGTTCCAGGCACAGGCTGGGACTCATTCTAGGGGTGACGACCTAGGTGTGGCTGTTAGTGGTAACAACGACAGCTTATTTTTATTGATCACTTACTATGCAGCACACCAAATGCTCACATCCATTATCTAACTGAAACCAAACGTTCATCCAAGGAAGTGGTGGTTACTATTTTCATCCTGTTTTACAGAGGAGCACACTGAGATTCAAACAGTGCAGATCAAATCAGGCAACTCAAAGTCATGCACTTGGAACATACACAGTGAAGCCTCAAGCCCATGTTCTTTTAGTTTGGAAACTCAGATCATAATTCAGCCATGAATGTATTCTTTTGTCAAGTCAAGGAGGAGGTGCTGTGTGACAGGAATGGCCCTGGACCCGGAGAATCAGCAGAAAAACAGAAACAGACATGGTATTTGCTTGGTAGAGCAAATGCACTAGAGGGAAGATATGATATGAAAATGCAGATAGAGAATCACGTGTCTAAAGACAGCGTTGGAGAATAAGAGGGTCAGGTAGTTGCCTTAGCTGGTGGTCACTGAAGAACTTCTCAAGGAGGGGATTTTAATGTTGGGACCTGAAAGACAGAAGGAATCAGCTCTGTGGATAGCTAAGGAAGGCTGCTTCAGACACAGGGGAGCAGCAAGTATGGGAACTCTGAGGCTGTGTTATGCTGCTTCTCGCTAAATTCATTCATTCAACAAATCTTTCTCGAGATTCCACTACATCCACCAAGTGCTGGACCCATGAATACAGGGTGGACAAGGCAGACGAGGGCCTTGACTTTGTGGGGCTCACAGTCTCAGTCCTAGAGATTACAGGGGAAGAGGTGATGGTCACGGTATCACAGTGGTGCAGTGGAGGTGGCTGGCGATAGCCTGACAAGCTAGAGACATAGACAGGCACCCAGTGACTCAGAGCAGACTGCTTTATCCATAGCAGGTCAGACCTGAGACACTGTTAGAGGTGACAAGGGAAAGTTCATCATCAAGATTCTAGAGCAAGACAGCAACCAAGTGGCTAAAATTTGGATCTACAGAGACTAAACACTGGGTGCTCAGTCTTAGGAGTAAGGTTCCCACCCCAATGCTTTAAGCTGTGTAAGTACCCACCTAAAGCCATGTTGTTTTACACCTCTATACTTTGGATCATGCTGCATCAGTGCCTGGAAGCCCTACTGTATTATATGTGAAGTGACACCACCTCCAGGAAGCTCCCCATCAATTCCTCTAGACCATGTAGACCTGCCTCCTTCTGTTCCCATTGACACCTACACCAACCTTGTAACCAGCAGCTGTACCACTTTAGTGCAGTAGAAGTTCTCCTGACTAACCTCCACTTAACCATCTCTCTGGATTAAATGACACACTGGGTTAACCTACCACTCCAGCCCATCCATCCAACATGCCAGCTGAGCAAGCCACTGTAGGCTGAAGGTCCCCAGCTGTAAGGGGGAGCTCCAAATGCCCACAGCTTCTAGTCAATCTGCAGCCCCAGTGATGTCGGTTCTACTCATTAGTGCACTTATAGTATTTAATTAAATATTAAGTAAGTAGGAAAAGAGAGATGAAAATAGAATCAAATGCTTTGGAGGGACCTGGTAACGTTGAATAGTTAAAAGTTGCTGTCAAATTAGATGTGGGCAAAAGATTGTGGGAAAAAACAGAAAAATTCAGAAATCACTCTGACAATTTGCAGAGTCCTTTTAAATTCTTGTTCCATTTTAAGGAACTAGAAATCATAGGGGATACACTATAGTTACTGTTTGTATAAGAAACAAGAGATCTACAGTTAAAAAAAATTCTTGAATGCATTTTAAAAGACCAGATGATGAATGTACTTTTTAATGTTTCAGTTACAAAGGGAATATTTAAGCATCCTTTTTTTGGTTATAATACCCCATTCTAACAGGCCTTTTCAATTAAACACACAACTGCCCACCCTGACCATTTCAGCTAAAAGCGTTTTTACAATGCTTGTTTGCATTGCCCTCTTTAGACTGTGAAATTTTAGAGAATCAAGGTACTTTTTCACCTCTAGAATTCAGCACAGGCTTCGTGTGGAAGGAGTGCCTGGATTTGTCTGAACTCTTCTGGCAACAGAAATACAGATAGCCCAGGGCCAGCCTGAGCAGGCGTCATAAGTATTGTGGGTGTCTCACGGAGTCTGGGGGAGCAATGAGGCTGGAGTGTAGGGACAAATGGACCTAGCGACCCAAATGCTACCATGGCTCTTGCTCTGAAAACATGGGGCTCTGCCTCTCATGCAGGTTAGCTTCATCCTTCCGATCTCCTCTCTTATATCCTCGGTTTTTGTGAGTAGACTTGGGCTCAGTTCAAGTTTCAAAATATCTGCATTTCTTTGCTTGGGCCAAACTTCCACCATGTTGCCTAATGAACTTGGCCAGGGGTGCAGGCTCACAAAAAGAGGAGCAGGTCGAAGGGGAGGAGTCCCAGAAAGGTGTGGGAGGGGGCAGGAAACCAGTGTGCAGAGCAGGTAGCCTGCGCATGTCCACGGAATGAACAGATGATCCAAGGATGAATAACTACCTAAAGCAGACCAGGAGCCAGGGTCTCCTCCATGACAAGGGATGCAGACTAGGGAACTTGAGTGAAGGTGACGACTGTAGAGGGCAGTGGGTGGCAGATATCAAGTGCCTGGCTGTAGAGCCAGGCTTCTGGGTTTGTGTCCTAACTCTGCCCCTTGGTCTTTCTGTGATCTGGGACACATCACCTAACATCTCTGTTTTACAGTTTCCCTGTCTGCAGGTCGGGGGTGATTCCAATAGCTGCATCTCACAGGGTGGTTGTGAGTTTAAATGAGTTGATATTTGTAAATGACTGACACAATGTCTAGCACACCGTAAGCACAGCCAAGTGTTTCTCAAATTCACAGGCAAGCATGCTCTATTTTAAGGCACTGTTTTAGAAGAGAAAGAGCCATAACGGTGTATCGGTGTTAAGGCAAATTGAGCTTTTGGGGTAGGGACATGACACAGGAAATATGTGTGATATCAAAAGACATAAGATGTGAAAAGACAATTTGCTATACAGTAAAAAACCTTTATACTTTAATAATTTTATTTTTATTTTTTTTTTCACTCTGGCATTTTGAGTTTAAATCCTCAAAGGCTCTTATGAAATTCTTATTCAGAGCTGTCTCTGAACGCAAAGGGTGAGCACAGCTGTGTTGAAACTGTTGTTTAATTGGCTCCTAAAAGCATATTCTGTGCCTGGACTTCAGACTGCTTCAGTGAGGATGATAATAATTGGGATAGCATCCTTTTCTGCTTGCTGGTGGTTTAAGACCCCAAAAACTTTGACTCTACTCAGAAATGCAAAGACTAAAGGATTTTGGAGTTAGGCAGTTCGAATTTAACCCTAGTAAAAATCAGCACTGATTAGCTGTGACCCTGATTAACTTACAGGACCCCCTTGGGCTCAGTTTCTTCATCTATAAAATGGGAATACTAAGACCCACCTTCTGGGGTTGTCATAAAGACTAAGATATGTAAAGCCCATACAGAATCCTGGTATGCAGGAGGTGTCTATTAAGTAGCAGCCATCATCTGACATGTTTGTCTCATTCCAGTGGCCAACTCAGAGTCAGTGGCCGCCCTGCTCTATGGGTGACAGTCCCTGACATGGAAAGCATTTTAAAGGAGGAGCCACAAAATTCAGGTTTCAGAAACTTTTTTCCTTTCATCTTATCAAGGAGGTAAGATTTTCTAAAGTCTCCTCATAGGGATTCCCACATATTTTACATTTAAAGCCTGGAGACAGAATTGCTTTCCTCATTCACTCACTTTTTCCGATTGCTCCTTGTTCTAGCTTACCAGCTGCCGGAATGCAATATACCAGAAACAGAATGGCTTTTCAAAAGGGGAATTTAATAAGTCGCTAGTTTACAGTTATAAGGCTGAAAAAATGTTCCAATTAAAACAAGTCTATAGAAATGTCCAATCAAAGGGATCCATGGAAAGATACTTTGGTTCAAGGAAGCCGATGAAGTTTAGGGTTTCTCGCGCAAGTGAGAAAGCACATGGCGAACACAGGGCTTCTCTCTCTGGAAGGGCATGTGGCAGACATGGCGTCATCTGCTAGCTTCTTCTCCTGGCTTCCAGTTTCATGAAGCTCCCTGGGAGGCGTTTTCCTTCTTCATCTCCAAAGGTTGCTGGGCTGGTGGACTGTGCTTCGCAGTGCTGCAGCATTCTCTGCTCTCTCTGAATCTCCTTCATTCTCCAAAATGTTTCCTTTTTTATAGGGCTCCAGAAACTTATCAAGACCCACCCAAATGGGTGGAGACATGTTGTCACCTAATCCAGCTTAACAACCACTTTTGATTAAATCATATCTCCAGGGAGATGATCTGATTGCAGTTTCAAATGTACAGTGTTGAATAGGGATTATTCTACCTTTATGAAATGGAATTTTGATTAAAACATGGCTTTCCTAGGGACATACATCCTTTCAAACCAGCTCACTCCCGGAGCCCTGCAGTGTGTCACTGTGCCCCAAGGCCCCAGGCAGGGTGCGGCCCCACCCCACCGGCCAGGGTTCAGAGGCTGGGATCAGCCGGGTATCCTCGGATGGAGTGCTTGACCTGTCCAAGCTCATGATGACAGCACCTCCCTTATGGGTGCTGTGCCCACGTGAGACATGTTTGTGACATGCTTAGCAACAGTGTCCCACATGTGTGGGGTGGGCTGGGGAGTGGTTGGTACTGGGCGCAACCAGTAACCGGGTCCCTGTCGAAAGAGACTTCAAAATTACAATAAAACAAACTAACAGTTGTTCTGCTTTTTCTTATCACCATTCAGTGCCAGTTCTAAACAAGTGTCAGGGATGAAATAGTCCCCTTTCCCCCCTGGGTGCTGTTTAGTGGAGAACCTGGAATATGGGATATATTCCCCAATTCAGCTGTTCTCGTGTGGAACGGTCTGTGCGGTACCCCAGTGGAAGCCTGTGGTCAGCCTCACCTTCACCACGGCTCAGCAAACCCACAGCAGCCTTTAGGTGAGGTCCTAGCCTGATATTTTAACAACTCTAACATTACGAAATAAAAAGGATAAACCAAGTGAAAAGTAATAAAAGATAAACCAAAAATCAATATGATACAGCATTGAAAAAAATAAGCCTAAAAGGCAATATGACACTTGGGCAAGATGCTGAGCTCTCCTGAAAGGAATTTAGTCAAATGTGGAGAAGAAAAGAAGGCATCTGCTCAGCCCAGAAGTCAGTAGGTGCCTAATCCACTGCTCAGGAACCCCTCTTGAAAGAGCCTTCTGATCCGCACTTCTCATGGTGGCATGAGGATTTTATCGTCTTTTTTAGAGAGTGCTAAAAGGTTTTGTCCACAGGTTTTGCTACTGTTTTCAGAAGATATCACTAAGACTGTGCCATTTCAATAAAAAGACATTGATAGACAGTTGTTGTGGTTTAATAAGGGGAAAAACCCACACACTGAAACTATCATTGGAAGAAGAGTAAGTTGAGTCCTGTTTTGGCTTGTGACTGCTCATTGTCTTATCGTGGGAGAGGTAGTTCATATCTCTCAATTGCAGTTTCCTTAGGTGTAAAAGGCAGGCTTTAAACCCTACCCTGTCTACTTTACAAAGGCGCTTCCTTGAGCATGTGACATTCTGGGTAGATATTAGGGTGTGTCTTAGTTTGCCAGGGCTGCTGTAACAAATACCACACACTGGTTGGTTTAAGCAATAGGAATTTATTGTCTCCCGGTTTCTGAGGCTAGGAGACTGACATCAATGTATCGGCAGGCCAAGCTTTCTCCCAAGCCTGGAGCATTCTTATGGTGGCTCGATCTCTACCTCTGTCACACGGTGATCTGCCTCTTCCCGTCTCCTCTGGGTTTTACTTCTGTGTCCAATTTCCTTTGCTTATAAGGACTTCGGCCCAATTGGACCAAGGCCCACCCTCATTCAATGTGGCCATACCTTAACTCATCAGAACTTCAGAGGTCCTATTTACAAATGGGTTCTTACCCATAGGATTAGGGGTTAGGCCTGAAACATGTCTTTGTTGGGGATGATTCAATCCCCAGGAGGATATGTTAAAACAAAAGTTTTCCAGATGGAAGAACATTCAGGAAATGGGCATGCCCAAAGACCCAAAGGACTGGTAACACAAGGTGGGTTTGGGGAGCAGCCCACCACAGTTGCAGGTTTGCCTGTGAAGGGGGCACAGCAAGAATTGAGACTTGAGAATTCCACTGAAACAGAGAGGACTTTGTAGGCTGCAGCAAGGGGTTGGTCTTTAGCCCAGAAAGAATAGGGAGTGGGCAGGTGATTTTTAAAGCAAGGAGAGGAAGGTAAGGGAAAGTGTCATTATCATTTGCGTGACTGTGGAAACTGGTCTGCAAGCCTAAGGGATGGACAGAAAACAGGGTACCTGGTTGGGAGGTTGCTGCTGTGTTTCGAGCAAGGTAAGCAGATATGAATGTGGGCAGAGAGAAGGGTCAGCTGGAGAGACAAAGAGAAGGTACTATTGATTATACATGGAGTGTAAATCTTTCCCGACTTTTCAAAGTACAACAAGGGATGAAACAGTATAAAACAGAGGAAAAATGTCATTGAAATCTCTATCTCTCTATCATATCTTGCTATCATCTATCTACCATATCTATCTATCTGTCTGTCTGTCTATCTAATCCCTAAATACTTTCCTTCCTATCTACTTAATCTATCTATCTAATCTATCTAATCTCTGTCTATCTAATATCTATCTATCTACCTATCTTATCTATCTATCTCTATCTAATCTATCTATCTAATCTCTACCTATCTAACTTCTAGCTATCTAATATCTATCTATCTAATATGTATGTATGTATGTATTAGCTCCCTATCTAGCTAATCTAGCTATGCCTCCACGCTGATGCAATGGCCTAGGAACCTGAGCATCTTCCTGCTTTTTCTATTTTATTATGGTCACTGCAGCAATGCCCAGAGATGCTGATGGCTACAGTTATAAACAAACTCTGTGCTATAAAATCTCTGTAGGCTGCAGTGGAAACACTATGCAATGCTAAAAAAGACTTTACAACTACTGCCAGGGCCCAAGGAATAATGTAGACAATTTCCATGGTAAAATCACCAAGATGCTCCATCACCCCAGAGCACACACAGAAGCAGGTTGTTGCTCTAATAGTTTGGACCAAAGGGACTGTGACTAACATCTGTTCCTAGTCTTCAGAATGTCTTATGTGGGGTCAGCAAAGATGAGAATAGTAAGGAAAGCAGCTATGGTCAGATGGATCTTTTTCTGATGTGAAAAAAGACCAGGCCCCTAGCTTGTTGCCTCTTCTTTCAGCATCAGCTCATTCCCTCAACCATACACACTTGACATATTTATTGGGCCCCAATACTCCCATCAGGGGGATGGGAGAGCATGGGTTAGAGGCAGAAAGGCCTCTGTTTGTATTGCTCGCCCCTCTCACTAGTGGGACTGCACACGTCACCTCTCTCGATTCTCTCAATTGTAATATTGGCTTGATAGACCCTGCCTGGGGCAGGTGTCGAATGAACTGAGGTAACCCACATAATACTTAATACATAGAGAGGCTCCACAGTAGTCACTTTCCTTAGTTCAGTTTATGCTTTTACAATTGCTGAACATTGAAGTGTGACTTCCACCTGGATCTCAAGACTCTCCCTTCCTTCCCAGCCACACACCCAGCTCTCCCACTGACGCTCCTGCTCTGGAAAGTCCCTGACATCCCTGGGTACATGAATGATGCTCATTCCTAGATTTATTCTCCAGGATGTTGCTTCTGTGGAATATGCAATTCCCTTCCTCTCCGCTCATCCTAGACAACCTTCCAGACTCCATGGCCATAAGCAGCTTTTGCTGAAAGGCTCAAGTCCCACAGCTCTCAACTTCTCTCCATTCCTTGGGTGAGTCTATGATATTGAGTTCTCCAATTCTATGTTACTTTAAGCCAACTGATAATCACAGACTTTCAGAACTTGTAGGAACTATAATGACTTCTGGAGTTCAAATGTTTAACATTTTATAAACAAGAACATTGAGACCTATTATTTTGATTATTGTAACTATCATTATTATTAACTACACTTGTAGTTCCAACTACAAGTGCCAACACAGTAATACGTTTATCAGAGCTTCCCAATCTGTGCGCCCGGTCAATGATGTACCATAAGCTGCTCACAGATGTATGGGGACTTGGGGATCCCAGAACCCCAGGGCAGCCACTTCTGGCCATGAGCAGAATCCTCAGGACCCAATGCCCCAAAGTTAGAAACCTCTGCTTCCTACGCACTACCTCCACCCTTCTCAACAGGGAACAGGTAAGGAAACTGAGACCGAGGTCACACAACTGTGAGTGGCAGGGTCAGGATTTTAATAAAGACATTCTCCCCCAAAGGGTCACCAAGCTTGTAGGAGGCAGGGCTGAGATCTGTCTTCAATTCTCTCAGTGATTTTTGTATCTTTAACTTATTTTATCTTTTCCATTGAATTATAATTATGCGCTTCATACTGCTGGGGCAATGACATCTTTGGAAGGTTCTAAATAGCCTCCAGCTCAGCTAGGCTGATCTCATCTTCCTAATCACACAGTCTTCCAGGGCCAGCTTAGGCACCTTCTCCATGGACGAAACTGCCTTGGTTTCAGGAGTTGGAATTCACCTCTCCTCTGTATTTCAATATGTCTTTGTTCTTGCTTCAATTGCATTGCTTATTACACTGAGTTATAGGAAAGAAAACGTGGAGTGGGACTTGCAGAGGGTAGAGTTCAGGTGCACGGTCCCTGGAGACTGTCAAACCTGTTGAGCCTTGATTCTGCCACTTGTAAATGAGACCATGGGTAATTTATCTGTTCTCTCTGAGTGTTTTCTGGTCTGCAAAATAGAGATGTTACTAGTATCTTCCCCCATAGCATCGTCACGTGTATTGGAGTCAATTATTTATAAGTTTAATGGATATTTATTAAGTCACTTGAGGGACTGTGCACTGTCCCGGGTCCTGGGGAACATGGTGATAGAGGAGAGAGACAAAGACCCACTCTCAGGAGTCATGTGAGTGAGACAAGAGACGGAATATTAGTAAACTAAGAAACGAACAAGACAACTTCTAGTGGTTATAAGAGCCAAGAAGAAAACAAAGTAGGCTGAAGCATTAGATAGCGGCAGAGCAGGGTGAGGTGATTTATGCATGGCGGACAGTAGAAGCTGCTGGGAAGGGAAGAGAATCCAGACAGAGGAAGGTCTGGAGGTGGTCCAGGCACAGAGACCCTCCAGTGCAAGGCCCCGGGCTGGGAGTGCTCGGTGTGCCAGAGGGACAGAAGGAAGGGCAGTGTCCTTGCTGTGGCAGAGGAGAGAGGACGGGAAGGGGAGGGAGGAGAAAGAGGAGAGCCTGAGAAGGGCTGTACTTTAAAAGAGGTGGAAAGCCACCGGGAGGTTTTAAGCCTGCAGTGGGTTTTTTTGTTTGATTACTTGTTTTTTTGTTTTGATCAATCTCAGTCTGGGTGGAGAATGGGTCATAGGAAAGCAAGAATAGAAATAGGGAGGCCAGTTAGGAAATTGTCACTAATGGGTGCCAGTGGTGGCAGCAGAGAAAGTTGGATGGATTTTAGATTAACCTTGAATTTGGTGTGACAGAGTATATGCTAGGGACGAGAGAAAGGCATTTTGGATAATTTATGTAAAGAAATTAGCCTGGTGCTTGGTACTTAGAAAGGGTTCAATAATGGCATGTTATTATTAAAACTAACCTTGAAAGAATAGGAGCACTTTGAAGGCACAGCCTAGGAAATCTTACACATCTTTTGGCTTAGCACAGGTCTGGTATACAGTAGGGGCCCAGCAAGTGTTTATTTACTGAATATCTCTTACTTGTTGCTGTGTTAACAAGTGACCATTGTCACATCAATTATTATGTTTTATTAATAAACTTATTACTACAGAGTTAGCAATCTCTTTTATATTTAGGTTGTTTAGAGGCACTGGTAGAAAGTGCTGCCAAGAGGACACCTTTTTAAAAAAGGGTCAAGTGTAGATTAAACAATTAAACAGAAATTGGATGTGGTATTAATATACATACTCAGAAAACTCAGTTATCTGCATATTATTTTGGAATTCCTAGTACTGTCACTTTCCCCAGTTTATTCTCATATTTCTATAATCACAATTCTGAAAAGGGGATCATTATAATATTATTCATCCACTTATCCAAATAGCCATTCATCAAATGTTTTTCCAGGCTCTTCCTCAAGATGATGCAATTTACCAAAGAAAAGGCTGCTGTCCTTCCAGAGCTTCAGACATGTCAAGAACGATAACATGGGGTGGCAAACACAGTGATAGAGGGAAAATCAGGAATGATGACAGATTCATAGAGACTCAGTTAGGGAAGGCTTCCTGGAAGAGGTGGTGCTTGAGCTGAGTTTGGAGGACAAGGAGACTTTAGTTGGATGAAGAAGAGGGAGAGTAGGTTTCAACTGCCAGGGAATAGTATGAGTGAAGACATGGTGATGTGTCAGAGATGAGGTATTAATGGAACTTCACATAGTTGGATCTGGAGAATCAGGCAGGGGACAGGTCCAAAACAAAGGAGTTTGTGTACTGCGCTGGTCTGAAATGATGTATGTACCCTAGAAAAGCCATGTTTTAATCCTAATCCCATTTTGTAAAGGCAGCTGTTTCTTCCAATCCCCATTCAGTATTGCATGTTTGAAATTGTAATTAGATCATCTCCCTGGAGATGCAATTCAATCAATTGTTAAACTGGATTAGGCAGAGGCATGTCCCCACCCATTTGGGTGGGTCTTGATTCGTTTCTGAAGTCCTATAAAAGAGGAAACGTTTTGGAGAATGAAGGAGATTCTGAGAGAGCAGAGAACAACACAGCCGTGAGAAGGACAGTCCACCAGCCAGCAACCTTTGGAGATGAAGAAGGAAAATGCCTTCTGGGGAGCTTCATGAAACAAGAAGCCAGGAGAAGTTAACAGATGATGCTGTGTTTGCCATGTGCCCTTCCAGATGAGAGAGGAACCCTGACCGTGTTCACCATGTGCCTTTCAAGATGAGAGAGAAACTCTGACTGTGTTCGCTATGTGCCTTCTCACATGAGAGAAGCCCTGAACTTCATCGGCCTTCTTGAACCAAGGTATCTTTCCCTGGATGCCTTTGAGTGGACATTTCTAAAGACTTGTTTTAATTGGGACATTTTCTCGGCCTTAGAACTATAAATTAGCAACTTATTAAATTCCCCTTTTTAAAAGCCATTCTGTTTCTGGTGTATTGCATTCTGGCAGCTGGCAAACTAGAACATGTACTAAGCTGGGGCACACGGACTTCATCTCAAAAGCTATGGGGAATAACCGAGGTGCCTTTTACACATTTGTACTGAAGAAAAGGGCACCTATCCTGGGTGTACAGCTCTATGAATTTTCACAGACTGAGCTCACCCTCCAGACAGAATCCCGACCCAGGGGCAGAGGATGGCAGCACCCTAGCGCCTTTGTGTCCATCCTGTCACTTCTCCTTCAAGGAGCAGTGAATGCGTTATTTCATGATCAAAGCAAACGCCTAAGAAAGAATGTTCATAATTCCGACACCACCACTGCCACCACCAACTCTCACTGAGTACATACGATGCGCCAGGTCTGCTCCAAGCTCTAGATATGGCTTATCTCATTGAGTTCTCACAATCCATGGTGAGGTAGATATGTTTATTATTACGCAGTGTGGAGACTAAGGCACAGAATGGTTAGGAAATTGTCCAAAGGCACACAGCTCTAGTAGCGAGTGAATTCTATGCTCAGAATTACTCACCAACCAAAGGTTTGAGGTGGAGGGACTAGAGATCACCAAGGCTCAGCTGGAATGTAGCATGGAAGGTGAATGGCAACAGGGTGGATAAACACCCAACCTCCTTTCCAAGCATGTCTGGGACAGTGTTTCTTAAACTGAAGCTTGTGGCCCATTAGTGAGCCTGAAATCAATGTTAGTGGGTCATATCCAGCATTTAAAAATGAAAAGGATTAAAATGGAAAATGCTGCCAGTGCTGAAGTCCAGGACACCTTGGCTGAAATCATGCTCCAGCAGCAGAAGAGCCAGTGCTGCCAATCCTCAGTGCAATGTCGAATGGGTGAACCTGAGCAGGAAGCAGAAAGATCCCTCTCTAGTCCTCAGAGCTGGTGCACAGAAGAAAACAAAATGAACCCGGTCTCTGCCTGAATAACCAAAAGGCTTACGGAGGCAAATGAGGAAATGGCTCAGTTTGCTGAGAGTACTAAGACCTGGCCCTTCCCAGATGTGCTGGGGGGCTACTCGTCCTGCCGCACACAGGGTCCCAGTGCCCTGGCCTGTGACCTGGGACATACGGCAGCAGTCCCAGGGGCACCTTCAGACATGAGGCGGCACTGCAGCTTACAAAAGATGCTGCCACACATTCTCTGCATGAACTTCCAAGGCCCTCTCAACAACTGCCAAATTCAAAACACTCGACACTTTTCACCTCTGCAGTGACACCTCATCAGACATCCACGCCGATCCCAAAATGCTTTGGCGGTGATCCAAAACAATACCAGTGAAGTTCAAGTTCGAAGCGGCTCTGCCCTCCCACACGTGGCATGGGACTGGGCATAGAGCTAGGACCTTTGGACTTGATTACGGCTTCCCACTGGAGGACAGACAATGAAAAGCCAGCAGTAGTCACTCAGAAACACCTGATTGAGGGCCAGCTCTAAAGCCATACACAGGTTTGACCCAAAGAGGAGGAACGTATTTTAACTACCCTAAGTGTTATGTTCTTAAACATAAAAACTTCACCTGATCATATGCATGCCATTCTTCTTAGAGATAGAATTATTGTATTTTATGACTATTGGTATAGTTTTAAAAATTGTGTTTTAAGTCAGGCTTTCCCCCTCCACTCTTTCAAAGATTGAACTTTGAATATGAAATAGGCCTTACCCATCATGTGAACTATTTACCCTCTATCTGAACTTCAGGTTGAAAATTTGTTTTTGTTACTAATGTAATGGCTTCTTTGGACAAACCACTAAAGTGTTAGAAGAACAAATGAAAAAAAAAAGAGAAAGAAAACAGTAGAGCTCAATGACTATAAAGGTAAGTATTGTTTCATGAACATTTAATTTTCCTTTGTTACGTATTCCTCTATTCAACAAGTGAAATGGATTTTTTACTGCAAGTTGCAGTTCAAACAAGTGAAAAGGCCATGAGGATCCCTGCCTGAGTTAAAGAGGCTGGAAAGACAATTACTGCATTCCCCCCAATCCTTGCAACTCTGGATATGAATTAGGTTTTGCCAATTCGCTGCATCGTGCAAGGTTAAGAGTGTAGACATTGGACGTAGGCTATTTCAGTGCCTCCTGGTTTTGCTCCTGGCAGTCACGGCTATGCAGACATTGGGTCTTTAGGTAGCAGCACACCAGGCCCAGGAAGGAGCTCAGAGGCTATTAGGAAGGCAGGCATTCCCCATGTTTGGCCAGGGTGAGCCCAGGAGGTGAGCAGGGCCTGAGAGCGACCAGCTATAGAGCAGGGGACTCAATCTTTGCCTTTCCCAGGCCTGGGAGGCTGCTCCATGTGGTCTAGGTGGGACGGCCAACCTCCTGCCATAGGAGTGAGCCCACCTCTGGCCCTGGGGCAGGAAGACAGCTGTCCCCCTGATGACTGGTGGCAGGGCTGGAGTGGGCAGCAAGGTAGATTGCGATCTTATTAATACTCCAAAATTCCTTTTTGAAAAAAAGTCATCAGGCCCTCAGAAATTACGTGCCCTCTGGAAGTCCTCCTGACTACATATTTGCAAATGTCACACGGCACATTTACCTGCTATTCCATTGCATCCAAAAAAATGAATGCATATTTGCTTTATTTGACTATTCAATTCAATTTCTTCCTGTAAACAGTAATCACACCTGACACGTGCCAGGCTGGCAGCCTGCTGCTGGGTGCTGCATGAGACTGTCCCTGAGGAACAAGCTGGGGGGCTGGGAGCACACATGACGATCGTCTCAGCCTTCCAGTTAGATGAGCTCCTGGAGGCAGCAAGAACTCCGTTCTCTGGGACCACCAGGAGTGGCCCTGTCAAGCCTGTCTTCAGCCATGGGGTAATTCTCAGCTATATCCCCTCAGTTATGATAAATTCCTTTCATACCATAGTAATTCAGAAATTCTCCGTAATAATAGGTGATCAATGGTGATGGGGGGTGGGGCAGCTGTAATGCCACAAAAGCTACCAAGTTCTGTTCCGTGTGCTAAAAAGGACCACGTGTTTCCTACAACTGCAAATTGGTGTGGAAAAGATTGGTACAATGTAAGGATTTTTTCCTAACAAAACTGGGACAGACCTGGCAGAATACACACAGTTTCAAACTGGTCTCAACCCTGCAGACAGGTAAGGCTTGGGGTATTTTCAAGGTGAAGGTCCTGGGGGTGGGTGGGGAGAACATTCTGTTTATTCCAAGAAGCAGGACAGTGGCCTGAACCAGGTTTTGTGGGTCCTGAAACAAATAATAGGATGGGTGCTCTGAAAAAAAAAACAGCATGGAAAGTGAGAGGTGAAGTTTAAGCTTCGTCGGCTTATCAATGCAGGGAAATGTCACTGTCTGAAGTGCAGGAAGATGCCGTTGCTTCGAGGCCCTACCTTCCCTCTGGCTGCATGTGGACAAATAAAATGAATTATCACCTATTTCAAGTATTAGTATGCTGCCGTTTCCATAGATACCTGATGACAATTATGTCTCCTCACATGTTTCAGATGCTGCTTGGACAGTCTCTGACACAGTGAATTCTTTGCCTCTAATGCAACTGCCATGATTCTGTCATCATTTTATTCACTGACAAATGTTTTGTAAACTCATCCTTTGAAATTTCTTATAAGGACACCAGTCACATAGGGCTTGTCCTACTCTAGTGGGATCTCATCTTAATTTCATTTGTGAAGTCTCTATTTCCAAATAAGGTCACATTCTAAGATGCTGGGGGTTAGGGCTTCAACATATCCCTTGGGCGGAGTGTGGGGTGTGGGGGACACAGTTGAACTCATAACAATTGGGTTCAATGACTTTCCTGGGCCTGACAGTCAGAGCAAAATCTTTTCCATCTCTTTATATAATCTATCCTGGAATACCATCCACTACTCATTCATGAGTCTGAAAAACTGTAATTTAGCAAATCTGTACTGAGGAACGAGTCAGTGGCCCCAGGGCATTGTACTGGGGAGAGCAGCGGAGAAGCTGTGCCTCTGGAAAGCACCCTGGGCTTTCCATCTAGAGGAGTGAGGGACCTAAAGTGACTGCAATAAAATATTCAAGGCTTTAGGACAGAAGTCAGCACAGGGCACCATCTGTCTCTTGAATGTTCCCCAGAGATACCATATATAATAGATGTATAATCTGAAATATAGGATAATAGATGTGAAAAAAGAATGCTTTGAGCTGTTGAAGACAGGAAGTATAAAGATGAAATATTTATGTCCTGGAGATTAATAGACAAAGGAGGTATCTCCCACAGAGCAACTAAACTGCAAACTCTTTGGGACAATGGAATGAGGAAAGAGGATCTGATGGAGTATGAAGTTCAACAGGAACATACTCTATTGGATATGCATACCTCTGAAAAATCCATTTATAATTTGACTAACAAGAGAAGGGAAATAATTCTTCAATATTCACCAATAATACACTTTTGGGTAGGAATCTTATGGAAAATGCTCTTGAATTCAATCACTATTTTATTCACTTGATGCAATGTTACTGAATGTACTGAATACCAGAGCATATCTTATAGAAGGGAAAAAACCTAAGTCGTTTTTATCAGTCAAGGTTCTCCAGAGAAATCCAGTAATACTAAGAAATTTATTAAAATAACTGGCTCAAGCAACCATGAGGATTGGCAAGTCCAAATTCTTTAGGGAAGGCTGTACATTGGAAACTCAATGAAGGTGAAGTTGCATTTTCCCCAGGAGAAGCCACAAGTTGGAAATTCCAATGAAGTCTTGTTGAATTCCCCAGAAGTTGGTTTGGTGAAGTAGAGATGGACATTCTTTCATATTTCTAAAGCCCTCAGTTCTGGCTTTAAGATCTCCAACTGTTTGGATAAGGAGACTCCCCTCATTGCTGAAGGCAAGCTCCTTTGTTAATTGTAGGTGCAATCAGTTGGAGATGCAATCAACTGACTACATATGTATATCCATCTGTGAAGATCTATACAGTGACAATCAGGTCAATGCTTGCTTGACCAAACCACTGGACACAACAACCTGCCAAAGTGACACAAGAAATTAACCATCACATCCTCCTATGATCGAGAAACATTCAATTTAATCGGGATGCATACAAAATGACACATGTCTGCAAGGTGATTCAGAAAGTGTCATGTTTAGCAAACTAGTTTATCTGAAAATTCTATTTAAAAATCTTATTTTTTACTTCTGGTATATAACTCAGGGCTTGGTACATAGTATGAGTTCCATAAATATTTACTAAACCTGACTAGATGGTGACACTGTGGAGTAAGTATCCCAGAAAAACATGTTCTTAAGCTTAAACCATTCCTGTGGGTGTAACCTCACCCAAAGTAAACAAGACTTTGGATGAGGTTACTTCAATTAAGGTGTGACTCAGCTGAATCAGGCAAGATAGCTCTTAATTCCTATTACTGAAGGCCTTATAGGGAAGGCCACAGAGAGATAGAAAGTCACAGGGTAGCAGCCAGAAGCTGGAAATCAACAAAATAGAGAACCCAGGTGGGGTTTGCACATGCATTGCCATGTGATAAAAAAGCCAAGGACCAAGGATTGCCAGCAGTCAGCCCTAGAATGCCAGAGTCCTGTAGAAGAAAGTATCACCCTGATGATGCCTTGAGTTTGAACTTCTCCTAGCCTCAAAACCATGAGCCAATAAATTCTCATTGTTTAAGCCAACTGATTGTATTGTATTTGCTTTAGCATTCAGGGAACTAAAACAGATAGGGTAAATACATTCGTTAATACTATTCTGAAAGCTTTGATGAGGGCTCAGAAGATGTCACTTAACATGGAACTTCAGTTTGATATTGATTCCTGAGCTGTATCCTGAATGATGAGGTGAAATCAACCAAGTGTACTGGATAGCTGCATTTGGGCCCCTGGACGAAGCTATGCCTGAAGCCTATTAGAAATGGGACTCAGGCTGGTCTAAAGCTGATCTGGGAGAAGGATTATATGCCTTGGGAGTTGTTTGCAGTTTCTTGCACTTGTTGGCTGGCAAGTACAAAGCCATAGTCTTTCAAATAATGAGGAGGAGACAGATGTACATAAACATCCCATGTGAGAAAGGCAAAGCGTTCCTCAAAGAATCCTACCAGATCTTAGAGACAGATCTCAGCCCAGTCAGGCCATATCATTGGCAGTGAGAGACTTCACTGGAAGCTGGCACCTCCACAGGGCTCTGGGTCCTTGTTTCTGTGTTCCTTGGAGGGTATTAAATAGTATAGTTTCTCTAAGTTAAGAAAACGCATTTCCCCACATCTCCACATGTCTTTCCATGGATCACATCACAGTCCTGCTGTGATAATTGTTGACAGCTCTTCCTGACCTTGAATATTTCTGTAACATGAAGCCAATAGGAGTTGTTTCCAAATGTCCTTGTCAAGGCCAATAGGAGTTGGGCTTCCAAATGCATCTTGAAACCAAAAGAGACTGTGAACTGACATTCCACTGAGGAAGAGAAGGCTCAGGCCACCCAATGGAGGGAGGAAAGTGTGATGAGGGATGGGCTTTGAAGAGCATGGTGAGTTGAAAAAACGTCATTAATCTATATAGCATAAAGATTAGGTATACTAGCTCTGGAACAAGACTGCCTAGATTTGAATACCAACTCTGCAACTTACTAGCTACTACTTAACCTCTCTGTTTATCAATTTCCTGATCTATAAAAAAGATAAAAGCACTACCCTCCCAAAAATAGGGTGGGCAATGGTAGCTGAGTGGCAGAGTTCTTGCCTGCCATGCTGGAGATCTGGGTTCAATTCCTGGTGCCTGCCCACGCTAAAAAAAAAAAAAAAAAAGGACTCCCCACTTTATAGGGTTGTCCTGAGGATGAAATGAAATAATATTTGCAATGCATGTATTACAATAAGCACATAATAAATGCTCTATGAAAATTAGAAGATTAATTATTGATAATTCCACAGAGGAGTTTGGTTTTTTTTTTTAGCATGGGGAATGAGGAAAGAATGGTTCTGCTTTTATACTAAATGCAATGGAAAGTCAAATGGAGGTGTTATATGCATGGAAATGACCTGAGAAAGTTTCAATTTTAGAAGGCTCTCTCTGAAGAGAGTTAAGGAGGTGTTACAGTGATCCAGGAGGATGAAGTGATATTAGAAAGGGGGTTGGGGGGCTGTGATGTGAGAGATGGTCTGGAAGGAGAGCCAGCACTCATTTGTGACTGGATATCAGGGGGGATGGAGGGCAAGAGCTGGTATGGGCTTGGAGGACTGGTGGAAGGGAGTACATTCACTAAGTAGGGATACTAAAGGAACACATGATCTGGGGAAGGAAAGATCGATGCTGGTTGAACAAAGAGAGGAGGTTGAAATGATTATTTCATCCTATGCCAGGTTTCTCATGGCCTTGAGATCAGAGTTTATAGAGTCTTAACTTTGTGGATTCCAACTACTAATCAAGAGGAGATTCAAATTTTTATAAGATCAATTTGGATCTTCTGGATTTTCATAAATAATTTATAGAATGGCATTGCATTACAGCAGAACTATACTCAGCTGACTTGCCAGCTTATCCTAGTGATGGACGTGTCATCAGTAAGCCGGCTGCTCACAGCTAGCTGTCTGGTCTACCCATCCCTGCCTGCTCCATCAGTTGTGTCATGTCCTTATAAGAGGCAGCTGGGTTTGTTTCCAAATCTGTTTATATTAGTTGTATTTACTATTGCTACAACCAAATTTAATCAGGCATGGAGTAAACAACAAAAATATGAGTGTTCAAAGAAAGAGAGCTTTTGTTTTTATTAAAAAAAACAAATTAAGTGCAGTGCAATGGTGGCTCAGTGGCAGAATTCTCGCCTGCCATGCCAGAGACCCGGGTTTGATTCCCAGTGCCTGCCAATGCAATAATAATGATAATAATAATAAGTTAAAAGCTTTGGAAATTCTTAGAGTTCCATTGCTAAAAAGATTGCTTTGGACTTAGGTATTTGGGGCAAGGTATTTTCAAAAGATGAATAATAGAAAACTACTGTTCTGAAAGTGTCAAGTCATTTCTTCTCTTTTATAGTCAGTCCATTTTGGGTGTGGTTTGTCCAAAATAGAGGACTCTGATTGATGGACCCACACTCAAAGAACTTCCCCCCAAATTAGCAAATGAATGTACATTTCCATGTTTACAGCTAAAATAAACTATTTTAGGCATGCATCATTGTTCTTGTTTGCCAGCTGCCAGAATGCAACACACTAGAAATGGACTGGCTTTTAATAAAAGGGGATTTATTTTGTCAGTTCTTCAGAGGAAAGGCAGCTAACTTTCAACTGAGGTTCTTTCTTACATGGGAAGGCACAGGATGGTCTCTGCTGGCCTTCTCTCCAGGCCCCTGGGTTCCAACAACTCTCCCTGGGGTGACTTCTTTCTGCATCTCCAAAGGCCTGGGCTGAGCTGCAAGTGCTGAGATGAGGAATGCTGAGCTGCTTAGGCTGTGCTACGTTGTGCTCTCTCATTTAAGCACCAGCCAATTAAGTCAAATGTCATTAATTGCAGCAGGCACGCCTCCTAGCTGACTGCAGATGTAAATCTGCAGATGAGGTTCACGTACCATTGGCTCATGTCCACAGCAACAGAACTAGGTGCCTTCACCTGGCCAAGTTGACAACTGAATCTAACTACCACAATCATTTAAAAATAATTTTGTCTTGCTCTATTCTACTACCACCCCATTCTCTTTTGAAACATGCCTTCTACTATATAATATACCTTCTCTGCAGGATTTTGTAGTTTGGACTCTGTTAGGTTTCCAATTCCAATTTCTTTAGTCAAAATTCCTTGAATGGATTTATGAGATAACCACCCCTCTCATCCCCCCCCAACACCGAGTAGCTGCTCAGATGTTCCCAGGTTTCTCCAGGCTCCATCAAAGGTAATGAGAATCCTGACAGCGGTTAACTTCTATTAGAACTGCCTCTGGACATGCTCATTGTATGCAGATGAATGCAGGGTGATGGCCTCCCTTCGAATCCAGGAGAGTGTTTAAAATTAGTTAAAATTAGCTTGTCCGTGGAATCGCAATCAGAATAAGAACAAAAATAGCCAGTAGGAACATGGAAGTAGCTATGAAACTCAGGATCTGGCCCAGCTGGTTCCGAAGCAGGATAAAATAGGACGGCTATAAGCCCCTGTTTTCCTATTCAGCTCTGAAAGAGTTAACAGACAACCGCAAGTCCCTTCTTTCTTAACTAGCTCCAAAGGAACTAACACAGAGCTGCAGACTTCCTGGGACAAAACTTTTCCTTAAGTCCCCAAACCTCTGCATACCAAAAAAGACTAAAATTCTGGGCCCAAAATAAATTCTTCGTTAATGATAGGAAGCATAGGGTCATAAAGATTGTTAACCATCTGTCCAAAGACAAATTTAAGGTATGTGAAAACAAACCACGAATTTTGCTAGTTATCTCCTCCCAGGACATAGAACAAAGAAGACACCTATATTCTAACATTCCTATGGAAACCTGCCACCAGTCAACTTTCCTATAGGACAAGCTAAGTCACTCCACTGCATGTGTCTCTCCCTTAGGATGGCCGCTTAACCTCTCTAACCTGTAGTCTCTCTCCTTCTCTTTAATCAACTTTACTACGTAATCCTAGTGACCCTCTTGTTTCTAAATTCCTTTAGTGCTGAGACTCACGAACCTGGATCAGGGCTCGGCTGGTACCAGTGCAAGCAGGGACGGATTACAGTCCAACAGCTAAAAGACCAACCGTGAGCCCCAACTTGCATCTATACCAGCCAGTGGGTCAGGTGCTTTCCATCTGTGATGGTTCATATCCTGTGTCAGCTTGGCTAGGTTATGATGTCCACCTGTTTGCTCAAACACTGACCTAACTGCCACGTGGTGATACTTCATTGATGGGGCAGCATCTATACTCAGTTGAGATTAAGGAAAGGAGAGTACCCTCAATGATGTGGGTGTGCCTTATCCAGCCAGTTGGAGGCCTTAAGAGAGAGAGAACTGAGGGTTCCAGGGATCAGAAGGAATTCTGCCTCAAGCCTGACCCTTCCATATCTTCCTAAGTTTCCAGCCTAAGGAATTCAGTCTTACGACTTTAACATCACTCTTACTGGAATTAGCAACCTCCAGTCTGTGCCCTACAGAATTTGGACTTGCCAACCCCTATAATCACATGAGCAAATTATAATAAATATCCATGTAGAGAAACAGAAACAACGATATATATCAGTCTGGGAAAACCCTAACTGATACACCGTCTGCTGCCTGTTTTCCTTATGGCAATCTTGAGATGTAGGAATCATCATCTTCAAAGATGAGGAATCACAGATTCAGAGAGTTGGACTGGCACCCCAAGGTCACCCAGTAAAACCAGGGGTCACGTTCAGATTTGTCCATTTTCAAGCCTTCATTCCTTCCACCATGCCAGGATATGCAAATATAGAAATGGAAATATTGCAAA